>NC_090932.1:1092017730-1092320761 GCF_040938575.1 Ambystoma mexicanum
AGGGAAAGACCAGGTTAGCTTTTTTGCAGTTTGTGGTTGGGGTGCTCATTTGCAGGGCCCATTTGGAGCTGCACCTATTGGGGGTGGGGGGGGGGAGTGCCTGGGGCCCGGTCTGGTACTGGTATGGAAGGACTGCGCTGGGAGGGAGAATTTATTTCGGTTAGAGCTCTTTCCATCCCGAAGTCTGCTTCCTTACAAAGTTTCCAGATCTGGAAAATGCTCATGTTTGAGCAGGTTTGAGGGTTGGGGACGGAGAGGGGGAATTATGTTATACAAGTGGTCTGTGGGACAGAATTATTTTACAGGACCAATGTTCAGGCAATTCATGCCGGGGTGATCAGGGTGTGGCGAATGGCTTCCCGTGATGTTGATGCTGTAACTGATGTTGATGCTGTAACTGAGGGGTAGGACCCAATGCTGATGTTGACATGGAATGCGCAGGGTCTGAACTCTGTTGAAAAGAAAATCGGTGTTGGGCAAAGTGATGGATAGGTCTCTTTCTATTGTGTTCCTGCAAGAGACCCACCTGCTTGCGCAGGACAAGAAGCGTATGAAAAATAGAGCATTCTCGCGCCAGGTAGAATGGTGATCTCCTGGAAACACCAAAAAGACCCTGTGATCCAACAATGGTTGAAAGATATACACCGCTGGCGGACAGCAGAGAAGGAACTACTTAGAAACCAAACCAAGACAGACACAGATCGACAATAGTATGGATTGGGGACAAATGCTAAAAGACATGATGGCCTCTGCCAATTTGCGACCTCCGGTATCAGGATTGATACAATATGACAAACTGCTTTCTGCAGTCCCCCCCGAACCGTAAACAAAGACAATGATCTGTGTCATTGGTCCCATGAGGGAGACCTACACCTGTGCAGCAACCAGGTGGAAGGACCAAAGAACTACAGATCCTCTATCCCGAACACCCAAAACTAGAACACTCACATTATGTTATAAACGGGATCTGCCTGAACTTGTAAAGTATATGATTGACAACAACTGTTGGTTTCTTGTCCCACACAAAATTGTTAGATTTAGCGTTAATTTGAAATATAGGTTGCGATACAAGGAAAAGTTCTTGAAGACTCGTAAACATAACAGCAATGTATGAATATTATGAAACGGTGTATTGTTACAAGCTGCGTCCATGCATCAATAAACAAATATATATATTTTTTTTAAATAGATATTCTCAATCTCTAACTCTACCCACAGAGAGCGAGATTGGTGGAGAGGGGTAAAAGGTAAGAGGGCAGAAAGAAATCAATGCCCCCTGGAAATAACTAAAAGTGCCAATGAGTCCTAGTGATCTGCCTCCAGGCTCATTGATGGACACTGGTCCCCTACTCAAGTGGCATTGGTCATGTGCTGAAAACGGTCATTCTTCAGCCATGGAAGTCACAGCCAAGGAGGAGGGAAGAAGCGTTTGTTGTGCAGGCACTTCCATGGCAGAGCACAAAGAATTGATTCCGCCAATCTCTCCTCGTCCGGGGCTCTGTTGGAATGTGGCCGACCCCAGTATGATTTCTGGGAGGCAGAGGCAGCCAGCATCTGGCATCTGGTCGGAAAGTACTAATGGTGTAGTTTGTTTTCTTTCTTTAATAGGTGCCTCCAACATCACCGACTCGTGGTGGAAGTCACCAGAACCATAGGGGGCTCCTGGGGAACTGTGTGAACAAGGATCTGCATGTGAAAAGACAAAGGATTAGATGGAGGGATCAAGTTCCTGACAATGTTATGTTATCTTGCATTTGTATAGCGCCTCCTGCCATAGGCTATGGTGTTGAAGTGGTTTGCCTGTCAGAGAGGCAAAGGAGGCATATGACATAACACAAAGTAGTGGTAGGGAGGAGCAAAGTCGGGATGAGGGAGTAGGACAGAAAAAGATGCTTAAGAAAGCAGGAGAAGGGAAAGGTGGAGGAGCTTTATATACAAATCGGACCAAATTTATTGTGCGACTGAACTGTATTCTATGTGGTGCTGCGCCGAAAGGAGAGGTGGCTGGAGATAGTGGTGTTTGCCGCCCCAGAGGGTATGTCTAGAATTCACTAAACTCATGGAGAGCCTAGGCATGTTGAAGCCATGCCCAAGAAAACATAGCAACTAAAGACCTATGTGAACGACCAGGTTCCAAAGATGGAAAAGTTGGAAGGAAATATGGGAACGTTTAACTGAGCGTGGGATTCTGACCAGGTCTTCCCTGGCAGCAGAAGCCCGGGTCCGAGCTTCCTGCAGGTTCCTGATCCTGTTAGGACCTTTATGGGAATGGTCATTTATTTTTACATTTATAAAGTGCCTAAGCCCAAGGGCATCCAGCACTGTTGCAAGACCAGTTACACTCACTGATGAAGTATTTTACAGACATGCATAGAGTTCATACATTGTTGACAATTTGCACACAAGTTCATGCCATGATGAAGCGGAGAGAAATAGTGATGAATGGTTAGGCAAATAGCCAAGTTTGTAGGGCTTTTTGGAAAGCCCAGTAAGATTAGTCTGCTCTTAGGGCAGGAAGGAGGGTATTCCATCGATTAGCTGCCATCGTTGGGAATCTGACGCCTCGTCCTCTAGTATGTTTACATTTTGGCGGTGCAAGGCAGTGGGCATGGGCAGACCTTGCCGGTCTGATGGTGTTGGCTCTCTTGACTTTCTTGTGCCAGGAATGCAGGTTCATTTGTGAGTGATAGAGAGCATTTTGAAGATAATCCTTTCGCGAATGGGGAGCCAGTGGAGCACCAGCAGTGTAACCAGCCCCTGTGGTACCGTCCTTGGCTCCAAGAACAAGGCAGCGTCAGTAAAACCAACACAGCCAGTGAGTTATGAAGACTGATACAACACCAGTTTGTGTTGAAGCTAAGGTTGCAAGCAAGTAAAGTTGAACTGCTGATGAGCGATTAAACTTTGAAACCAAAACACAATACTTTTGACAGAGTGATCCTGCAAAGCATGGGTGCTCAATCGAAGGTCTCTATGAAAAAAAAAGGTACCCAACTGATAATTGACAGAAGCGAAAGTGAAAGACAAGAATAAGAAATGGAGTGAATCAAAGTGGTCCTGCAATGGTTGAAGCAAAACCCCATCCCACAATTTAAAGTCTTCGGTTTTGGTACAAAGAGGAAAGCTTGGAAAGTGATCTTACGTGGTCTGACCCCGAACTAGGGAGACCAGTTGTGAAAATTGTGCTAAAGGGGTCTGAGCACGAACGCGGGAGACCAATTGCGAACCTGTGAATGGGAAAATCCAGATGAAAGGAACTTTGGTGTTTGTTACGTCAGGCCCTCTGCAATAAGAGATGGTCATTGGGAGAGACTTTGGCAGGAGCCCCTGATAATTATGCTTTGAACTGTCTCCTCATGGCCGAGAAGGCAGAGTGTGTGCAAAGCTTAAGTGTACCACCTTTTCCCGTGCTGAAAACGTGGGGGAAGGGAAGCCAACAGCTCCACTATCCCGACATATCATTTCTTTAACACTTTTCTTTTTGCCTACATCGTTGTCGCACACCATTTGTTATTAGAAGTAAAGACTGGCAATAGGTTTATTAGTAAAGGCCCTTTTATTTTGACAGAGACTCCACTAGGACTAGGTTATTATTTGATGGTTGTAGCTTGCTCCCATCTTTAGATTTAGGGCTAGATCATAGTTCAACCAACCCAATGAAGTTCAATAAACACCCTTGAACTGTGATCACTTGCGTGGCTTCACTGTTCGACACCATGCCTTCCTTACAGGAGACATTGAGCTTCGGGCGGGGTGCAGGGGAGGGGGGGTGGTGAGGAAAGGGAGAGTACCTCTGAGGAGGTGGAGCTGGAAGTGGGCCTTATTCGTAAGGTCCAAGATGTAAGGGGTGAAGGAGAGAGCGGAGTTAAAGATGACCCTGAGGTTTTTGGCCTCACAGGATGGTGGGGATAGAGGAACTAGAGAGGGTGGCCAGAGGGTAGGAGGAAAAGAAGGTGCAGTTGTCCCAATGAGAAGGATCTCCGTCTTACTGGCATTAAGACAAAGATAATTAGCGGCACACCATGTCTGAATGGCGGACAGACAATCAGGGAGGAGAGAGGAGGACGAGGAGGAGGAGGAGGAGGTAGTAGAGGGAAGTTGGAACGAAAGCTGTGGGTCATCCGCATAGCACAGGAAATGAGGAAAGAGGAGATTGGGTGAGCTAGAGGGGTGAGATAGATATTAAAGAATAAAGCGATAGGATAGAGCCCTGGGGGATGGCACAGGTAGAAAGTATGGTTGTGGAGGAGAAGGTGCCCATTTGCAGCTGGGAAGGGCGATTAGTGAGGAAAGCGGTCAGCCAATCCAGTGCCCGGTCAGTGATGCCAAGGGAGTAGGATATATTGCCTTGAATGTGGGCACGCTTCTTGGATATATTGCCTTTGGAGCAGGCGGCAGGCCAGTATGTCAGAGGGTAAACCCAAGGTCTGACACTTCCATTCAGCAACTCTGCACTTGCGTTTCAGAGATCCTAGATCTGAATCATACAAGCCATTGTCTTAGGAGGTAGGCTTTAGGCAGATCCTCATGACAGGGATGAGGATGCCAAAGGTGTTCGGGACAGAGGTGTAGGTTAGCAAGGACAGAGGGAGAGTCAGAATGGAGGGTCGGGGGGGTGAAGGTGGAGGCAAAAGCAGCGACTGATACTCGCTTCATCGGTCAGATGACGACAGAGGCTGGCAGTGCTGGGGGAGGCTCAGATAGAGGACGCCCAGATTGTGTCTGGCTGAGTGGGCCAGAAGGAAGAATAGTGAGAGAGTCAAAGAGGACACAGAACTGTGAGGTGGATGATTCAAGGGAATCGAGGTAGATATAGAAGGCACCAAGGAGGTGGCGTTTGGAGGAAGAGGTTGAGAGGGAGCAGGCTAGGTCAGCCCATGGAGAAATAGAGAGAAAGAGAGAGAGAAAAAGAGAGAGAAAGAGAGAGATCGGGCCAGGGGGGCCGGTAGAAAGTGCGAGGTTGCGAGAGGGAGAGAGAGAGAAACTACGTGAGATTCCAAGTCTACAGACGAGGCATTCAAAAAAGGAGGAGGATTGAGTAGGTATGATGGAAGCAGGCACACTCAGGGAAAATCAGAGCTACTCCCCCTCCGGACCTAGGCTTGGAGAGGATTTTGTAGCCCTCAGGAAGCAGAGTATCACATGCAGTGACAGAGCTGGCATTGAACCACGTCTCGGGAAGAGCAAGGATGTCTAGTTCAAAGTCTTCAAGAAAGAGACAGATGTCAGGAGTGTTTTCACAGCAGAGCAAGCATTCAGGAGTAGCTATGTGAAGCTGGTTACCACCACTGAAAGTTTTCAGGGAGGGGTTGGGGGCGGTAAAGGGGCGAGGTACACCAGTTGGTGGTGGTAGAGAGGTTAGAGAGGCAGAGGGAGGGGTAGCAGGAGAAGGGAGGAAGTTAATGAGAGAGGTCAGGCGCCTGTTAAGGAGGATAAGAGTAGTCTGAGAGCCTTGGGCCATGATAGTGACATTGTGGTAGGCTTTAATGATGCACCTAGAGGATGAGAAGTGTGCCAAGAGTGCTTGCCATCTATTGCCACCATTATTAGGTGAAGAGGAGACAGGAGAGAGAGTGGAGAAAAGGTGTGTGTCATGATGTATACCCCTGGGCATCCAGGCACGTCCATCAGCCCCGGGAGCAGGCATCATGTCGCCTTGAGAAAATCCAGCAACCCCTGCTAGGGGCTGTCTGGGTTCAGTCCTGGCGCCTGTGGCGCAAGGCTCATATGGGACATCAGTCCTGGCGCCATAGGCGCCAGGCTCATAGGTACACACTTACCTGAAGCAGACCATGCTGCAAGAAGATCCAAGCCCATGTGAAGCCTGGAAGGGACTACTTTACCTTAGGGACTATTTTGTTACTCGGGTGTGGTCGGGGAGGAATACCTACCTGGGACTACTTTGGAGGCTATTTAAACCACGCCCGAAGAGCAGCACATGCTTCGCGTTATTCTGCATCCAGCAGCGTAACGCTCACCGTGCCAGCGGCAGCATCCAGCCTTCTGCCACGCCCGCCTCGAACCTGGACCACCTAGAAAGAAGGAAAGAAGCAAAGGTTAGAACAAGAGTATTACCTGATTTCCTACCTGATTCTGTATTCATCGCATCTTCAAACCAGAGGAAAGACTTGGTTTTAAACGTGTTGAATCACCAGCAGCAGCAGCGCCACACCAAACTCACTGTTCCACACAGCATCTCTTCGATCAGCGCTGTCTCCATCTTTACATCGCCGAATCCCGGCGCCCAAGGAGGACAAGAAACAACAAGGTGAGCAGAGAGAACAGACAGAGACAATCTCTTTAGCCACCATATGCTTACCTGATTTTACCGCCGGAGGTATAATTCATCAGCACGCCACATCTTCTTATGCCGCACCTGTAAGATAACGAGAAAGCAGCAAGTTTAACCTTTGGCATTATTTACCGGACAGTGTTGGGTAACACAGACTTTTACCGGAGCGCTTTCAGCTGTCAATCGTCTTATTGGGTCAAAGCTGCAAGATAAAAGAGGAATTAGACAGGAGTGAATTCCAGACATTTTGAACTCTTACGAACTATATACTTACGGCTCTTCGTCAGGATTCGTCTTCAACTGTTCCAATACCTTCAAGCCAGTGAAGTAACTGGTCATCAACGCCCCCCTGCATGCTTCGCAGGATGGAGGGCTCATCCTTCAAGAATATAAGGTGAGATTTCTGAGAGGGCGCTTCAGAGGTGATTAGTGGGGAGGACAGTGGGGTGCTATCACTTGAATACACAAGTGGCTAAATCCATCTCTCCACTTGTAGGAGAATATTTCTAAGGGCCAAGCAGACAAGATTAGGAGGGCAGATCCAGTCAGTCATCGCTGCACTACGCATCACGTGGGTGGAGGTCGCAGCAGTCCGGGTCCGACCGACGCCCCTGTGGGAGCCAGGTGAGCGTAACAGTGCGTCTATAGGTCAGGGGAAGGGACAGAAAAGGGGATATGGGTAATAGTCTGCCTGGAAGTAGCATTGAGAAATGTGTCAACAGGTAGGCCTGGAATAGAATCCAGGAGATCTTTTTTCTTCCGGACTTTGTGAGAGATAGGTAGGTGATAGAGTAGCAATTAGAATAGACAGGAGAGATGGAGAGAGCCATGTGGTGGGGTGGACTGGACAAGACAGAGGAGCTGAACAGTGCACGAATAAGGTTACCAGGCGGCCTAGCAGCCAAGCAGGACCAGGTGAGGCAGGTGCCTAAAAACAAGATATGCACAAGTGCTGAAAAGCAGCAGGAAACAATGTACAGGTTCAGAAGAACACCTAGATTCCACTTTTAAACAAAACACTACAATGCAGCAGAGAACATACACAACGCAGTTTCAAAAGCACACAGATTTGCCTTTAAAGTAAAACTTGTAGCCGAAAAAAGTCAGTGCACAGATTTAAAAGGCAGCATGATTCAGGCGTAGGGACTAAGGAAGTAAAAGAGGGCTTCAGATATTGATTTCAAAGGCAAGAAAACAGCAATTAATCAAAGGCAATGCAAAACTAAAAGCATCTATGTTTGAGAACAAGCACACATGGAAAGGCAACAATTGACTGAGCATGCAAGGTGGATCATGGGCAGCAAATGGAACAACTCACACTGGCTGCAGTGAGGAAATGCTGCAATGATTTCCTGCGCGTGGGTGTTGTATAAACAGAACAGAGTAGGCGGATAAGAGGATGCAAAGGCACATAAAGGTAGTGGCAGTAGCAATAGGTAATAGCAGGAAAGTTAGCAAAGAAACATGGCTGGGTGGATGTCTTCCAAAGAGGGGAAGAGCGTGGCCCAGGCAGGTGCCATAGGAGGAAGTGTCCACTGACAAGAATGGCATACAATGCGTCCAGATAGGATCAAGCAAGCAATAAAATCGTAATGTGAGAGAGTGGGGATGAATACCAAAATGAGGCAACAAAGGAGGGGGTCCTGAGCTGGCTTGTGGCTAGCCCTATCCTAGAGGAGATATTGAATTCCAAAGAACCACTCATCAGGATGTGGCGAGAGGCTAAATCTGCTAAAGATCTCTTGCAGACATTCTGAGCTCATGGGGTTCCACCATGGCCTCTCCCTCTACACTGTGTGGGGCCCGGCCTCTGCCAAAGACGCAGAAGGTTTGAGGAGCACCAACAGCTCCTGGGGAGATGCAATGACAGAAAGGGCCGCTGTGCACAAGCTGTCCCAACAGAGGATGCTGTTGATCCCTCCAGGTAGCCCTAAAGTGGCTGGCACTAGCTGAACAGCTAGGGTGGGGACACTCGGAGAGAACCTTGCACAGAGGGCTTCCTTGGCCTTTGAGCCCCCAGGAAAGGTCAGAAGAAAATCCAGCTAGCAATGCCGGACCAGACACCCCAGTAAAATTGGCAGTGAACAGATTGTTCAGCCATTAAGAAGCTTTCCCAGGTAGGGCCTTGAACTTTAGTTTCTATTTCTATGAGCAAGATTGCATCCATTAGAGACCATGTGCATGCTAGGATACAGTAAGCTCCTCCTACTGGGTCACAACCCTAACAACGTGCCCCCCCTTGCGGGAAGCCTGCAAAAAATAAACAGGCCTTACCTTGTCCATGAATCATTAAGGCACTGGTTGGTGGAATAGAATCTCCCAGCAATGTATCCTAGAAAATGTGTGTAGCTACAACCAGACAGCGCACAGGCCACTTGTGATCAGGTTCCAGACACAGCAAGCAGAGTTGGCCAGAGTCTGCATTAGAGAAAGAACAGGCACAAGAGTGGCAGGGGCTGCAACCCAAAGAATTTAGGCGGATTCAGCAAATGAAAAGAAGAAAAAATAAAAAGCACCCATCAGAAAGAAGCTGCCTGGCGAGTGCTCCTTATCTGTCCGTGCAGAGAAAGGTACTGGCAGAAGGAAGCCAAAGAGCGCAAGAGTGGAGAGGCCAGCACAAATTCTGCATTGCAGAGTGCTCCAGTCTCATCCCTGTTAGGACATCATGCTATAAGTATGGAGACAAGGGGTCAGGATGCATGAGTAATTCTTCCTCCTTTTGGGGTTGGGGCAGTAACTCACCGGACTAAGACCCAGTAGCTGCAGACCTCTTTATGGCCCTGCTCCTTCAGCTGGCTCTGGCCTCACCGCTCTCCAATTACCAGCTGCCCCCTGCTTCCCTTCCCACACACTGAGGAAAGAGCCCCTTTCATGGTGTCTGAGCCAGGGATTGTTTTTTTTTTTTTACTTGCAAGGCAGGTCACGTGCTCTTCTGCTGCAACCTGATTGGGAGTTCGGCTCTGTAGTTTAGAACTCTGGAAGGAGGACTTTAAAAAGGATGCTGGCCACTTTGAATTCATGGCCTGGCGTTTGTTTGCCAAGCAGCTGTTTCCCTCTCCCCCAGACTTACTTCTTGTTTCCAAGTGAAGGTGGGTAGGTGTAAACACTGGAGGTGGGTGTCTGTACTCATGCTCTATATGGTAGAGGATAGGCACGGACGACACCAGCCAAGATTCTCTATTGTTGATAGCAATGGACGAGCAATCAAGGTCTAGCTTCTCAGGAGGAGATGCAAGCTGGTTCTTAAGTACAGTGTAGTCCCCAAGCACTGACAAAGGAATGTCCGCACACTGTATTAGTGAAAACACAGTCTTTATATAATTAAGGTTCAAGGTTATATACACAATCACAATAACTCACTTTGTGCTCAGTTAATCTACAATGGCAAATATATACAGTTCTAAGTGGTACCACAATTATTATCAGATTTCATTAAAGTGCATCAACTGTACTCTGGTCAAATGTCACACAAAATCAATTAATAAAAAGGTAAGGAGGAAAGCAGTTGGTGAGAACAATTGAAAGAATACTGGCCCCTACCACTAGACACTGTTCTGTGTGGAGATTCCCCCCCCACCTGGGCAACCTGTAAGATAAAGATATACCACAAGCCCAGTCCATAGATTGTTCAATTAGTCTGATTTCCTTCTACAAGGTTTCTACCACCCCAATGTACCTGGAATAGCAGAGTTCGGCAGCGGGTCATCGAACGGATCCTTCTTGAGCGGATCCTTTAAAGCAGGAGCCACGGATCATCAAGATCCTACGAAGAAAAGGGTGAACAGCAGTGAGGTGGCAGCTCTGGTTCTGGCAGTGCACATCGACGGCCGGTCGTGGACGTCCTGCGAGGAAGAGGCGTGAGGGGCACTTCGGTGATGATAGTTCAGGACAGCAAAGAGTTTGTGAAGAACTGTGGCCCAGCAAGGGCGTCGAGTCGTCCGCCATCTCTACAGTCTTTGGGTGGCGGGAAACCCACCAGCGGATGCTCCTCAGCGCTTCGACGGCCTGGCCTTCTCCAGCGGTCGACGATGCGGACGAGCGCGTCCGAGAATCAAATGTCTTAATCAAAGGAGCATCGCGGCTCCAGTCGTCGATGGCACAGCGTCAAGCAGTCCCAGCTTCTGGGCAACTAACTTCGACGGGCCTCCAGCGGTTATAGCAACCCTGCAAACCCTGGTCGTGGACGGCTGTCCGGTGCTTCTCTTCGTTTCTCATCTCCGGCTGACAGTCTTTCGTAGGCTGACTTCCAGGGCGCTTCGGCGAAGGTTAGCAGTGCACGATGGTCCCTCGTAGCTCGGGAAGAAAGCGCCTAACCAGGTCCTCTCTGGATCAGTTCTTGAAGACACAGCAGCTTTCAGATCAATGAAGTAGAGCAGCAGCAACACTTCTCTTCCAGCAGGGCTTCAAGGTTAATCTTCAGTTTCAATGTCAGTTTCAACTCCAGCTTCTGAACAATTTCTAGCAGTGAGAGGCCCCTAGATATACTGTTAATCTCCCATTCATTCTGCTGGGTCACACTGAGGCAACCAATCACTCAGAAGGGCATTCAGTCAGCCAATCAGGCGCATGGTGCATTCAGGCCATTCTTCTCCATCCAGACACTCACAACACAGAATGTGGATTCGGACAAGTACCACGCCATTCAACACTACACACTGCATTCATACCAGTTTCAGGCAGGGCTGTCTCAGTCATTGTTTCAAACACCAGATACTAGACATCCACAACACAGAATGCGTATTCGTCACACACTCCATTCACCCAGCTCCCACCCACAGGTGTACCCACAACATACGGTCGTTGGGAAAGATCCAGCCAGTCTGGTCGGCACTTCCCCTACACTACCATATATGGAACTTCCACCCAACAACCAGTCAGGGGGAAGGGACAGAGTCAGGACTTCCGGAAAACCAAGTTAACAGGCGATGGTAGGCAAGTGGCCACGAGGGCCTTTTCCATCAGGAATCGACTGGTTCCAATGACAGGGCCTCTGCATCACAAAATGGAGGACGCTCAGGGCACCTGTCAATTCAGCACAGAGCTTCTACCAGCCCGTACCCTGCTCTGTGGGACACACACAGGTGCCCAAAAACATACACCAGGGGCACAGGGTTGTACCCGACCCATGGGTGCCATAAGGGTATCCCATGGGTCTGTACATCAAACAAGAGAGCTGCACCGCCAGGAGTCCCACACGAACTCCTGCACGGAAAACACGACAGAACACCCGATAAAAAGCAGTAAAGGACAAGGATACGGAGGCCCTGTCCCTCCGATGCATTTCCAGCATCACAGTCAGGCTGGGAAACTTTGAATTTCTGGGCTTGCTTGCTTACTTCTCTTCCCCTTGGGAATTTCGAATTGTGGTCTCCAGTGTGCTTTCACAGCCACACAAGAATTTTTTATGTGCTAGCTCCGCTCTTGAATTATGCGGTAGTTCTACACTGTGCTGTTCTGAGTGAGTGGGAGTTGCAATTAGTGTTTGAAGAGAGTAGCAGGCTGTGTTTTCCTTTGCCTCCAACTGGTGCTTGTCTTAGTACCTCAACTCTTTTCTCCATGGAGTTGGGTGAGGGTTTCCAGTTAAAAGAATGGAGTGGGTAGCTGCAAGATAATGAAGTCGTGGGGCAGGGATTCTCACGCAGTTTAACTGGTTTTCAGATGCCCTGTCTGCATCTAGGGATTTCCTGATTCCAGGTTCCATGCACTTGGAATTGGGGGAAATGGCTCCATTTGCTGGGACAACTGTCCAAGATGGAGTCTTTGCAAAGCTTCCAACTTTGGGAGCATGACACAAGAAAGACTGGCGATGGAGGAAGAGCTAGGGGAATTCCTGAGGTAGCACATTGCGCAGCAAGCAGATATCATTAGTCACAAGAGCCCCTTGAAAAACCCAATGGGAGGCATGCCATGACTATAGTCACCCAAGTGCCGCCTGATTTTGGACTTTATGGTTGACCCAAACTCGCTGGGTAAGAACAAGAAAACCCCACCTTCTAAAAAACCAGATCTTTCTGAAGCCTAACTACTTACTGGTAATAATAGTACATACACATTGTGACCTACTTTTCAGAGCTATAAAGTATATATAAGATAAGAGTTACCTTAGAGTGAATATTCTTTTACTAAAAATAACATGTTAGTCTTTATTCTGGACTAACCCTCTGTTCTTCTAAGAGCTCAATTTGATTGCTTGAGCGAGCCAAGGAGGCTACGGGATCGTCATGTTGCCTTAATTTGGGGAGCCAGCCCAAACTTCTAAAAGTAGGCTGAAGGGAATCCAACTAACAAAGTGAAATAAAAAAGGTAAACATTTTCACAAACATTACTAAAAAACAATTTAATTGCATCCAGTAGGCTTTCACTAACTATGTCATGGAGCTTAAAAGGCACATTAAAATATAAACTGAAAATCTAAGCCATCTTAATGTACAAGATCAGAATTAACAATGAAGGATATTGTTCCTCCCAATAACTACTTCTCATTACCCAGCTTCTCAACAAACATTTTCATGTGCAAATTAAGTGGATGAATCACGGCTCCGCCTGCTTCGTACTCCTTTCCTTCGATTTCCACAGTAGCCAAGCGTCCCCCAACGTCACCTCGTTCAAAAACATCGATGGGGACATGATCGCCAAACTTCTGACGCACAAAATAAGCTGCAGAGGTGCCGCCAATTCCAGCTCCGATAATTGCTAAACAGAAAAGAAAACAAGCAGGTAAAGTCCCAGAACGGGTTTTACTTGTTCTGAAAATGCACACCTCGCAGTCATGCAATGTTGAACCCTTGATGAAACACGTATGCCTTTAGGTCACTTCAAAGCATGCTTTCTCGACATTTTCATTGACCAAACCCCATTTTATTTTTGTAATCCAAGGTCGGCACGGTTTAAATGCCAAATGCCATTTTGTTAAAAAAAAAAAAAAAAGAAAAGAAAGAAAAAAAAATGAACAAAAAAAAAAGCCTTGTACTGCACACTTACACACTTATACACTATATTTGTGTGCCATTATAGAATGTACTGGTATCCAGTTGAGGTTTTCTTTTTCTTTTTCGGTGTTCAAGCCATCGTACAAGGTCTCTCGAACTATATGAGAAATGTGCGATCAGGCCTCTCCCGTGTAACCTTCATCAAAATCTTTCTGGAATTTCTCTTGCCTCCTTGTCAAATACTGCCCTTTTGATACATTTAACAAAGTATGTGTAATGCCTGCAACAGGGATGAGCTGATGGGGAAGGGGAGTGGGATTTTGCGTGGAGGTCTGCATTTGTTACTTTACAAAAATGGTGGGAGGTTATTGATTTTGAGAAGCAGGTAAGGAAATGTACATGACTTTGGATTCGAAATCGTGTACTACAGTAATAAAAAGTAACGAGATACTGTTTTTATTAATATAGCAAAATAATACTTAATGAGGATAAATAACAAACTTGTTGCATAGGTGTGTACTGTAAACAAAACCCTGATGAAACACATGCAGGAATTGATGTGCAAATGACAAGGCTGAATTAAAAAACAAGACAGTCCGGAAATTAAGAAACATCTGAGTCAATTAATGAATTTAATGATTGGCTCAATAATCATTTACATGACACTAACCCACATTCCTTCTAGCACCTTTTAAAGAATATAAAGCCACGGTGGAAGGGTGAAACTCTACCGTTGGCGAGAGTCTCTGTACTTGGTTTATCCCAAATGATTTACCACCCCTTTTTCCCCCAGAGGAGCCCTAATTTAATCTGTGGTCAAGGTAGATCATGCTCTGTGATATACTACCCTTTGCACAAAAGCTACAGCACGCAACTCTGTTGAGATACAAGAGCCATCACCTCAATGCCCTAGAAAATTTACTGTAGGAAGGCGGGACAAAAACATTGTGTTCATAGATGCTCATCTCGCATCACAACACAAGAATAGGAGGGAGCCTGGTTCACCCAAATAGAATCCTGATTAAAACCATTAGGTCGGCGAGTTAAGTCAATTGCTGCATCTACAATCTGCCCACTTTAATAGGTCTAAAAAAATTGAACAAAATTGAATAGGTTTACAACAATCAGACTATCCCTTTATTTGCTTTCAAAGGGCACTATAATTTGAGAGATCACCTAGTTCAGACCTATTCGTAAGAGAAACACACACCCATCACCAGTAGTGAGCAACCATAAATGTGGCAACTCCTATCTCTTGAAAATGTATGCAACATTACACTACTATTGGCCATGAAACTGTAGCCCATTAGGATTTCCACTAATTGCAATACCACTTCTGTGACCAACCTCCTAAAGTGCCTATGTCTTCCAGTATATGTGAGCCTCATAAGCAGAAAAATGATGATAAAAATAATGATAAACACTTATCAAGCAACACATATCAAAGAGTCAAACGGGTTCACAATGCTGCAAAACTGAAGACAAACTTAACAATGGACTGAAAAATGATAAAGATATCTAGTGGCCCAGGAATGTATATTTGCACTGTCCACTAGCCATTGGTAATTGGTAAGCGACTCATGGTGAGCAAGCCATGTTGTTCTGTGAGCATAAAGAGAATTGGGGGCATTGGAGATCTGTATGCCTGGCAATTAGATTGCAACTACAAGTGTTACCATAGGGTGGTAACATGGATTCAAAGCTATACCTCAGTGAACAATGGTGGCTCATCACGCTTAAACAAGACAAAGTTGAATGCACATATCCCATCAAGAGTATAGATCCCTGAATCAGTGGATCTGGGAGATTTTCGAATGACTAATTGGAATGCACATGTGTAGAGTCTTGGCATAAGGCAATAAGAGAATCCCAATGAATGCCTCTGCCTAAAAGGTGATAAAAATAAAATGCACATTAAGATTACATAAACACTTGTGCAGTGTATTGTGCAGTCTATTTTTCTTCCAAGTATGTATTGGTGTATGAGTGAGCCCAGCTGGTGTTACTCACAGAATACTACAGAGTCCTAATAGCAACCCTCGCCTGGGGCAATGCCTCTGATGAACTCCTGGGAGATCTGTCCTCTCCGGTCTGGGGTGTCCCAAGGATCCATTAAACAAAAGCTTATGGCATGTTGAAAGATCATTAAGAATCTAAAGCAATGATATGGGATATTACGTGTGTTGAAAAGTGTAAATGTATAGAGATGTTGCTGATGCACTTCAACGACCTGCAGAGACGTATTTTCCCCCACGGTAAGGTTGTGTTTAATGATTGTTGGCTAGTCTTAAATGCTGTTGCAGGGGGTTATATTTTCGGACTCCACTTTGGTTGATCAGGTAGCGTCCCAGAGATACCCAGCCTCGTGTTCGAGCTCCCTTGCACGTTTAGCCATGTGCTTGCCTGGCTGGTGCAAGTTGGTAACTTAATTCTACAAATGAGTATTCAACATGCTGAATTCTGAGGATGCTCCAGAGAGCGTCCATACTTGCACCTGCCAGTACCAGAAGCATGCCACCTGTGAATCAAACCGCTGTACCAAGAGCTTTACTTGAGATGCCAGCCTGTGCACAGCCACGACAGAGTTCAAAATGTGCCCAGTCCAAGGTAATGCCAAAGCACCCCAGCCGTATAACCCGGCACTAAAGGTCAATGAAAAGAGGAGTGATAACTGCTCTTCCTCAGTAAATGTCACTGGCGTATCTTCAACTTCAGAAAATTGGAGTTTGATTATTTTGTTTTTAATTTGTATGATTTCATTTGAAAAAAGCTCAAAGAATGGTTTGATGTTTGCATCATAGTATACTGAAGTCGTCATTCGATTGATTTGATCAAAGTAATCAATACCAAATAATCATGGACTTCCTTTAAGAACTGAGGGATTGGACCATGCATTGAACTATTCGGATTTTAAATGTAAATATATTTTAATTTAGTTTATTTTCTGACTGCGGATTAATTAACACCTTTTAAATGGATCTTACTTCCTTTCATACCAGGTATGAAATATATACTACTTCCATTTAGTTACAAAGGCCACATGTTTAAAGCCTCCTTAGCTAGTTGCAGTCCATAGGCCATGCCCTAAATATTGTTGTGCCACTGATTAGGGCCTCCCCCTCATTTATTATCCACGTAAAGCATTTGCTGCACCCTATTCCAGCTTCGAGAGAGTTTGTTCCTCATCTAGTGGAGTACATTTTCAGTTGGCCAGCAGCGTCATTTTCAATTGTCCTAATTGCCAGCAGCGTCTTTTCACCACTAGATCCGTGTTAGAAGTACAAAGACCTGGGCTATCATCGATTAACTAACTTTTCAAAATTAAGTTTGGCAGCTGATTTATGAGCATATGAAGGCCTATGTCATTAAGCCCCATTCATAACTAGGGGTGCATAAAGACCATAACTTCTTGAACAGGGTGGAGAGGATAATGTTTTAACTGGTAGGGCAGCGGATAGAGACCGAGTAGGCGGTGCAAATTTACTTGTATGGTCTTGCATTCCCACTCTCCCAAAGGAATGCTTTCTCCCCATCCCATAGTACCTACCTCACTCAAACCTCCCACTACATTTTGCAGTAAAAGTCTGTTTAAAAAAAGCACAGTAAAAGAATTATGCAGTTACATTTCTATGGTAAAAGGAAAGGCTACTCACCACGGTTACACCAACACAACTCTCTGCCCTCAAACACCACTATGACAACAACCACAGACAACCACAAACACACACACACAATTTACATTAGCAACCTGGACCCACATTAACCACTGATCTAGACAAGCCCCAAAATATCTAAAACTCAGATCTGCACACATGAACATGGCAAAAAAGCATCCTGGATGAGCCCCTCTGATAGACCCCACCGCTTACAGAGCCTGATGCTCCAAGGAACCATGAAAAGGGTAGACGGTGTGGCATGCAAGACTCAACAGCATAAACCGGACATTGCAGAGAGTTTCACGATTCGTATTTGGGGCAGTACTCTGAACGGCCAGGGCAACTTTGGTGACTGGAAGAAGCAGGACAGAAAATGAACGGCAGTCTGCTAAACTTTAATCTCTGGTGCGGTGACTGGCTGCTGAAACTATATATCTGCCTGTCAAATTAAGTAATGGGAACAGAGGTAGAGTAAAAGAAACAATAACTCAATTCTCCTTGGGGGTGGTGGGGTGTCATTCAGAAAGGAGCACGAGGAATTGACATTTTGGCCCTGAAATTATAAAATCTGCCCCATTGCTAGGCAGACATTTTTCAAAGGGCTCTCATTTTTGTCAGTCAAATCACAGCGAGACTGAATTTAATCATGGTCACGCACTAAACCCAGGATTTGAACCCACTCTGCAATTTAGACCCTTAACAGATACCTTCTGAGCTCTACTTGGTACAAATACTTACGTGTTGGCTTTCAAGGACTACAATAATTCTGTCTCATAGTGTTTCAAAATACACAAATCCCACAGTAAAGCAGCCTGACAATATGAAACATGTTAAGCCAAAAGGAAAATCATTGCACCTTTAATTTTACAAATCCTGAAGGAAAACTACAAGTCCTAGAATGCAAACTAATGATGGCCTGAGAAAGCTCCCATTGTACAGCACTGTGCATTCAACCTTAAAAAATACATGGGGTCCTTCGTTTTAAAAGCATACATTGAATGGGAGGGGACTGGTTACAGTTCCGTGCAAACAGGTCCCGTGGGTGCAATGTTAATAATTTGCACAACAGTGTAATTCAGGTGTAATCAACTCTACAAGAAAGTTTAATTGTACTTCCTGTACAGAGACAATCTTCCACAAACCCATTGTATTGAAAGGTGGTGGGCTGCAATACATCACAGAGGGAATAATTCATGCCCTTAGGGTCTAATGAAAACCGCAAGAAAAGATAGTTTAGGTGAGGTTAAGCACTGCACCATTATTAATTAGTCAAGTGTCTGGTTTCATTAAACTTTCAATAATTAGATTAGACTCATACGAGAAATGGTTCCATGTGATGTTACCAAATTAATTTTAACGAATGAAATGTTAACGAAAAAAAATAGCAACTTTTGAAAAATTGGGTGCTTCTCCACTCCCTCAACATCCCCGTTTCCCCCATGCTTATAACCCCACCCTGAACCACCCCCTATATATTTTTCGTTCTTTTTTCGGTAACATTTCATTCGTCATTTTCATTTCAACATGTTTTGACTTTTTTTTTATTAAACTTGTGTACTCAATGAAATGTCTTGATGGTATAAATGCGTGCATCTTTGTATGACGGAGAGGGTGGGGTGGCAGGAAAAGCAATTAACATACAAATAAATGATAATAAGGTGCTAGGTTCAAAGCATGCGTGAAAGTTTTACGCATGATTTTTCTATCACGCAATATTAACCTGCTCCCCACTCAAAGAAATTGTTTGAGACGGTCACCTGGTTGACAAACTTTCAGCTATCCACTATGCTTCATGTTAAAACACAGGATAACCACGTAAAAGCAAATCCTTGTTTTGCATGTGAAGGTAGTAGCGCTCAAGGATTAAACTGATCTGAAATATAATATGGAAGAGAAAAAACATCCTAACGGATGTATACACTTACATCTTAAGAGCACTCAACTGGTTAAATGTTGACAGTGTTTTGGCCTTGCGATCTACCTTTTCAACATCACCAAGTTGTTTTTGGCCGCAATTGATCTAGAAACAGTCGCCCCAAAGGCCACGGATTTGAAAACCCACAGCAGATCCGGGATTGTGCTGCAGTTGCGTCTACGGTCTGCTTTGGAGACGAAATGAGCAGCTAGCTTAATGAGAGGCGGTGACCTTCACTGGTTTTAGAGATCGCAATAAAAGACTGCATTTTTCTTTCTTTTAAACGGTTTTGTTCAATCTTGGTGCCTGATGCCACTCTCTTCAGGTAAGGACGTTTAGGGAGTGTATTACTTGAAAACCTCTTGGCATGGTCATGTAGTATTGTTCACAGCATAAAATGCATGTAAACGGCAACATTTTGGTCACTTTATTTTTATTTTAAGATGCCAATTGCGACCCTTCTACCATAAATAAAACTAACAGTGTACCAAATGCCTTCGTGATCAGAATGTTCAGACAATGCCAGATGTAAAGGCAGTGTACTAGGTGTACAGCGGTGGCTATAACAGTACAGTAATGTCACATCAATGAAGAATACATTTTAGAGAAAATACATTTCTCTAAATGTCCAATGATGCATCGTTTAGGGAGCTACAAGCATTAGAAAGGATAACGGAATGCAGGTATTATGCCGCACGCGTGACTGTGGAACAGAACAGCAAGAAGAGGAGAGTCTGAAAACGGAAGGCTAGGAGGTGAAACGGGCCAATGCTAAATCGAGCTTCATGCTGAGGATTAGAAGGGGGTGGGGGGAGGGTGTCATTTTAGACATAGTACAGAGAATCTACTAAATGAAGGGCACTGATCTGCCAAGTGCAGTGGTGCAGCAGAGATGGGAATTTGGCGGGTAAAGGAGAGCACTGTGAAGATTTAGCGCAGAGGGATGGTTAAAGCAGAATTGGGGACAGAAAAGCAGTGGGGTGCAATACCAGAGATAGAGCAGTATGATAGACATAGTGGTATCCTGGGAAAGGAGCATGACCGATAAACCGGAATGTACTATTACATGCAATGTAATGTGGACTTATATGGCACACTGCTGCCATTTTGGCGCTATCATGACGTGTGGTTTAATTTTTTTTTAACACTATCAGTTTTCAGTAATCAACAAAACAAAGAAAAGAGGTATCGTAAAAGAGCAGGTACAACATAAACAGGTAAATAATCAAGCGCATAGCAAGAGAGGTCACGTCCGATAGAGCACAGCCCACGATACTGGTACAACACACATTGCATCATTCGAGGCCGAATAGCCCGAAGAAGATAGGTTTCACTAAATTAGTGTAGAGCAAAGCCAAACCGAAACATAATTGGACAGGCAGCATTAAGCAATGCACTGACCTTCTCCACTGAGACCATCTCCCAAGCCTTGTAACACCAAATAATAACCAATGGGCCCTCTGCAAGCTTCCAACTTCTAGACTGGGTAATCTAAGCAGCCCCGGTACCCCTCAGCGTATAGATGGAATCCATCAGTGCCTCCAACCGGACCACCAGGGGGTCCATCGCAAAACGAGGAACCAAAATGTCCTTAATCAGAGACAGCACCTCCTTCAAAAATCAGCGAACCTTGCCACAATGCCACCAAAGATGGAGAAAATGGCCACGATAGCTGCACTTCCTCCAGCAGTATGGGGAAATAGAACTGTTCATTTTATGAAGACTAGTCGGGTACAAGTACCATTGGTACAATACCATGTAGGCAGTTGTCTCAGTAACACTACATGAAGTGATGGCAGCCCCCTTGCCCAGATTTTACCGCAGGTGTCCTCCGGTATACAGCCACCAAAGTCCCTCTCCAATTGCGACTTGTACGAAAACATGAGGCATTGTATATGTGGAAACACTTGTGTATTGGCACGTTATGAATGCCATATCATATCATGAGTATGAACAGCCTGGAAATCCTATAATTAGGTATGCCTCCCTTCATGGTAAACTGGAGAGCAGTGAGGGGTCACGCTCCAGCTACGACAATCCCCAGATTGGAAAGCCAATGGCAGAGCTCCATGTACCTGAAACATTCTGACTCTGGGATGCCAAAAGCCTCCTTACATCCCTCAACGGTGAGGGGGGGGATGCCTAAACAATACAGCCGACTCAAGTATTGAAGGCCGCAATTCTGCCGTTCTTGGAAGTCCCTCCCTCTCAAGCCCAGCAAAAATGCTGGATTGCCAAAAACAGGGAATAAGGGGCCCAAGCCCCTCAGAACCCTGCACAAACTGAACGCTGTCTCTCAGTAAACCAGGGAGACCACAGTGGATGAAAGGAGGAACCATCTCCCTCCTCCATGTGCTCAGCCATAGGGGCAAGGCCGACAAGGGGAACTGAGCCAGCATGCCAAGACATCAAATGTGAAATATTAGCCACAATGACCTAGTTCTGCAGGATCGGGAGTCCCAACCCACCGGAGCGAGCATGGCAGTTTAGCAACCCAGGACCTACTTCCAGCCCAGATAAACTTCATAATGCTCTGATGTAACGACTGAAGGGAGTAACATGGAACAACACTGGGAGAGCAAGGGTGTGGTACAAAAGCCTATGGGAAATATTCATTTTCATTGCCACAATGCAGCCAAGCCAAGAGATGTCCCATCCCATCCAAATTGTGAGGTCCGCGAGGTAGGCTGAAACTTGTTCAAACAGAGCCAGTTCGGCCATAAGGGCCAGGAGTGAGGAGACAGAGCGAGACAGTAAGACATCAGCATAAAAGAGCCAACTTGTGTTTATTCCCATCCATAGCGATGCCACCAATATCCAGATTGCACTGAACACACCACGCTTGGGGCTCCATGACCAAGGCGAATATCAAAACGAGATAAACAGCCCTGTCATGTACCTCTAATGATCGTGAATAGTTACCATTAAGACAAATCCTAGTCTTAAAAGAGTTGTGCCTGGCCATGACCAGCCCTGTGAAATTAGGGACAAATATGAAAGTTATGAGAGTCCAGGGGATAAACAGGTCAAGCACTTATTGGCGTCCAGTGCTGGCAAAGACATCAGGGTTGCTATCTGCAGAGCAACCTCCAATACAGGGATAACGCGTCAGATATTGCTGTGCATGCTACAGCCGACTATAAACTCAGTCTGGTCCGGGCAGATCAGTGAAGGAAGTGCTTCCATCAATCTAGAGGCCAAGACTTGAGTAAATCTTTGCATCAGTATTGAGAAGGGAGATCAGACTAAGCCACATTGAGTGGCATCTTTCCCAGGCTTTAGAATGAGCAACCCTCCAGATAAGGAGTGGATCAGGCCTTTTTACACACAGAAATCTTGTCAATACGGCCCTTTTAATTCTTCTTTGCGTAGCACTTACACAGGCTATTTCTGGTACCACTGCCATAAATCATGGGTCTCACTGGTGACAGCCTGGCTAGCAGTAGCTTGCAAATCCACTCTTTACTTTGAAAGAAGCAACTGGGACGAGTCCTGGTCCGTTTCATTTTTTTAACACTCTCCTCTGTTAATGATTCTATCAAGATCATACTTTCTCAGTAATGTAAAAGGGAATTTGTGTTTTCTTCACTTTGTTCAAATGTCTGCATTTTGTAGGTTACAGTGTTAAAGCATCTTGAATCATGAACATGCTTTTCACTTTAGGACATAGGTAGTATTATTTAAAATGAAAATTGTCTTAAACAAAGTGCTACATTTCTGCTTCATTGGCTTTAATAGAGGCAGCCCTGTTGCAGCAGCATGGGCATTTCATACTTTGTTTTCTTTTCATCACAGAAGCACACCAATTGCATAGCTAGGCATGTGGTCTGAACTTGAATTCCTTTCCGACCACCCACCGCAAGCGGGTATAATGGATACAGGTAGAAGCAGTGCTGTATGTATTTTCAGTGGCATATATTGTACCTGTACCTGTACCTGTAACAGGACTGCTATATATTCAGGCAAAGTAGCCTAATTTGTCAACAGAGCTGCTATACCGTACTCATGTCATGGCACAATGCCAAATATTCACAGCAGGGCTGATTGCATCATGCCCCCATTTCTTTGCAGGACTGCTATGTTTTGGGACAGTACCTGAATTTCTTAACAGAGCTGCTGTTAAGCATGAACATGTGTTGGCCTTTTTTGCACCAAGCTAAAGTACAGAGAAACAATATTGTCCAAGCACTTCCCACCAGCTTCTGATAGTGTGAGAAGATGGCATTGCTGTCATATATATCAATCCCTTCTACTCGGTCATGTGCTTTTCAAAACTTCTGCTTCTCCCATGTCTGATTACTGAGTGAAACTGTCAAAAATCTAGCTGTCATGATCTCTGCTTCCAAAAGATCAGGACTTGCCCGACGCACGTGGAAGCAGACCCATAACCCCGGTTCCGAGTGCCAGCCAGTCCCAATTAGGACCTTTTGGACCCTGTCCTGGCGCCAGTGGCACCAGGCTCATAGAGATGCCCAGTCCCAGCGCTGGAAGCGCCGGGCTCATAATGCTTGGGTGGACTTACCTGCAGCAGACCATGCTGCTTACTTACCTGCCAGTTGAACCCCTGATCCTCTTCTGTTTGGGACTACTTTTCCTGTTGGGTGGGGCAGGAGCCACTCCCTAGGTTCAGAACACTGGAACTCATCTGGAAACCAGGAACTCTTTTCTTACCTAGGCGTGGCTGTGGAAGGAGACACCTAAGCACTACAGGAGGCTATTTAAACCACACCCGATGGATGAATCTTGCTTTGCGTTATTCTGCATTCTCTGCAGCAGAACGCTCATCGTGTCTTCTGCTTCTGATCCTGGGCCTAAGGGAACAAAGGCTTACCATCCTGGAATCCAGTCTTCAGCAGCACCTGTAAAGACAGTCTTCAGCAGCACCTGTAAAGACAAAGAAAGAACAGGTTAGCACTACGGTCTTCAGTGGCAGTGCATCTCTTACCTGGTCCATCGGCTGTCACCAACGCCTCGCGCTGCATTCCGGCATCTGAAAGACAAAGGCTTACCTACTCTTCGCATGCTCCGGAGGTCTTCGCACTGCATTCCGGCATCTGAAAGACAAAAGCTTACCAGCTCTTCGCACGCTCGGAAGGCCTTCGGCGCTGCATCCCGCATCTGAAAGACAAAAGAAGGTGCGTTTAAAGACATTGGGCAACTTTATTACTCACGTGCCATTACTCCTTCCCACGCCGAATCCAGTGGGTATTCCAGCACCCTTCAGCTTCTCTAAAGCTCCGAACTTGTACCTGCAAGATAAAAGGGACAGTTAGTGCGCATCGTGAAGCAGGCTACAAGCGCTTACTTACGTGCTTCCAGGCGCTTCTATTCCTCACGCGGGTTCGATCCTCAACTCTCATCAGCCCGCCATCCGCCATCGCCGGAACCCTGCAAAACAAGAGATATCATTACAAAAGACTTTTAAGACATTTGAAGTGCCCAGAACTTACCGTTCGTGCAGTTAACGACGGACAGCAGTCCTCTGAGGTCAAGAGGCCTGCACCCTTATCCAGTGAAGAAACTGGTTACGGCACCCTGCCCCGAGGCAGATGGAGAGCTCGGCGTTCACTTACCTAAGGTGAGGGCGTTAACCTTTGGGGTTCTACAGGAGAAGAGAAAGGGAAGAGGAGAGGAGAGAGGCACCCAATAACCCCAGTTCATTAATCCCATAGTTTCTATCTGCAGACATCTTACTCTTCGAGTCAGACATACAGTGCACAGAGGTCCAGCCCAAAGAGCCAACCGTGTGTTACACATCACCTTTGAAGATACGGCATTCACCCAGTCAAGACCGGCGCCTCTGCGGGAATCAGGTGAGCTTTACACTAGCACATTTCAAAGCTTCATTATCAATCTCCTGACTTATGTAGGATAGTCCAAACAGGCTTTGAGCGCTTTACAAGCTATTTATGTCAAGCAAGCCTCACATGGAACTGCCAGTGTCCTAACCCTATGTGCCTTACAGTGTCAACAGCCTGTTGGGAAAGGAAGCTCAGTCGGTCAATAACCCTGCTGCAGAGATTAATGTATAACCTGTTACTTCAAATCCTGTTTATATGCGAGTGAATGAGTCTGCATCAGAGATATGCATTTAAGATGCAGGAAACATTCAATTGTAACACAGTTGACTTAACTTTCAAATTATCAAAAGGGCTACTAAATGTTCAGTGATTCAGAACACACACATTTCATCCAGGATGCTCTACTTGTAATGGCTCATACCCAAACACTCATCAGGGCCGCTACACCTGTGATTGCTCAGAATACAACTATTCAGGGCTACTATGCTCATAATGGCTCAGAACACAAACCTCATTGGGGCTGCTATACCTATGATGGCTCAGAACACACAACTCTTCAGGGCTGCTATACTTGTAATGGCTCAGAATACACATCGCATATGGGCTCTTGTACTTGTAATGGCATACAGTGTTGTTAACGCATCTGCATTCAAGCAAGTGCTGCATCTGATCAGAAACCTCTAATTCTAGAATTCCCAGCCTAATGGCCAATAGAAGGTTTGCACACATCTAAAAAGGAGCACCCAGTGGTAAAGCTGCACAAGATTTTTAAATAGAAAAGGCATTTTCAGCTGTTTGTCATTTAACATAGCACCAGTGGTCGATGTGTACGAAAAGAAGTAGTGGAACTATGTTCCCTGCTGGCCTGCACCCACTCCCCACAAACCCCATCATCACATCCCCTCCCACACACAATACACACCACCAACCACTTGCACCTGCTGTTTAAGGGAACGTGCAGTGCAGTGCATTGAAAGGGCAAGTTTCAACTTCTTCCTACACTTTTATTTTAAAAAGAAACTGTTCCGGAATGAGTATAGGAGCTGTAAAGGGTAATTTAAAAAGTAGAGGAGCACCGCTCCCGACCGCTCCTGCTCACTTCGACCACTGCACAGCACCAATAAATATCCAAACAGGAAAACAGGAGAGGATGAGCAACGATGAATCTAAGCAATACAGAAGAACAAAGATGTGGCGGGGTGGAGGGGCGGTGAAGGGACAGAGAACATACCAGACAATCGAAAACAGGAATTTGAGCAACAGGAAGAGAGCAATGAGCTACATGATAGGGAAATAAAGAAAGTGAGAAGGGAAACAGAGTTATAGGACAAACACACAATACAAGTGAGGGATCAAAACAGAGTAAAAGAGACATTTGGATATAGTAAAATAAAAAATAAAAACACAAACAGATCAACAGCAGGTGGGGAGAGATGGAAATAGAAAAGTAAGACTAGATAAGGGCAGGCCAATAAAATAAGAGACAGTGCAAGAATGATAATCAAAAGGAGTAGAAACCACAACCGAGAAAATGAAAAAACAGATCTAGCCAGAGTAATGACATGAGAGAGGAGTCATATCAACTGATACAGCGAGCTATCGGAGAGAAAAAGCAACAATAGAATGGAGAGATGGGAGAGGCAGAATTGACAGAGAAACAGACAGCAAAATGTGGCATTGCAACACTTATGGGTGAGAGGCAAAGCATCAGAAAGTGAGAGACAGGGGAAACAAAGTAGCAAAGGGAAGGAGAGATGGAGCAAAAACAACAGAGTGGCTGTCAAGCAGGTAAAGTGATGCTGGTTGAGTGAGGGACTTTATGAATCACCCGATATAACTAGCTGGCATCTGTAGTAGCTCAGAGTTTTTGGCCAAGTATCATGAATATGAAGCTGGGTAGTATGCATCTACAAAGTTCTTGTGTGGGGCAAATGTTTTCCACAGGTACAATACATTATTTCGAACCACTTTGAAATACAGCTGTTTCGTCACTTATGTTTTCAAACCAATTTTTTATTTTATGCACAAATTGGATAGTTGTCAAGACACATTTTACTCACTTCCAAAAGGAGGAAAATTATTTTTACTCTTGTAATTGGATTTACTCTCTAATTCAAAAAATGGGGAGTAAAATATACTCCGGCCAAAAAAATATACTCACGCCAAAATCCTATCTGTAGCACTGCATACACCGAAGGATGTTTGGCTACATGGTCTATGTCCCTTATTTGAGGAGTCAAATTGTTATTTGTATGGGTTTGTAATACAGTATGAAGCATGTGCACTTTTTTTGGCTTAAAGGTACACTACTGCACTTAATCAAATGTATGTGATAACATGTAATTTTTTTTAATTGAATTTCACCCAAAATAGATTTTATGGCCTGGACTGCTCAACAAGGTGTACTTGCCTTTACTCTGTTTGACCACTGCAACCACTAAATGAACCAAAGGAAACCCTGACCTGCCTAAATCATTTTCCCACTTCAACTCCCACAGCAAGACTGAGGAAAGCTCCTGAGGGAGGGCCCTTGGTAATTATCTGCAGTGTGACTACAAGTGCAGGGGTAAGGGGGCATGGTGTGGGTGGGACCAATGATTGCTGCATGCTTGTGTCTCGAGTGTTAAGCAATCTGCTTTTGACAGCACTGTGGACCAAGGCATTGATTACCTTTGGTGCGAGTTCGCAAACCCTTACTAGATGGACGTTAGATGCGAGGTATTTAAACCTCCACATCCGTGCTCTCTGCCTCGTGGGTGGCAATCTCAGTGGGTACATTTTAAAAGCCGAAGTCCGTATATCAGAGGTTTAGCCTATGTGCACCTCTCCAGCCTCACTCCAGTCTGTTTTTCTCTCAATTACTCTTCGACAAAAAAAGACCAAAAAAATAAACACAACACCTAATCCACATAATCATTTGGAATGTGGCCGGTTCAGCTAGACTAGTTTCAAACTGACAAGAATACATCACCAAATAATTCACAAAACCCCCGACTTGGAACGTCACAGATTTTGAATCAAAACCGGTTTCGTCAGAAGCCAGTGATTAAATATAACGAAGGTTAACTACACATTTCAGCCGTTTATCCTGCAAGTCTAAATCCATCTAGATTACAGGCGAGAGCTACAAGCTTTCGTTTATCCAAGCCATACAACAAAGCACATATTTTTCTACTCGCAGAATAACAAATTATGAAATAAACAATTAAGTGCAACTGTGTGATCCTGCTTTTTTCGTAGTCGGTATGCCTTACTAACAGTTTAAATAAACAGACACGCCACATACCTGTTTCAGTGTGTTATTGATCAATTTAACACGAGTATGAAGTAACATATTACTTCAAAAACAAGTACAAAGAACAATGCAAACATGGCTGCAAAAATAACAATATAGTCGCTAGGCATATTGGGAAGTGGGCGTGAGCACAGGAAAACAATGGGGAGGAGAGGAGGGGATGGGGGCCAACAGGCTGTCACGCGCAACCCAAAGACTACCCATAGGCCACAAGTGGGAGCCAGTAGGATATCCGCTTATGGTGGAAAGCGTGCTTACATTCGCCTTCTGCAGGTGCCTTATTGTTCCGTTTATAGCCCAAAAGGAGCTTTATCATGATATACAAACAATACAAATATTCAAATTCAGTTAATCACAAAGTCCAAATATTTAATTCATCAAATGACATTCCTAAAACGCACACGCACTTCACTACATCCTTATTTACATAACACATTAAAACACTAAAACACAATGAAACATTAAAACAAAACGATACAGTACAATTCCCAATAAGCCTGGGTCGGCTGTCAGCTTAAATTATTATTCAGCCTGTGCATTTTTGCCACTTTTCCTAGTTAATACAAACCTACAATTGTGGGGAGGGGCATAAATTGATCTAACATTGAGGTACCTTATATTTATGGACAATCTGATCAATAATAGGGCAATAAATACTAAGCATGGCAAGATGTGAATAGTTTGCACGCCAATGTCATTTCTCCGGTTTACAGGAAGACTTCTTAATTAGTTCATGTAAACGTTCTTCCCAACTGGGTTTCCAACCCACATTTCCATAATTCGCAAGAGTCAATGATATCAGCTGATCAGGACAGTAGGTGCTTGCTGGCCCAGTATGTGTAGCAGTGGGCATATTGGAGATTTGCGTGCTTTCAGATAGAGTAGGTTTCTCCTCTTCAAAGCCATAGTTGATAGCGACGTGAGGCCCAGCTCCAAGCAGATAATTTCAACTGTAACTCTGGGGCCCAAGCTAAGCATTTTCCGCCAGAATCTGTCCTCCAACAAGTCAAGACAAGAGAAGTCCTTCATGCCGATTGCTTTCAGGCCATATAATACCGAGGTGCAGAAGCACTGCTTATAGAGAGTAAGAATACTCTGAAGGCTAAAACCTGAAGCCACACTCGCACATCTGTGCATCATATTCAGCTTGGTGATCGCCTTTACTCTCCTTACATCTACCAGTTCTCCATAGTCTGCCCTAGTGGTAAACTAAACACCCAGATATTTGTAACTATGGACTTGCTCAATGATATTCCCATGAATGACCAGGATAGGAACAGAAACACGCTTATTTGAGAAGTGCATGACCTTGGTCTGCTCACAATTCAAAATGAGATCATGGTCTTGGGCAAGGTTTTGTAACACTTCCAAATGTATGGTCAAACAAGACCAAGTCTGTCGTCTGCACCGGAGAGGCAAGGAACCTTGCCCCCCCCCTCCCACCCGATTAGCTTAGGTGGACAGCTGTTGGTTGACTCAAGCACATCTGATAGTGCTGCCAAATATATATTAAAGAACAGAGGTGCAAGCGAGCACCCCCGTTTCACCCCTTGGTTTGTTCTAACATGCGCAGACAGCAAGCCCCTATTATCCAGCCTAATTTGCACTGTAGTATTCTCATGTAGGCCCATGATAGCTAGTAACAAATCTCGAGGAAAGCCCAAACTATTCATTTTCTCCCATAACCTACTCCTATTAACCGTATTGAAGGCTGCCTGGAAATCGATCATGGCTACATAGAGGCCTGGTTGTTCCTTAGTCTTCGTCATTTTAGTTAAGAGAGTCAAACAACGACAGACAATGGCAGTTCCTGATCTCGCTCGGAAACGCATTTGGAAAATGTTCAGCAGACACATTGAGTCCACTCATTTAGTCAATCTGTCAAGTATTGGATTTGTATTTTATTGAATTTATCTAGCCCTTTACTCCATAGTGCTTTACATTAGAACAAGTAAACATACAGCAAGCATATAATGACAATTGAAACCACAACCTGATAACAGCATGAAGAACAACTTACAATATTACAGCGGAGAGAAGGGTGTAGGGGCGGGGGGTGAACAAGGGAGTGGTAGGTGGAAGAGGAGTTAAGGACGGGGGAAGGAGCGGGTAAGTGAGGGAAGAAGGTAGGTGAAAGTGAGGCAAGAATCAGGCTGGAGAGGGGAGGAAGGGGAAAGAAGGGGTGGAGAGGGTTAGGAAGAGGAGGAGAATGAGATGAGGGTAAAGGGGAAGGGAGGAGGTAGAGAAGGAGGCGTGCTAGGGAGGAGAGTGGAAGAGGCAAGATTTTAGAGAGGAGCGAAAGGAAGGGTAGGAGGGAGAAGAGCAGATGTGAAGGCGGAGGCGGTTCCAGTGAAAAGAAGCAAGGAGTTGGAAGGAGCGGAGGGGGCGCAGGGTGGAGGAGGAGGAGGAGAAAGTAGGAAATAATTAGAGCGGAGAGGACGAGAAGGGGTGTGAAAGGAAAGAAGGGAGGAAAGGTATGGGGGAGCAAGATTATAGAGGGATTTGAAAACAAGGCAGAGGAACTTGAGTTGGGAGTGGAAAGAGAGCCAACCTAGAGAGGGGAGGGAGGAGAAGATGGAGTCAAGAGGTGAGAGAAGGCATAGAGAGCGGATGGCAGAGTGGTAGATGGATTTGAGAGGGGAGAGATGGGAGGAGGGGAGTCCAAAGAGAAGGGAGGAACAGTAGAAGAGTCTGGAGAAGAGGAGGGAAGTAATTAAAGGTTTAGTGGCGTGAAAGGTAAGGAGTGGTCGAATTTTATAGAGGTGAAAGCGACGGGATTTAGCAGTGAGAGAAATGTGGTGAGATAGAGAGAGGTGAGGGTCAAGATGGAGACCAAGGTTGCGGAAGTGGGGAGAGAAGGAGAGCTGGGCGGGGGGAAAGAGAATGAAGGGGGGGGAGGGAGGAGGGACAGTGATAGCAGGGAAGAAAAGGAGTTCAGTTTTATCAGTATTCAGAGTAAGGAAGTGTGAGGACATCCAGGATTTATAGCAGAAAGGCAAGAAGAGTTTATCATGAATGTCAGGCGAGACGGAGGAGAAGGAGAGGAAGAGTTGGGTGTCATCAGCATAGAAATGGTGCGAGATGCCAAAAGAGGAGACAATAGGAGCTAAGAATGAGGTGTAGAGTGAGAAAAGAAAAGGGCCAAGAAAAGAAAAGGGCCAAGTAGTAATGAAGCAAACAGTTTTCCTGTTCTATCTAGTGCTAGAAGCCTAAATCTTTGTGGGCGTGTTCTGGATCCTTTCTTGTGTATGGTCACGAGAATAAAACACTGCCATGATTTAGGAATCAGGCCATCAGGAGATACCTTATTCGACAAACAGTATATTAACTCTCCCCAGAATATCTGATTGTTTTTTAATATTACACTGGGGAGCCAATTAGGGCCTGGGGCTCTGGAATCTTTTAAGGCACCTACTTTCAGCAGGATCTCTCCACGTGTGAAGCTCAATCTAAACTTGCTTCCAGGCCACATTTGATTTCGCATAGGGGAAAACAGGGTCATAGAAAACCCTACTAATGTGCCCCAGCCACTCCTGCTCACAAATGGCACAGATTGCATGGGTTTCTGTTTTGGAACTCAACGTGCTCAACAATTTCCAGAGTTTGAGAGTCCCTAGTCTTTGCAATGGCAACCAAGTATTGCCATTGGGCATTTCTGCCAGAGGAGATCCAACCTTTTACCCATCTACAAGATCTTTTTCTTGCAGTTCGTTTTGCAGCCATTTCCTCCTCAGGTATACTACCATTTCTTTTAATCTCAGAAATTTCCTGCATTAGGGTCTTTATCGCCTCTCCGATAGTCTTATCAAATCGGCATTTCTTGTGGCATTTCAACTTCATGTAATGGCCTTTTTGTACCGCTAGGTTAGGGGCGCCCTTAATCAAATCCTCGATTCCATTTAAATTATGTTTTCCCGGCAGCGCCAAACCAGGTTTCGAGCAAACCGGCCTGCGGGAAACATAGAACTGCCTACACGCATGTGTCATTGACTATGAACTGTGCACCATGAGCACTCACCATTTTGTTTGAGTGAAAGGGACGCATTTGTGATGTATGGGCTTGCTCACTTTTGCATTGCATAAATAAAAAATAAAACATAAAAATCACTTATGGGGCAGGACAACATGCATGATAAGAAGGCTTTCTGGTGGGGACTGGAGACGGTGAGTCGCCACTACCAGCTTGTGGCCTCCCCTAAACAGGATTTCAGCATTCAAATTGAAATCTGTAAACGGGTCCCATTGCTGTTCAAATAAAGCACGCTGCTGTCCCATCCTCGCATCATCATGTGGTTCATGTTCTGCACACTATAACACCCCTCCACACAATTTGAAGTGTTAGCCACCCCAAATGCATGTGCTAGTTGCACCTGTACACTGAACGCCTACTATTTAACTAAAGCCCTCAAACCACCCACCACTACAGGGAAGGCTATGGGTAGGCCACAGGCATACAAGTTTGAGGGTGGGGTTATTGGTTATTCTTAAATTGCCATTCTGTTATTTCCCCATCTAAGCGTTTGCATACCCTTATGTGATTAATCTAGCGAGGTCGTCACTACTTCATCGGGGAAATATTCCCTCATGTGGCAGGGAATGGCAGAAGCTACCAAACTCGGACCCTGGGTGTGGCTATCTGTGAGAGGGCCACATGAGGGAAGACAACCCTCATGGAGGCGAAACTCGCCGAGTCAAAACAGACACTTACACTTTTTCTTTTGCCTCTGTTAATACTCACTTGCCCCCGCCCCATTCCTCTATGGCATTTTTGGTGTAGGTGTAGAATCTCCAATCATGACTAATCACCTACCATATTTATATTCCCCTTTGATTAATAACACTGAGATGAGGAAGAGGACTGGAGTAATGAAGATCACTTGAAGCGGAAAGCAAACGCTGCGTTCTAGCTTTTGGAAAAGGTTAACAGGTGACAACACCGGGAGACTTAGTTCTCCCGACATAGGTCAGGATACCGAAGGAGAGCAAGCTGCAATGTGTAACAACGATGCTGCTGAAAGCGCCATCCAGGGAAGGTTTGCCATGCTTGTGCCACGGACAGCAGGAGCTGTCAAGTGAAGGAGGCGAAGCGGGAACCGGAGAACTGAGAGGACGCTCTCCCAGCCGACAAGCATGCAGCAGTGAGAATGGCGAGGCTCGAGGGCCACCGAAGGAGACCGTTAAGCCCAGAAAGAGAGGTTGGGACCCTGGGGCACTTCATGGCAGATACTGCACACCAGTGATGAACCTGGTAAACCCAAACAAAGGAGCGGAGATACCGGAACAAGTAAGCAAAGAGAATAAGGCTGTTGAAAGGGTGGGTATGGGGGTGCCTCTGACCCAATACATGAGAAGTATAACTAAAGTATCTTGGTACTTTATGAAAGAACGGGCGATTGTGGATGTGAGTGTGAGTCTGGAACTTGCACCAAAATACTGAACAAAATAAGAAAACCCTGGCAGGAGAGTAAACCAGGCATACGGTGAGTCTTTGACCTGCACCCAATCAAGATTAGTGAACTTGAGAAAAGGGGAAACAGTGCCTCAAATGTGTGTAATCTAGGGGAAGGGAGTCGACCCCCATTCCCTGTCATTTTGGAACTGTGAAGTATGGAAAAGCTAAGAAAGTTCAGGTACAAAGGCACACTCCTTGAGCTTGTGGAACTGAACTGTGGAAAAGCTGAAAGAGCTCAGTGGCGAGACAAACGCATGGGCGTAATTTTAATGTGGGGGGACAGGGGTGTTTGTCCACCCCCCAACTTTCATGGTACACCATTTTGTCCCCATTCATTTGGCTGGGGCACCTTTTCTTCAGATGCCATGTCCCCGCAACATTTTCAGCAAAATTACTCACTGGAAAAACCCCTTGAGCCTGTGAATTGTGGAATTGTGAAAACCTTGAAGGGAAGGAGCAAACCCTTTCCAATTGTGTAACCTACAGTTAATGAAATGCATAAACTGGGAGGAAACTCCGGGGAAGACGGATAGTGGAGTGTATTAATGTGGCATTGAAAAGACAAAGACATCCAGGGGGGGAAAGGGAAGATCCCATTTTCTGATGGAACTTTGGGTTTTGGAACTTTGTAAAGAAGCTGCAGGTGTTCTATTAAGTTTAGTGTACAAGGGTAAGGTCAGGATTTTGGACACAGGACGTTCTGTAGTTTTGTGGGATAGGTAGATAAAGTGCAATAACTGAATTTAAAAGGCATATTGGTAAGTTTAAGTACAATGGTGGTTGAGGAGGTAATACAGTGTGTAAAGCACTTGTAGGGATCCGTTTTAATGTGACCAATGACAGTACACAATGCCAACACGGTTGACTCAGTCTTTCCTCTCCGAGACTGATAAACTGTGTATATAATCTTTAATGATAGCAACACTTAATGTTCTACAAAGTAACATAGCTACACCAGAAAGCGCAAGTTTTAAAAGCATAGCATCACTGCTCTAAGGAACGCCCACTCCACCCTATCAGATGCCTTTTCAGCATCTACCGAAAGGAGGAGGGGTCCCCAGAGAGCCCCAGGGATTCATGCATCAGGTGTAAAGTTGTCCTCATTGTCTCAGCCCCCTGACGTCTGTTAATGAAACCTACTTGGTCTGGGTGAATCATTCTTCGAATATACCCCTCTAACCTGGCCGCTAGATCCCAGGTGTAGATTTTAGCATGTATGTTAAGAAGGGAGATAGGGCGATACAAGCCACATGTCCGGGGGTCCCTCCCCTCCTTGTGTATTACCGAGATAAGCGCTCGGGCGAAGGACTCCAAAGCATTACCAGTATTCAATAGATCATTGAATAGTTCCGTCATAAATGGGACTAGCACGGTGAGGAACGATCTGTTAAGCCCTGCTAAGAAACCATCTTCCCCCGGGGCCTTTACCAGCGGTAACCTCCCCACAGCCTTCTTGATTTCTTCTTCCGTTATGGGGGCCTCTAGAATACCAGTTTCAACCTCAGTTTAGGTAGATGAATGTCTGCTAGGTATGTGTCTACGCCACCCTCCTCTGATTTAGACTCAGATTCGTACAGCTTCTCATAAAAAGGAAGCAAAGACCTCCTGGATCCCATCTGATGAGGTTTCATGTACTTTATCCCACCCTTCAATTTCAGTAACCTATCTTTCAGCCCGCAGCCCTCTTATTCTAGCTGCCAGGAGTGCATCTGCCTTGTCCCACGTCTCAGAAAATTTCTGCTTCAGAAATTGCAGGTTGCAAGTTATTTTCCCCTTCCTTCAGGAGCTTCAGTTCCTCCCCTTCCCCCTCCCCCCACCCCCGACTCCAATATCCGGTCCTCCCCTCCCTCCGATGACTCATGCGCCCGCTTATCGAATAGTGTGATCTCCTCCTGCAGCCGATTTTCAATTAGTGCCCCCTCCCTCTTTTTCCTAGTTCCCTCCCCGATTAGAATCCCCCTCCAAAAGGCCTTCCCTACTTCCCCTACAATTCCTTTCTCCACCTCACCTGTGGGATTAGTCTTAAAATATTCCTCAATTTCCTTAGTCAATTGCAAAAGAAATATGGGGTCCCTCCCTAGGGATTCATTGCACCTCCACCTCAAGCCCTTGGGGCACATTATCACCCAACCCAAATCGGCCAGCATCATATCGTGATATCCGACCAGGAGACAGGGCGAATCTCTTTGAAAGGGCGCACTTCAGCAATCTTGGCTGTCCCTGGTTTGGGGCGTAGATCGTGGCAAGTGTAAAGCACACCTTAAAGGTTCCCGAGATCAGGAGGGCCCTCTCCTCCATGTCAGACCAGATCTTAGAGACCTCCATCTTGAGTGCTCTGCCTATTAAGATACCCACCCCCGCTTTCCTTAGAGGACCAGATCCCTAATATTCTTGGCCAACCAATATACACTCCCTTAATAAATCTAGTATCCTGTAAAAACAGGACAGTCCCGGTCTCCGGAGTCCCCTTGCCACCAGTGACTATTTTGTTGGGGAGTTCAGCCCTTAACATTGAGGGTGCCAATCCTCAGGAGGTCAGACGTGTCCGCCCAGCTGCTACTGCCATCATACAACCCCACTACGGGAGCACCCACCTTGCCACCTGGTGGGCCTCCACGTGCCAATTCGAACATCTTCAAATAAGGATAAACCAAAAGGAGCAAGCCTGTACCAATGCACCCATTCCCTCCCCCCCTGAATCCCTCACCCATCAACCCATCTCAATTCCCCAAAGGGCGCCCAGCTCTCCCCAGCTTCACTAGTTCGACAATAGATCACCAGCTGGACTCATTCAAACAGATCCCTCCCAAACAAAGCACATACTCTAGAGCCCCACTATTTATCCCCCATAACAATCTCTTTTAAACACATTAACTCCAAGAGCATCCACCCCGTCACACCATCTTTCAAAACAAAACGAGAAGATGGGTATTCAACAGACCCTGTCCGGGCCCCCCACCTTGAGTCCCCTCAAATTGTGTGATACTCAACTGGAGTGTCCACTGCCAATTTTACAAGTGTAATTTCAGGTCTCTGCTACGGGGGATGAATTCAACTTTCTAAACTTCCACGATTTAGGCATTCTCCTTCCCATTGGACCCTTGACACTCTGTTGTCTGTCACCCGACCCCTTTTCTGTTGGACCACAGGGAGTTAAGGCTTCTCCTGCTTCTCCCAGGAGCTCCCTCGTGACTATGAATTTCCCCCTCAGTAGACAGCTTGTGTCTGTATCAGTCAACCTCGAAAGCGATGGAGAATGGGAACCCCCCCCCCACCTGTACCGGGACCCTTTCTTATTCAATCACTTTGTGAGGGGTAAGTACAGTCTCCTTTTTTGCCAGGGTCAAGGAGGACAGGTCTTGAAAGATCACGTACTGTGCATTACCAGGACTGTCTTCCTCACTTTCTCCAGAATCTGGAACTTGTCCGCTTCCGGACTAGGGCCGACTTTGGTAGTCTTGCCGAACCTCCTGCTCTATGGATCAATTTTCGCTTCATCAATGGAGTTGTCTCGAAGATAAGAACCATGAAGTTACAAAACGTATGAAGTCCAACTCCAAGTCTCTCTCTCTCCGGGATTCCAAAATGTCTCAGATAATTAAGTCTTTCACGGTTTACAAGGGCGTACATTTTCAATATTACCTCAGCCTCTCGTCTTTCCATTTCAGACATTCACACATCCATTTGGGTCTTCAGGGTGTCCAGCGAGGATTGATTGTGCTCTACTTCCTCCAATCTCTCTTCCATTTTGTCGATTCTATGGGTAATTCTATCCACCCTTACTCCAATGTCGGCCCTCATGTTTCTGATCTCCTCCGTAAGTGCTGCAACGTTTTTCTCAGGGGAGTTATGGCAGTGTACTCCTCCCCAAAGGCATGTGTGGCGGTAAACGGGGGGGTACTCCAGGTGGCTTGAGAAGGGGTACCAGGAAAGGCTGCCCCCTCTCCCCGATTATTTGCCCTCTCGGTTGAACCTCGCCCAGAGTATTAGAGCGGACCCCGACATAGAGGCACTCCAGATTGGAGAGATCTATAAAGTCGCCCTTTAAGCGGACAATATACTCCTACACATAAGGAATCCCTTGACTTACATACCAGCAGCGATCCAATTGGTTAAGCAATAGGGCCCCTTGGTGGGGTTTAAGATTAATAGGGTGAAATCGGTCCCCTTTCCTTTAGATAGGAAGATGGATGGAGAAGCTGGTAGATATTCATCCCCGAGTCTACAGGTCAACCTGGGAATGCATGTACCAAGGGACTTAGGGGAATTAGGTCGGGGCAAACTCCCACCGCCCCCCTCGAATGGCCAAAATTAAGTTTGATGCGGAAACATTTAGCAAATTAACAAAATCATGGTTGGGGTGCCTCAATGCTGTTAAAATGGTTCTTCTTCCGAGGATCCTTTATTTGTTACAGATGCTCCCCATTCGGATCCTAGACTCATTCTTCAAGGGAAGAATGGGCTCCTTCTCTAGGTTTCTCTGGCAGGGAAAGAGACCTAGGATTTATTGATCAAGTACTGGTCCTGCCCAAAGAAAAAGGGGAGTAGGCCTACTTGACGTTAAACTCTTATCATAAGGCCCAGCTTAGGTTTCTTATACCTCATCTTAAGGCCCAAAGGGATCTTCCATGGGTTTAATTGGATAACTTACAGTTACGCCCGGCAACAGTCGGGGAATGGCTGTGGGTGCCGAGAAGTAAGCTTCCCCTGCAGAATTCAGGAGCATCCTATTGTGGGAACTATATGGGACTTCTGGCGGCAAGGCGCAGACATGAGAAGTGTCACAACGTTGCCCTCCCCACTAGGTCATCTCTGGGTGCCTGGAGTTAGGGAGGATCTGCTGATCTCTTCCTACTCCTTGTTCCCCTGCCTCCTTATGCCCCTTCTCGTTTCCGTTCCTTTCTGCTCCTTGCCCCCTTTACACTGGAGCTCTCTACCTCTTTCTATCCGCTCCATTTCCTCCTACCCCTCCTTTCGTTCCTCCTTGAAATCCTATTTCCTTCATTCCCCGTCCTGTTAACCTCCTTACTTCTCTCATTCTCCCCCTCTCCCGTTTTTTCATTCACTGCACTCGGTAAATTGTCCTTTATATTGTTTTGATGGTTTGTCTCACGTTTTGCATTTATGCTTCCATTTATTCAATGTATTCAGTTGTAATGTAAAGAGCTTTGGAGTGAAGCGTTCTATAAATTCAATAAATACAAAATATACCAGACCCCGAACGCTTCCAGAAATGGTTTGGAGGCGGGACTGGAGCGGATTGGCCAACTGTGGAGTGGGGAGTAGCTTAATCAATATACTCTACCTCTTTCTATCCGCTCCATTTCCTCCTACCCCCCTTTCATTCCTCCCAGAGAAGCTTAGCACTAAGTGGGAACAAAACACGGAGGTCGATATAGATCCACTACTGTGAGACAGCCTCTGTAGGGGAGTTTCACAGACTTCAACCTCCAGTCAATATAAGTTGCACGCCATCAAGCTCCTTCACATGTGGCACTACGACCCAGTTAGACTCTCTAAAATCTTTGAGAATACCAGCCCTCTGTGTTGGCAAGGATGCAGGGCTAGGGCCGATTACTGGCATATGTGGTGGGGATGACCCAGAGTGTAATTCTATTGGGATGAAGTCCTAGGTTGGATTACAGGGATTGCCCGGGCTAAAATCGCCAATGCTGGCCCCGTTTGGTCTGGAGGGGAGAGGTAGGGCAAAAACAAAATGGGACATCAGGCTGCCGAAAACGTCCTCTTCCCTGCTCCTAGCAGCAAGAGTTTGTTTAACTATGAACTGGAGGCAGAGGGCGCTAGAGGGCAAAACAAGATGGCCACATTCTAGTGAGCTCCCGCACTGCCCGGGATTAATCCTGCCCAATCCTTGTCATTCCGGACCACCTCTGCCTTGACAAGAGGATCTTCCTACTTGCCAGAAAATACCACACTGATGCGCGAAAACGGGAGTCAAATCGCGCTATTCCGGTGCGGAGACGCTGTCGCCCAGGTCGTAGCCCATGAGCGGCGAGTAGGCCCACCGGAAGCCAAGGAGTGGAGTGACAGCCCTAACCCGAGCGTTGGGCGGGCAGACAAGGACTGCAAGCCCCTGCCACGCTCCCACAGCCCGATGCTGCAGTGAACCCCTGGACAGCCGCGGGCAAAGGCGACCGCCTTGTTCCCCACTCCCCCCGGCGTCCCGAAGCACCATCAGCTCCGGCACGACACCGGCAGATAAGTCGGAGGGAGAGACCCGCAGCCGCGGCTTCAGAGATCACCAGTGCCACTGCTTCCGCGTCGGCACCTGGGGTGTGCTGGGCGAGACGGAGACCGGCGCCGCACCAGAGGCTCCCCCCCCCACACCAAGACCAAGCCTGCGGCGCTGAGCGGGAGGGCCCGGGCTGCAGAGCTTCGGCCCCGGAGCCGCGCACAGCGACGCCCCCTCCTGCATCCAGACATGAAGAACTGCGCAGAGAACCCAGGGGAACAGACAGGGTGAAACGCCCTGCAAAACAGCGAACGCAGCCACCAGGTACGGAGTGAGCGGGAGGGGGAAGCAGCTCCAGCCGCCAGTAAAGCATCCTGAGCCCCCCCCCGCAAGCCGAGAACACTGCGTCCACCTAGCTACATTAAAACCATACCAGGACCCCTACTCCCTGTTCATCCGGCGTCATCAGAATCGCATAAAGACTTCTCCCCCCCTGGACAGGGTAACAAGTGATAACAACCATCACAAGCCAGTATTCCTCAACGGAACAGGCCGCACGCAAGCCTTTCATAACGGCCCCTCCTCCCGCTACATCCTGGCTGTAGAATCCCCTTACAAGCCCGGCAAACTGATCAAGTGGGCTAGACAGTCACCAGGCCCCACACTCAAGCACTCAAAAGGGAGGGCTGAGTGCTCCTGCAACCGCAAGTCATCCACTCCGAGACCCCCCTGCTGACCTGGTAAAACGCAACTGCCCACCCAGAAAGGCAACAATTCAAGACCTCTCCCCCTGACTATCGAGCCGCAACATCAGCTTGCTTGAACCTCTCCTCCTGACCGAGCGTCAAGGGGTAGCAACAACCTCACCCCAGCAAAGCCCAGAAGAACAGGCTACCCAGGACCCGCGCGTTAGAGGGGGCAAAGCTCCTTGGTCACCCGACTCTGTAGCATTAAGCCCACTGGTACCCCAGTGGAAACCACCTAGATTCGAAGTCAAGCAGCACACTTAAGTTCTACAGACAGGCAACGCGACAACCACTACCCTCTCCGCAAATGTATACCACACGTCCTCGAGGGGTGACAACCTCTACGTTAACGTCACAGACGGGAGCTGAAATCACCACTGAACGATCCACAACGCAACAGGTTCAATGGGGAAGACAGATAGGTCACAAAGGAAACTAAACTTCGAGGCGGGAACTGTCCCCAAAACGCCGAGAATACAGGAGGAACCAGAAATCCCTACTATCAGCGAATCCCAAATGGGGGAAGCAACCGCCTCCACAGATATTAAAGGACTGCTCCTAGATCTGAAAACCGGCATAGGGAGTCTAAATAACAAAGTGGACGGCCTCGCCTCGAAGGTAGATCTCCTCCGGCACCAACTTGACACACATACTGAGCGGCTCAATGAGGTGGAACAACGCATGTCCAACTTAGACGACGGCACAGCAAACCTGGGAACAAGACACACTCAGTTAGAATCCCAGATGAAAGCAACTACCGCCAGATGTGAGGAGTTAGAGGGCCGTTCCCGCAGGAACAACATCAGGACCGTCGGAGTGGGAGAACACCACCCCGGAACGAGGAAGGAGGATTTTGTCGAAACGCTATGCACCACCCTCTTTGGCCCCAAAGAGCTTTCCACCCTTTTTGTCATAGAAAGAGCACACATGATCCCCTCCACTAACCCTATTCCGGGAGGGCCCCCCAGGCCAATTATAGCCAAATTGCTCAACTGCAAAGATCGAGACGCCATCCTTCGCCTGGCCCGGGAGAAGGGAGAAATACATCATGATGGAAAAGAATTCACTTTTACCGAGACTTCTCGCCAACAGTCCAATCCCAAAGAAGATCGTTGACATCTACCCGGCAGAGACTCAAAGATAACCAAATTACGTATTCAATGCGGTTCCCAGCATGCCTCCGAATCCAACACGGGGGAAAGGTCCACTTTTTCCAATCTCCTGAAGAAGCTAACGACTTCCTAGATCGTGCAGGATGCTCCAGACCAAACTCCAACCAGGCACGTCCACAAAGGGACAGAAGCAGAAATCCACTATAAACCACATCAAAGTCAATGGCACCTATACTAAGCAGCAATAACACATCACATGTCCTGGAGAAATATTGTTGAACTTAGGCACTCCAAGGCCGTGCACCTAGGGAAGCCTCTAGGGCCCCTTGCACAGCAAGGCCAACGGGAAGCCCTGTGCGCCCCTTGCACAGCATTCATTCGTTTCACAGTTTATTGTTATTGAGAGGGACTGCGGCCGACGGCCTGGAGACCCCAGGAACCGTCTCCTGCATCAGTTCATACACGGGCCAGTTGGGGGTTGCCCGTGGAAAAGATTCACCAAGGGAAAGGGGAAAGAATTGCGCCACCCACTCGGCACCTCTCGCCGACCCTCCGTCCCTCGCCTCACCACCAACGCTACTGCACCATCCAGCAAATTAACCCACAAACAGCGACCAAATCGCTGGGTCAAAGTTAGCTACAATATCACCGATCGATGAGGACCAAACAAAACCAAACATATACCTTAACTCGCTCCATTCAAAGTAGCAACTTGGAACATAATGGGAGGTAACATCCCGTCTAAAACCAGGAAAATCCTACAGTACTTAAGACGAGGTCGATGTAGCCATGATCCAAGAAACGCATCTACTCCCAGGAAAAGATCACTTATGGGCCAGGAACTGGGGTTACCACAGATACTTGTCATCATACTCATCCTACTCCAGAGGAGTCGCAATCCTAATCCACAGGAGGACCAACTAGTCAACACAGCGAAAGACTCCGAAGGCAGATCTATCTTGGTGAGTGGCATCATAGCAGGCCAGAAAATAACCCTCGTCAATGCCAACGCACCTAACGTGGACGGCCACGACAACTTCGGCTGGGTGCTAACTCATCTTTCCATCAAAGATCCGACTACCATGATCTGAGGAGGTGACATGAATACGGTACTCGACCCGATCAGTGATAGATCGCGGACCACACCGCAGCCCAGATCTAAAGCCAGCCTTCAAATAAGAGAAATCTGCAGAGCATTTGATCTGAAAGACGCATGGAGAGCTGCAAGACTACACCTTCCACTCTGCAGTACATAACACGAGCTCCAGGATCGACTACCTATTCACCTCAGCAAACGGCCCACTGGAGTGTGGCCCATGTCACATCCTTCCAAGAACTCTCTCCGACCACTCCCCAATAATCCTTAGCCTCAACCCATCCCACCCCAGGTCCCCGCTACAGCACTGGCGCTTCAAAAACGGCACCATGCAAGATGAGGTATTCGCAGCCGAACTGAGAGAAGAGATTACCACGTTCCTGGAATCCAACATGGGTTCGGTCCCCTCCGCCAGCACGATCAGGGAAACACTAAAGTGCTTTACAAGAGGAGTCTCCCTCGCTAAGGAAAATGGCATCCTCAAACTCATGAGGCGGGAGCTGGCAACCTGCGAGCAACAACTAAAGAATCTCAAGCTTCAAAACACAAGCACAGACGACCCGAGAAAAAAAGCCGCCCTAAAAGAGGAACTGCAGAAGTTCAACGCCATAGCAGAGCGCAAAATAAAATTTCTAAATCGCAGCAGCCAAATCACAGTATGGTGAGGGCCAAAAGCCTGGTGCCCTCTTAGCAAACTTGAGAAGAGCCGACCACAAGCTGTCACCAATAGAAGGTATTTGCACCACTCAAGGTGCGCTAACTCACACCGACGAAGGAATGGCGGAGGAATTTAGACTCTTCTACCAGGATCTCTACAGTACCAAGCACAATAGAGACTCCAACGCTCTGCTGGAGTAAATGGAGGACACAGAGCTATACTGGGTCGAAAGTCAACTACGAGAGCCACTCAATGAAATGGTCACGCAAGAGGAGATTATCGAGGCCATTTAGGGCCTCCCGAATTCCAAAGCTCCCGGCCCAGATGGCCGGCCTAACGGGGGAATTCTATAAGACATTTGCAAATACCCTAGTCCCTCTCCTAGCAGCAGTATACGAAGAAGCCCTGGAAAAGGGAGCTCTCCCCCAGCCCACTGGCGAAGCCAACGTCGTCCTCTTGCATAAACCTGGCAAGCCACCAGAGGAATGCGCATCCTACCGCCCCATATCCCTGCTCAACCTCGATAACAAAATACTAGCAAAGGTGCTCACAAACAGGTTGATGCCACTGATGCCCGCGCTGGTACTTGCAGACCAGTCAGGGTTCATACCCGGCCGCAACACGACCTTGGGAATCAGGAGGCTATTCGGAGTCATGGAAGCGCTAGACCCCTCCCAACAGGTAATCGCAGTCATACTCGATGCCGAGAAGATATTCGACTCGGTGGAAGGGCCATTCCTGTTCGCAGTACTCACCGGAATGGGACTGGGAGCCCGTTTCATCAAACTGGTATCCCCGTTATACACTAAGCCACAAGCCAATATCATAGTGGGAACAGCAAAGTCGGCCCCCGTCAAACTGCAACGTGGTACCAGACAAGGCTGCCCACTATCAGCACTAATATTTGCTCTGGTAATGGAACCACTTGCTTCCAATCTTAGAGAACAACGGCAACAGAGGGGGCTCATCATAGGCCCGCACAAGCTCATCATATCCTTATACGGAGACGATGTTGCGTTGTTCATACGCGACCCCGCAGACAACTTCCCTCATGACTGGGTTCAGCTTATCATCGGAGCAGCCTCGGGGCTGAAAATCAACCAGTCAAAATCCATCATATTTCCGCTGACCCCGGCGACTAAACCATTCGGAGACGACTTCCAGCTTACATGGAAAACATCCAAAGTCCAGTACCTGGGAATACAGATGTCCCTAAACTATTAAGAAGTATTTCATGACAACTACGAAGAGGTCGCCAAATACTTGCAGGAAAAAGTGGCTCGATGGAAGACCCTACCACTAACCCTCTGGGGAAGAGCCTCCCTGGTTAAGATGGTGATCCTACCGAAGCTTCTATACTTATTCACCAACATTCCCATATCACTACCACAATCCTTCCTGAACAGATTGAAAAGCATGGTCCTCGAACTACCAGAGTGGCACACCCAACACTAACTCTTCCGGTAACAAGCGGAGGGCTTGCCTTTCCAGACCTGGAGAAATACTACTGGGTGGCAAAGGCACAATTCCTCAGCCATTGGTACTCTACGCAGGCAGTCAGGCCTCATGTGCAGGTGGAGGGGGCCCTGGCAACACCCAACCTATTGAGTGCGGTCATCTTTAGCCAGATACCCGTCCTCAACACCACCATGAACGTAGTGTTATCAACGTACAAAATCTGGAGGAAACTCGCCCAAAAATACCAGGTGCAAACGCGATACTCACCCCTTCTCCCCGTCAAGTTCATACCAGGGGTTCCGCTGACATCAGAGAGGGTCTTCCATCAATGGACTGAAAAGCTGCATATAAACACCTTAGGAGACCTCCTCACCAAGGACAGCTTCCTGACTCCACAACAGGCGAAACAGAGGCAGCAACACTACGCTTGACACATTCATCTACTTCAGAACCCGCTACACATTACAAGCACTCCTACCCACCTTCCCACGTCAACCTCCGACCTGGCAACTATTACACAACGTAATACAGGCGCAGGGAGAAGGCAGGCTGGTCTCACAAATCTACAGATCGATCATCACCGACACAGTCCCCGACAACACCCGCGCAAACGTTAGATGGGAAAAGTCCCTCAGTATATCCATCTCAGAAGAAGACTGGACTTACATCCTGAGACAAAATGCAAAGAAATTTCTCTCAACTCACGCTTTAAACTAATCCACTTCAACTTCCTTCACCAAACCTACTATACACCAGTGTTAGGGAGAATTCTCTCTTTAGGCTGAATTTCCTAACCTTTGCTGGATTTCTGGAGTTTGTTTATTTCTCCTGCCAAGAGTGAGACTCTTTCTCCCACTCTTGGACATGATTTATGGTGTTCCTTTGACTGTTTGTGTTTTATGGGCTATGGGGTCCTTTACTCCATAGGGTCTCATGTGTTTTTACTGTGTGTGTTACACAGTACCCTCCGTGCAGTGATACAGGGGTGTCATAGTGACACCCCACCATAGACTCCATACCCTGGGACTGACTACTGTCTCCCAGGGCATGTAAAGTCACCATTGGCTTTACTAGTCCCAAATTATTAACAGAAACCGGTACAAACCATCCTATTATGGACGTACTGGTCGGGGAAATTCGATTACCCCGGGGTCTGTTAGTCGAGGGGGCATGTCTCCGTCCCCCCTGATCGAGTTTTGGCTGGTGGCAGTGGATACTACTTTTTATATTCGACTGCAAATATATCCCTATGGGATTTTCCCATTGTTCGAGGCTACCAACTTTAATTATTTAATTCTCATAGCCTCGAACATACCGCCGGTTTATTTATTTAATATGAATTCGCCGGTTGATATTTTTTGCCAGGACTCGATTCTAAAATGGCATTTGTGTTCTCTTCTGTGACTCCAACCCAAGTCGAGCCCTTTGTTCCACTTTTTGGCTGGCTTCTCCACAGAAGCCTCCAAAAGTGGTGCCACTCTGTCTGGGTACCACAGGGGGCGTGGGTGGGGGTTTAGGCACCCTGGACTGAGTTACCTTGGTAACTCAAGTCGCACTCGTGTGATTGGCCCATGTTTGATTGACAGCTAGGCTGAGTGAATGGGGGTGTGCTGCATAAAAGCAGGGCTTTGGGGACTGGAACTTCAGAAGTCGCCACAGGACCTAAGAATTCGACGAGGGAGAAGCTGAGCTGACCTACCACGACGACACCACCGGTGGAGCCCTGCGGAACCAACTTACCACTTCCCGACGACGGAGAAGATCTCCCGGCTGGAGAGGCTTCTTCCCCTGACTGGTGGGCACAACCAGTTTACCTTCTTTTCCTCGCATCCCAGGACGTCTTGTGGTCGAATTGCCTGTGCCAAGCACCCCGACAACTAGATAGCCACTTAACACTGGACCGCGAATAAAAGACCGCTCCCGTTACCTGAGAACTCCGCGGCTGGTTTCTTCCCTGGCAGTGCAACAGACTCCTGTCTTCCTCCCCGACGAGATCCTCTCTTCCCCCGGACGAAGCACCGACTTGCATCCGCTGCCAGGAACAACTGCCCCCGCTGGAGTATTCTCACCACCGGTACCGTGTCCGCCAGGCCTCCCTTTCTAAAGATTTCTACAAGGTAATAATAATCCCTTAACCTTCTGGACTGGGCTGGCCGCCTTGACCATCTAACTGGTCCCTTTCTTTTGGTCCAACTCTTTCTGGATCGTTTCAAGACTTTTGTGCACTTCAAGCGTGTGACCTTGGGACACATTTCGTTCTGATCCTCAAAGTGGATCCGGCCTTCTGAACTCTAACTTCACGGTTTTACTTTGCCTCCCTCTCTTGTGTTCTTGTGAAAGTGTTGGGATCTGTTTCAAATTATCTTCCGCTTTTCTCTCCCTTTTTAAAACGAATTATTAGAGTGCCATCTGCATTAAGCGCTCACCGCTGTCTGAAAATAAGTGGGGCTTTACTTAAGACTTGTCTAATATTCTTTTAAGGGAGTGTATATCTTTTAGTGACTGTGTTTTTGAACTGCTTAACATTAGTGCGTGTGTGTTTTACTAGATGTGGTTTTAAATAAATACTTATATCTCGGTTACACCAAGCTCTGGTCAGTGTTTACTTGTTCTACTGTGTTCTTTTGACCTATTGTGAATACTCTGTATACTGCCTAACTCTTCTTGAGGGAAGTCTGACTGCTCAGACACAGCTACCAAGTGAATCTGTGTGGTACAGACTGCTACCAAGTGGGTTTACTGCCAAACACCTGTAATCTTAAATCTTTTGCAGTGGTCCCAGAGGGAACTGCACAGGTTTCTGCCTAACAACCAGCAAAAGCGAACAAACATCATCCTGAAACACCCTCAAAATGCAAGCGATGTGGGACGCCCTCAGCCGATTTTGTCCATCTCACGTGGGACTGTCCCAAACTGACTTCGTTCTGGAGACGACAGGTGCAATCGTCGGAGAAGCTATACAGCCTGTCCAGCTGGCGGCCCTTCTTGGAATGACAAAACTGCTATCAGCACCAATAAGAAAATTGGCAGGACTACTGTTAACACTCGCCCGCAGGAGAGTCGCCATGGCCTGGAGCCGAGGCCCGCTCCCCACAGTCTCTTCGTGGCACAGGGGCATCCTCTATTGCCAAGATGTGGAAACAGACTTCGTTAAACTGCTACCTCTCCATGCCCGCCCAACAGACATTTGGGACCCGCTGATACTATTCTTGATGAAGGAGGCTGAAGAAGCCCCTTCTTCCCCAGCAAGCACTCAATAAGCAGAGGACACGCTCCCGCTAACAATTTGGCCTAGCACCCTCATCTCCCTGAGACAGAGAACTGGAACAGTGCAGTGCATACCCGTGAAGATACTGAACTTAATGGTGGAATGGAGTGATTTGGGAGGAATGGGGTATGGCGCAAAGTTAATTCCACCCTAATGTGGGTGAGAAGTTGTATTATGTTACTAAAACCAAAAATAAAGTTTTTTTTTTTAAAAAAAAAACTATCAAGTGGAAAAGTGCTCTCCCTCCCCCCCCCCAGGCAAGAAGGAATGGACCAATGTGGCTATGAATATATACACTATGGAAAGAATAACAGCAGTGCTCCACGGTCATGCAGGCCCTCATGAAATGGAGTGGGGAGAATGTATTGATACAGATGTGAGGCCTGGGGCAAACCCAGCAGTGACCATCGCCGGGGAATAAGAAGGGGAGTGCCTTGAACATGTGCAGGAAATTAATAGGGTAGGGTAGGGCATGGACCAATGTCGGACAAATATGGACAGTACGCTTGTGTGGAGGCAAGATGCCAATGCTAAAAGTTTACTTGGTTTTCTTTTTGGTTACTGAAGGGACTAAAGATGATGCTACAGCAGCAAGAAATTAGTACCAAGTGGAGGGGGGGGGGGTACGATAAGCGGACTCTGTTACTCAAACTGCCTCATGAACTTTTTTTTAAAATTGTATTCCGCTACACTTATAAAGAACATTTGGAGAAAAAAGAAAATAAAGCATTGCATCAGTATAGTGCAGGTCTTTTTCCTAACCCCAATGAAGACCAGAATGCATTTTTCGGGAAAAGTGTTTTTTTAAGCAAAACGGGGAAACAACCAGAATTGAGGTTCATATTCTGGCTTTGCCACTGTGATCCTGGACAGATCATAATTGCTGACTCATCACTACTGGGCTGTCTGATCTGGTGCCATTTTTTGACTCATCACCAGCTTTCTTTTCATTGCGAGCATTTGAGTTGAATGGACACAAGTCAGCAAAGACCTAACTAAATGTCAGAGTCTTCTGGTGAGCGTATTTGACTCTTCACCCCCATTGTTTATTGCATTTTCTGTGCTTTGGTGACAATTTAACAATCCTACACCCTCATTCTTGGGGCTCAAGTGTTTCCACTGCATCTGTTTCCTTGCTTCTGACTACTAGCCGCCTGATGAGTTCATTGGTGCTGTGCAATCCATCTAGCTTCTATCCTTATCCCTTCACCGCTCCTATGGCACTCACCATCTGCCCTATGTATTCTAACTGCTATTGCCATCACCTATCCTCCCTCTCAGAGTCGGAAGGAAAAAAAAAAAAATAATAATAAAATCCTGACCACCAACACTGGTATACCCATTGCAGACACCTACCTCAGAGCAACTTCCAGACAAGATTGTCACTGATATCCTCTTTCTGTCTCCTCTCCAGATCTTTGAACTCCTCATCTTCTCTCGCCTCTTTTATCTTCACCCATTAATGGTGGCACCAGATGGGAAGTACTCTTGTCGGGCTTCTCATCATCTAGGTGCATTATTAGTGTCTATCGAAATGGCATTATCATGGCGCAGAGTTCTCAGCCCAACCTCCTCTTCAACCGGCGCTCGTCCCTCATCAACTTCTCCTTCCTCGACCTCTGCACCCCCCTCCTCCAACTGGTGGACCACGCGCCTGTACCACGCATCGGAAAACCTTCAAAAAGGCAGGGACCGTCTGCATCTAGCCATGCTCAATGCTCACCCTGCTATCAAACACTCTGCCGCCATCTGCCTCCTCCTTGAAGACCCTGACCTTGATATCCTCGCTCTCCCCGAGACGTGGTTCAAGGCCAGCTCAGTCACTGCTTTGGACTCCCTTCTCCCTGATGGCTACAAGATAATCTCCAAACCATGCCCTAACTGTTCTGGCAGGGGGAGGGGGGTTTTGCCCTGAGCTTCCCAGAGTGGGTGCCTTCTTCCCTCATACCTACCTCATTCAAGAGCCTGGTCATCTCTCCCGCTTGCTCCCTGACCATTGACACGATCTAAAGGCCACCTAGCTCGATCACCGAGTTACTCTCAGAATAGCCCAATACTCCTCCTCACAGCCACCTCTAAACTCCTTCTGATGGGTGACTTTAACATCCATTGTCATGACCACTGTGAGGGGGCATAAATTGTGCCACAAGCAGGCTCCCACAAGAACCCTGAGGGCCTTAAAACCACTGCAAAAGGGCTCCTGGAGCCAGTCCCGGCGCCTTTGGCATCAGGCTCATATGTAGGAAGGAAGGGCTCTTCAAACTAGGTCCCATTTATGTACATGGGCCTTCAAATGCACCCACACAACCTAGTTCTAAGAACCAAGCTATGCGGTCTAGTGTTTTGGGTGTGGCAGGCCTGGAACTACTTTCCCTTGGCTATATAAACCACACCCTGACTGCAAAACACGCTTTGCGTTATTCTACAACCAGCAGTGTGACGCTCACCATGTCCAGCTCCTGGTCTTCAGCATCTTCCTGTAGTCCTGCAAGAACAAGATTATTCTGTCTTACCTGAGAAAACACCATCCAGCACTCAGTATCTCAAGTGGGCTGCAATCTGTGGAAACCAAGAGAAGAAGAAACATCAGGCGCCTGTGAGTACTACCTTAAGGACTTCCGGCGAACCGCTACCACAGCTTCTGCTCGAACATCGCAACCCGCAATAACGAGAAAAGGACAAATATCAGAACGGGCCCGCTTCCAAAACATCGAATTCCATCAGTCTTACCTGAATTCCATCGCGCTACGCTGTGCTGCTATCCGGGAGCACCACAGCAACATGTGCAAAGGAAAAGAGACATTCAGTTTCACTTTCAATATTAAACAACCGCACAGCGCTGTACTTACCTTAACGGATTCTGGGGGCCTGTTTTTCATTGCACCCTCATCCACTTGCAGCACCACAGCAGCCTGTGAGGAGAAGAAGAAAACACAGCTTAGCGTTAAAAGACAAAGGCGCTGCGCTTCGCGCTTTCTCTTACCTAGAAACGTGCCTCTCCATCCGGCACGCCAGCATCAAGACCTTCGCACCTGAAAAGAATGAGATAAAGACATTAACGAATTCCCACCATAAACAGAACAAAGACTTACAATTAACAAACCTACCTGCCTACCAGCAGATTCAGGGTCACAGCAGGCCTGGGCCCAAAGAAGGCGCACTGCACCAGTGAAGCAACTCGGGCAGCTCGCCACAAAACGCCAAGCACCCCTGCACAAGAAACGCAGGACAGATAGCTCACCCTACAAATAACTAAGGTGAGAAATGAACCCAGTGGGAAGGGAATCGGTCAGAGGGAGGTGGGAGATTAACCCATTAGAGAGAGTTTATCGCAAATCCTCCCTTCTGTAATTGCAGATTCATTACTCAGCACTGGACAACTACGCGTCCAGGGTTCCAGATCTCAGAGCCTTCCAGTCACCCCCGGGGATATCAGGTGAGCGTAACATCCATCTTGACTTATCTTTCACAACGTCCACTCTCTTCTGTGATCTCTGCACCTTGCTCTCCCTCTCCATTCGCCCCTCTGGTCCTACCCACTCAGCTGGGCACACTCTCGATGCCTTGATCCACACTGACATTTTGATCTCCTCTCAATTTACCACCCACTCTCCTGGTCAGACCACTCCCTCACCTTTCACCCAGGTCCTCTCTGCCACCCGACTGCACCCCACAGGCCAGCTCTGCCAATCTTGTTCATGGACATCCGCCCGATGAAACAAGTGTCAGCTGCTACCTTCGCATCCACCTTCATCCTCCCCTCACCACTTCCACCTCTGTCTCTGCTCTCAGCAACCTCCAGCTCGCCAGCACCAACACTGGACATTCTTGCTCCAGTCATGAGGATCTGCCTGAAACATGCCATCAAGTTAACACCTTGTACGACTCTGAACTTGCAGCCCTGAAACAAGTGGAGAGCTGTGGAACAGAAGTGGCAGGCCTCAGACCCACCCTCTGACAAACTGGCCTGTCGCTTTCTCCAACAACAATACAGACTTTCCATCCGTTTCAAGAAAAGGGCCCACATCCAGGTACGCATTTCTGAAGCTTCCAACAACACGACTGAACTCTTTAAAATCTACAAAGAACTAGCCAACCCTTCAGCAGTCTCTACATTGCCTCTTCCCTCTCAGACCCTCTACAATGCATTGGCCATTGGACATCCCGAGCACTCTCTTCCGTCTCCCCCTCCTCCTATCCCCTTGCCACCTATGGCCTCCCACCCTCCCTCTGCCCTTCTCTCCTCCATCACATCGGATGAGGTCACTAGAGTTGTCCGCTCTATGAAGTTCTCCCCCTGCTCTTCCAGAACTATTAAGGACAAGATCGGCTCCCTTGCCCCTGCACTTGCTGATTTCTGCAATCACTCTCTTGCTACTGGGTCTTTCCCTGCTTCCCTCAAGCACTCACTTGTGCGCCCCCTTCTGAAAAAACCTTCCGCAGACCCATAGCGTCCGGCTAACTACCGCCCATCTCCATCACCCGCTTCTTGGCAAACTCTTGAAGGAGCTGGTCTACCCCCAAGTGGCCCAGCATAATGAGCTTATTGGTTGCCTACACAAACATCAATCTGGATTCCGAGCATCCAGAGGCACGGAAACTGCTCTCCTGAACACTTGTGCAGAACTGCTTGCATCTCTTGATTCCAACTCTCCAGCTGTTCTCATTCTACGTGATCTCTCCTGCATTTGTTACGGTCAACCACTCCATCCTCATAAAACGGCTCCACGATACCCTTGGTATTTCAGAGCAGGCACTTGGCTGGCTGATGTCCTTCCTCGCTAACCGTCCCTCCCAGATTATCCTGGGCTCTTTCTCTCTCCCACCTCCATCTCCACCTGTGGCATTCCCTAGGGCTCGAGCCTTTCTCCCTGGCTCTTTAACGTCTATCTTGCTCCGCTTGCACAGCTAATTTCCACTTCCTCTCCTTACTTCCAGTGTTATGCAGATGACACAACTCTTCTTCAAACTTCCCTCTGATCCTCTCCTTACTTCCTCCACCATTCCTGACTGCCTATCAGCATCCAGTCCTGGTGTGCCTCCAACGATCTCTGCCTCAACGCCAGCAAGACAGATCCTTCCGACTCCTGCTCCCTGTTTCTTCCCTTCACTCCAGCCACCCTCTATGGGCTCTCCCTCTTCTTCATCTGAAGCCAAAAACCTTGGAGTCATCTTCGACTCCGCTCTTTCCTTCCTCCCCCACATTGAGGACCTTGCCAGGAAGGCCCACTTTCAACTCCCACCTCCTCAAAGGAATCCTTTGTTTCCTCACTTTACCCGAGATGCTCAACAACTCTAGAGCTCTGGTACTCTCTGGGCTGGACTTCTGCAACAGCCTCTTCCTTAATCTACCCTCTTGCTCTGTACTTCCCCTCAACCTTATCCACAATAGCGCTGCAAGACTTATCCTTGGCCTCAAGCCCAGGGACCACATCTCTCCAGCCCTAAAATCTCTCCACTAGCTCCCGGTTGCTGCAAGGATCAAATTCAAATCCCTCTGCATCAGTCATAAGGCTGTCTGGGGCCGGGGACCGTGCCATCTACAATTGGCTCTCACCAAAAACTCTCCCTCCAGATCTCTACGCCCCTTCAGCACCAACTCTCTGAATGTCAAGTGCTTCTCCAATCAGCAAGCTGGGGGCCGATCTCTTTCCTCGGCTCCTCTGGACAGCCTCCCCCTTCCTCTCTGTCTTGAGGTGGATCTCCTCAAATTCCAGAAGCTCCTCAAGACTTTCCTTTTCACCTCCTCCTTCCCCCTCTCCCTCCCTTGCTAAACCCCACACGCAGAGATTGGTGACCAAGGCCCTTATGCATCCTTCTGGCTCCTGCCCATGCCCCCTCAATCACCTTAGCCTTTGCCCACTCCCAGGCATGCACTTATTGTATTGGCAGTTGACCACTCTTACCAAGTGTTTTCTGCCAGGCACTTAGCTGCTTGCAACTTACACCCTAACCATTCCCTCCGTGGAACTCCTAGCACTTACCCCCCATTCCTTGTCCTTTCTCTCTCTGCACCTTCTGAATGCTCACATGGTCTAGTAGGATCACCTCTTTCTTTCCCTTCATTGTTAAATCTGCCTTTCTTTCGCTCCCCTTTGCCCTATGGGCGCTTTGAAACACAATTTACTTTATGTATACACACCTTACAAATGCACAATAAAATAAAAATGTTATACTTTTTCCTTCAAGTTTTACATGCTCTGGTTTACATACATATAACAATCTGCAAGTCTGTAAATAGGGAGTATAAGCAGGTGATCTTATCCTCCCCCACAAGTATATTTTGTTGAGTTGGGTTTATCTAAATCGTAAAAATATAGTAATAAAACCCAGACAATGTTTTAAGCGCGCAACAATACGTATCCTGGTACTTGTAGACTTGTGAATATGCAAATCCAATGTTCAAGGGGGTGCATGTACAAGCTAAAGAAGTAACGCAGTAATGTCAAAGTAACATGAGGGGGTGACGTCAAGACGCATGTTTATCACACCTATATTACACCTAGTGCGCCACACTGTAGGGAGTAGGACAGTACGCAGGGAAGGACATGCGAAAACACAGTAGCCAATAAGTGTTGCAGAAGGAAAAGTTTCTCATGGGAAGAGAACTGCAGCCGAATACCACGTGCAGGTCCACAAAATAATTTGAAGGTCACTGGGCTAGGTACCAAGGACCAAGGCAGCGAACCCAATAGCAAAATAGAGTGAACTGCATAGTTTGTTGTATCTAGAGCTGGCACAATGCGAGAGGCGACAGTGAGCAAACAGGTGTAGGCGAGAGCTAAGGAAGAAGGAAACCAATCCGGGGACTTGGATATGGTGTTGCAGAGGCTGTAAAAATGCCCCAGAACTTTCGGCTGGTCCCTCACAATTCCATTGATAGAATCAGTGGGATGCTGTGACTCAAGCGGTCTCCAAAGAAGGGGGTTCAATCCGCATTGAGGTATCAACCTGTACCTTAGTGGATGCCAACCAATGGCATGCTAGAGTTCCTGCAAGTCAGCAGATAATGATGTAATTGAGGAGAGGGACGGTGTTCAGGGTGATGGTCCAGGAAATGTTTTATCCAATCAGGACCTGTAATGTATATGAACCCATAGGGGTCCCGTTACTACCCACCAATTGTGTATTAGCACATACCCAAAATTGTAACGATTGACAAATAATGCCATTTCTTGCAGCCCTTTTGGGACAGAGTTGAAATGCTTTACAGTTCAGGTCCACAGATTAGTTTGTTCTCCCAGTGAACTAAAGCTGGTTTTTTTCCTCGCACGGTGTGCTCTTCTTTTGGATTACTTTTGTATTTTTCCTGGCACGCCCCTGGAGACCCATGGTCTTCAGACTTCAATTTATGATGGGGACAATAAAGCTACAACCGTGCTCCTTTTGCACGTTTCTGTATAGATTTGTTTAAGTACTTTCAAGTTGGTTTATGGTGTAATTTGTGTGGTTGTAAAACAGGATAGTGTTTCAGCTCTTCAAAGTTATTCACAAATGATCTCGCACTCTGATGCGCGACAGGAAGTGGATACCAGTAGTCAAGTGCCAAAGACATGGCTCATACACCAGCTAAACCACTTTACCAAATTGGGGGATCCAGAGCAACTCCTTTAATTTCAAATTCCCTAACCAGTTAAAACTGCCAGACACAAAATACTTCAAAACAGTGATTTAGTTTTCAGGACACTTTCTTCTAAGAAGCATCACTCATGATTTATTTGGCTACTGTGTAGCTACTTATAAAATAATAGTAACTATTTGTAAGACACACCCCACAAAAATCATTAATTTCTTGGCCGATAGGTTCACCCCTTGAAAGCCATGACCTCCTTTATTAATATGTTCCGATACATGCACCCTGTCGGTATGTTCTAATCCGTATCCTCAGTTTTGAGTACCTTCAAATCTGCCTCGTCTATTCATGCTAAAGACCTTGTATATTATGCAAGGCTGGTAATCTCTTTCTACAGCTGTAATCCCTCTCCTGTGTTTGGGCAGAACCCATATAGGGTCTGATTCACGGAAGTGTTTCATAATGGCACAATCCCATAGGAAAACAGTCCATGAATCAGGCCCATACTTGTCTAATTGTTCCCAACCTATGCCCTTTACCCATGCTAAGGGACTGGTGGCTTCTAAACTAATAAATCAAAAAGAATGCCCTGGTAAACTGCGTACCTGCCTCATGATGTTTAATCTGATCTCAGAATATACGATGGGCTATGGTACATATTTCACATGACTATGGATTTGAGACCTCCATGTATATACGTCTGGGGGTAGGAAATGGTCCAGAACAAAACGGAGCACCATTCTGGCAAAGTTTCTCTTACCAGAGTGCTGGAGGATCTCTAGTGTGTGCCCGTTCACAGGGGTATCCCAAGAAACTCCCAGGTATGTCCTTCAGCCGAGCTCTGCCTGTGCTTCATAAGACTGAATGCAGAAACAGCCAAAGCCTCACGTACAATTTAGAAACTATCCAAATTGGCAAACATTTTATTGAGGCGAGTATGGCGTCCAATAAAAAGAGCAGATTCATAGTACCACCACTCATTCAAAAAGGTTTCTTGCTGAATCAGACAGGTTTAACATTTGAAATTGTGGGTATTCTTATGTTCCCATAATGCTCTTTGTTATTATGCAAATTACCACGTTTGGGTTCTACATTGTGTTGCAAACTGTCACGCCCCCTGGCCCCCCTCCCATTTCCAGCACTGATACATCCTGTATAGCTTCCTTGAGGCTTAAAAAAAAGTCCCAAAACGTGACCTGTAACCATGTTTGAACACACATACCATTGTCGTATGGGGTTTATTTTGCACATAAAATGCCATGGAAGGACAGCTTACGGTGTCAATAGACTTCAAGGGGGTTTCCATGGTTATTTTGAAAGCTGCGACGCGAGCGTTTCAAAGTATGGGCAGTGGGGCGAATTGGGGTGCCTGGGACGAGCCGATATTATTGGGCATCACAATTTATTTGTCTTGGGAGTGGAATGGGTCTTTGCCCCACGTCCCAAAAACATTTTAAGGGGCCCAGTCTGCCTCTCCCTGTTGCCCGCGCCAACCCAACCGTACTACCTGCCAGTATTGTTTTTTTCCCCCTACCCTTGCCACTGCCAGCTAGGCTAGTACAGTTGCGCATCAGGTGCGCCCCAGAACGACCCCTGGTACATGAATCCAAACCCATAAATTAACCTCCTCACCTATCCTGGCGGGTGGGTGACGAACCGCCCGGGTCTCGGTCAGTCCCCGCTGCAGGCAAAGTCCCAGACTGCAGAGAAGCAGCGCCCGTGCACCCGGCATGGCGCAACAGCAAGCTCACACCACACCTAGGGGAAAGTCCACGAGCCACACATAACAGGAGAGGAGGCGGGTCTGGCACCGCCAGGAGGGAGGAGAAGCTGTCCTAAATCTGGGGCGGTACTAGCAATAAAAGAGGCGGTGTGTCGTGGGGGTGGCAAGAGAGAAATCCAAGGGAACGAGAGAGGGGGCGGAGACAAACTCAAAGAGAAAGGCACAACTCACAGCCTAATAGCGGTCTGGTTCCCGAGAATAATTGCACTACACGCAAGGACTACAGGGGCAGCCTTTCATGGAAACCCGCAGCAGAGACACAGGGATCTCGTGAAGAGCTAGAGCGGTCGTTTCTCCAAGGATGTTCTCTCGGCGCCATGCTAGACGTAGAACACAGAGCAGGCATTTGTAGTTAAAATTATTCTTGTCTCAAATGCTACCTTTTGTAGTTGCAGGGGAGCGCTTGATTCATGTTGTGTGTGATTCCATGGGTTAGTACTGAGCATTGATTTGTCATTATAATTCAATTGTTATGGATTGCAAAATGTATTTGTACTTTTTGTAAAAAACCTATTGTATGTCAAGGCTGGAGACTTCCTATTATGCCATTAAAGTTAGTTTATTTCTACTAGCAGTGAACGTAGTCTTGTAATGTACATTTCTCATGCTACTCTGAGGAAATTAAAACAGCATTTCACTGCACACAGTGATTGCTCCCTCTCTACTACTGACAGATCAACAATATCATTTTTGGTTTGGGCGCATTTTGGTGGTGTAAATACCAAAATATCACCCAAAATATTGGTACTGTATATGCAAAGGGGATTTCAGGAGCACTGTATGGCGTTGGCATGGCAACTTGCCAACGCTTGGCGATGAAAAGACTTAAGCACTAGCTGGGTCTCGTTTTTTCCCATTTGATTGGCCTTGTTTTGTATGCATTTGACGTGCTTTAATGAGTTCCAAGCAGCCACAGAGTGATCTGTTTTAGAGGAGACGCCTGCAAGCCCACCATTAGCTGCTTCTGTCCCTGGTGTTGACGGAACTCTGAATGCATTTGTGTAAAGGTGAAAGATGTGAGGGAGATGTGCTATGTGACACCCATGAAATGCTGAGCTGAGCAAAAGCAGGGAATCTTCTGACCAGTGGTGTCGCCAGGAATCAAATTTAGAAGGGGCCAAAGACAAAAGTAGGGGGGGCACAGACAAAAGTAAGGGTAGAACATGATCACTGCTCGTCTTAGGTAGGGGGGCACAGGGTTTCACAGGGGCGGCCCTGCCCCCCCCCCAGGTCCCCTCTAGCGACGCCACTGCTTCTGATCTCCGTTCGCATTCACTGCGGAGGGGGCTGCAGAGGGGGTATTGGTGTTTGTTTGTTTGATTGTTTATTTGTATAGCGCCTATACACAATGTGTTTCAAAGCGCTTCAAGGAGGGAGGGAACATGGGAGAAAACAAATTACATTCTTTCAAGTCCGTGATACAATTCAGAATGTGAAATAACTATCGTAATAGGCCTGGCGACATTTCTGATAGTGCAAGTGCTGAAACAATTAAGGAGGGGAGGTGGAGGGAAAAGAAATGGGAACAAAACAAGCAGGAACATTACTATGTCTGACGACAATTGATGTAGTGCATGAGTATAACAAGAGGAAAAGGAGGGTAAGGTGAGGGGAAAGGGGAGGGACAAACAAATGACTACCCTGTATGGTCCAGTGACAGGGATAGATCAAGAAGGGAAAAAAGGGGGAGAAGACAAGGAGGGCAGGGGGGACAGACAAGCTCCTATCAAAGGTCAAGAGACAAGTGGTAGGAGTAAGTGCCAATGCCTAAAGGGACAGAGGGAGGGGGGAAAGAGAGGGGAAGGGAGATGGAGGGTGGCTGGAAGACAGGCAGTTGGGGTAGTGCCAGAAAGGCAGGAGGGGCGGGTGTGGGGTGGAGGGGAAGGGGAGGGTAGATACAGAGGGGAAGGAGAAAAGCAAGAAGAGGGGGTGGGACAAGGACATGAGCCATCAGACATGTCTATAAGAAGAAACATAAGAGGTAGCAGGGTACAGAGAGGGAGTGGGAGGGGGGAGGGAGAGAACAATACAAAGGGGAAGCGGAGGAAGAGGGCGGGGGAGCAAGGACAAATAACGGGAGGGCATGGGGTAGGGAGGAGTGAGGAGGTACAAGGGGAGCAACCCGGGGCATCAGAGAGGTGCGGGGGGACCAAAGGGAGCAACATAAGGGGACAAGGGAGCAACAAGGGGCAATCAGGTGGGTGGGGGGACAGCAGGAACAACATGGGGCATCAGAGGGGTGGGGGGACAGCAGGAACAACACGGGGAAATCAGAGGGGGGTGGGGGACAGCGGGAACAACACGGGGCAATCAGGGGGTGGGGGTTACAGCGGGAACAACACGGGGCAATCAGAGGGGTTAGGGGGACAGCAAGAATAACACAGGGCAATCAGGGGGGGGTGGGGGAACAGTGGGAACAAAACAGGGAAATCAGAGGGGGTGGGGGGACAGCGGGAACAACACGGGGCAATCGGGGGGTGGGGGGACAGCGGGAACAACACGGGGCAATCGAGGTGGGTGGGGGGACAACGAGATCAACATGGGGCAATCGGGGGGTGGGGGGACAGCGGGAACAACACGGGGCAATCGATGGGGGTGGGAGGGACAGCAGAACAACACGAGGCAATCAGGGGGGTGGGGGGACAGCGGGAACAAGGCGAGGCAATCGGGGGGTGGGAGGGTCGAATCAATGCGGGCGCCTGACAGAGACGCCTACCTTCACAAAGGCATTTTCTGGAAATGTTCCCATTGGAATTTTTAATTACTATTAGTTGGTCGAGCACGTTGTGGGCAATTTAAATTGGGATATATGTGTGTGTATGCGCCAAGCATTTTCTTAGTTTCTGTGAAGCATACTTGAATGGCCGCTACTTCAGCAAAGTTTGCACTGCTGCTCCCTAAGCTGTGCAGGCTCTGTGTTTGTGTCAGTTTGCTTTCACGGCTGCTGTTTCAGCAAAGCTCGCACTGCTGCTGTAGTCCTATGCTGTACCTCATACCGAATGAATGGGCTGGCCTTTCGTTTAAATAACAACCAGCGTAATGACATACAGATGGCATCAAGTATGCAATTGTCTGCTTCTGTCTCTGGTGTTGACGGGACTATGAATGCAGTCTAGGAATGCAGTTGTTTAAAGGTGAAAGATGTGAGATGTGACACACACAAGATGTGACACCCATGACATGCAGAGCTGAGCGAAAGTGGGGAGGCTTGTGCACTCCAAAAGGTTCAGTACCTTGATTGGGTGCCCACCCCATATCAGCCAATTGGGAGTGCCGGCAGGCAAAAGCCGCCCCCCCACTGAAGGCCCAACATCAAAGGCTACTGTCCGAGCCAAGACCCGCATTCCACTCGCCGACCGAGCCTAGGCAGGCTCTGCAACATTGTGCGCTGCCGGAGCAGTGCACCCAAAGGATCCATCTCCATGAGCAACACGAGGTAAGCCCACCAGGTTGTACCCTACCCACACCGCTCCATGATGATTTTTGCCCGGATTTGAATTGAAAATATCTGCGCCACTTTGAAAGATATTGTGTTGCCTTTATCCTGCGTTTTATTGAATAATGCGTTCAGGAAGCCTTTTTGTTCCTATGGAAACCCATATCAACAACATTGCCCATTCGTTCGTAAAATGGCCGCCGCCTAAATCTCAAAGGCACAGAATTTCCACAAAGTGGCTTGTTGAAGCTGATTGGGTGCCCCCCATATCAGCACATTGGGAGCGCTGGCAGATGAAAGCCGGCCCCCCACCAAAGCCCCAACATGAAAGGCTCCTGTCCGAGCCTGTCGGAGATGGGCATACCAAGTGACTGTCTACCCTCTTTCGCAACCCGGTCGGACTTCCATCCCTCGCCACCACCTACCGAAACCTGGTAAGCATCTGCCTGAGCGACTCTGTCCTGAAGTCAGCAGGGCTTCATCGGTCGTCCAGGAGTTGCAGCAGTTGTCTTCCTTCAGCTCGTCTTCGGTTCTTTCGTTCCAGTGGTCGACTCTGCTTTCCAAGTCCCAGAGACCTGCTTTTAAACAGTTTTCCCCCATTCATTCCAGCCTGGCTGTCACTCACACAGCAGGGTGGCTGTCCTTGCCGGACAGCCAGCTGGCCAATCACGCCAGAGTGCATTCAGGTCTCCTAGGAGACTAAGCACAGGGAGTTTCAGGCACCTCCCTCAAATCCTGTCCACCCCAGACACTCAGGTGCCAGAGGAGGGCTTCAGCACTGAAGGCCGCCAAAGGCCAACGAACAAAGGGACCAAACTTGGTTTGGCGCGTAGTGTTAAACACAAGAAGGACCTTTCTAAAAAGAAATGGTGAAAAAAGTTGACCGGAATCTGTTTTTACAGCTAGGTCTTGGGCACCATATTGAAAAACATGGCTGACCCGATTTCTAGCTACCGTTGTTTGTGGTCGGGAAAAATCATGGTAGTTTGATCTAAACCACTGCCACCAGCCATTTCAAGTAGGAAAGGGTAACATCTGTCTGTTACATGAGTGTTTTGACTCAGGGGGTGCTAGGCAACCCCTTCAGCACTCTATTGGAAGATAGGGTGTGCTGGGTCTGTACATTTTAAAGAGACTAGTAAAGTCCATTTAAATTTACATGCTCTGGAAGACAGTAGTCAGTCCCAGAGAAGTTGTTTAAACCTTGGGAAGCCTAAAAGACATCCCTGTGCCACTGCACTGAGGGTGCTGTGTGACACATAGAAAAAGACAATGCCCATGGAGTTGTGTTAAAACTCAATATCCAAAGAACACAAAAGTAAAACACGCATCAAAATACATGGAAGAGTGGGAAAAAAAGGCTCACACTCTTCCCAGGTAAAAATCAAATCCTAGAAATCCAGCAAAGTTGCTGGGGGTCTCGAAAGGTAAGGGAAATTAGCACATTCTTGAGAATTCTCCCTAACACTCATCCCCTCCCCAGCCCCAGACTAAGGGACAGGAGGATTTAATCCACTCCTGGATGAATCTCCTTACTGCAGTCGGTCAAACATCCTGAAGAGACCATTAGCCTTTTGGTGGTGACACCCAGACCTGTGTTCAATGGTAAAATCAAACCCTTGCAGGCTGATTGACCATCTCAGTAGTTTAGGGCTTTCTGCTTTCATTTGCATCAACCATCTCAAGGGTTGGTGGTCAGTCTGAATCATACAAGTAGATCCATACAGGTATGGTCAAAACTTCTTCAGTAACCACGCACTGATGATGAAGCAAATGGGGTGCTCCCTATCTTTCTCATCCAGCTGACTCAGAACTGCACCTACACCTGTATTTGAAGCATCTGTCTGCACAATGAAGGTTTGGTTGTAGCCAGGAGCTCTTAGGACTGGAGCTTGACAAAGGGCTTTCGTTAGGCCTTCAAATGCTTGAGTGCACTCCTCATTCCACCTGACCTTTTTAGGATATTTGGGTGAGGAGACTACATTCAAGGGAGAAGCTATGGTCCCATAGTTCTCTATGAAGTTCATATAGTAACTAGTGAGGCCTAGGAAAGCTCTCAACTGGGTTTGAGTAGTAGGGGTGGCCCAGTTTTGTACAGCTTTTATTTTGCTAGGCAATGGCCTGATTTCACCCCCTCCTACCTCATGTCCAAGGTAGACCACTTTTCTCTTACCAATTTGACATTTACTTGCCTTTATGGTCAGATGGGCCTGCTCAAGAGCCTGAAAAACATATCCTAAGTGGTCAACATGCTAGGCCGTGAAGACCCCTGCATATGGAAACTAAGGCACAATCACCATATACTAGTGACACGACAGACACGAGGTTCGATTTTCCAAGTAATATGGTTTATTTCAAAGTATGCTCAGTCGGCCGACTGAGGTCTAACGTCTCGCAACGTGTGTTACCCAGACCTCGTGAAACGCAAGAGAGCGAGCATCGCTCAAGCAGCAACATATATACATACATGCAATCTTTGAAGGCAAATCAAACCGTCCATAATGTACCTTTAGGGCTAGGGTTCAATGATTGACAATCATGACAATTATGACACATTATGACAAGTTTCTTATTGGTTCTTATTATACTTATTCTAGCAACAGTTGCAGAGACAGTTCTTTGTTATGGAGAACATAAAGCTCTTGTTCAGCAAGGATATCATGTTCGTAAGAGAGACACATTCTTTAGTACATCATCTACCCGTCTCTATTCGTGAACCAGGGGTCAGACTGTTCTGAAGCAGGTCTGCGAAGCAGGACCACTAAAAGAATATAATTCATGCTTTAACTGCGTATTGCTACAGCTTTGATAAGACAGGCCGGCACCTGGGGTGTTGATTAAATGCAGTTTCTAGTTGCCTCCAAGGGAGGAAAACAATGTATTTCTGTACTGTTTGGCAGTCCTGTCTGGGTTGGCATTCTTGTCTGGGTTGATCTTTCAACATGCAGGCTGTGGCCTCGCACCGTGTATGAGCTTGAATCATAGAATGCATTTGCAAAGCTGTTTAGAAAAAAGCAAATGTCAAATACTTTCACAAAGTGGACGCCCTCTGGTTCCATTGACGGTTCTGTGTTTGCGATGTTTGTCCCACTTATTCACATGATGCGATTGGTTTTCGGCCAATATAATATACATGCCATACAATGTATAGGATCGTTTTCTGGACTAACAACCCCTCCTTTTGGCCGTAAGCCAAGAGCATCATCCATACATTGCATCTTCATCTGCCCATGTGTCTAATTCTGAGCTATGCATGTTACTATAATCATCATCAGAAACATTAATGGCCATGAATTCTTTGATTGTTTCATTTTCATGGTGTGTACCTTCATTCAATATTTGGGGGTGTTTTGTTTTAATGGTGTGTAAACATTAATTTGTAATCTGGGAGCAAAGAAATGGCAGGCATTGTATGCAACAACAGAACATGAGGATTCCTAATATCGTGACCCAAATTGCAATTAGTTTCCATCCCCATGATCGTAATAGTTCCCAAAACTATGAACTTATATCCAGATTCCAACCACCTGTGGGAACACGAATATCAGTACTTAGGACATTCATTTTTTTGTTGCTTCGAATATCGTAGGGGAGGAGTCACTTACGAATACACAGCACGCTGACCCCACGATTTTGAATACCCCATCACGATCAGCCAAAATTATATCAAGGACCATTCTATTTTGAAGTGTCATTAACTTAACTGCTTTCTCTTCTAGCGCCATATTATAGAGGATATCTGTAGTTCCATTTATCGTTTTTTCTAGCACTCTGGACAATCTCCTTATATTCCATTAATGTATTGCTTATCCCCAAAATGGTATAAATGACTTTGCTATATCTTCTACAATCAGCCCTGCAGTATCATCTCGTCGTGGCCTAGATCTGGATAGTTTTGATATTTCCGAAGCTTTGGAGAGAAATACACCAGGAAAAAGTATTCCTAATTAACAGTTCCCTTCCCAATTTCTAGGTAGCCATGGATAAGCTTTATCTCCACATACAAAACAAACAGGACCTCCTATGTATAATGGTTTTTCTTCTTGCCCAAGTACACCCAAGTAAATGTTCCTACTTGATAGGAGCCCTTTTTCCGTAAAAAAAAATGGGACAGAACGTGGACTGTGATTAATAGTATAGGAGGGGGGCACATCATCTCTGTTTCCTACTGGAGCCATATTGAAAGTGATTAGGGATTCAGAGGGCTTTGAGAGGCTGTCTCCTGGATGTGTTGGTACCTTGTTTATTTTATTTACACTTGGTCTTTCGAATATGGAACAACCCACAGGCCTTAATACTACCCTTTCAAACTCGTCTATGTTTGTACCTTGAAACTGACCAGTATCACTGTCGTTCCACCTTCCATAAAATAATGCTTTCAATGATGCATAACATGCTGTATTTGTTGGCAGAGGCTGTACATACCAACCCATTACTTTTCCACCATGCTGGGGTAAATGGGAGCAGACCAAACAGTCTGACTTATTCAAGATAGGATGTGTCATATTATCATAATCAGAATTAATGTGTTATTATCATATCCTTTTCTATGTCTCACTTCTTGTGAGGGGAGAGTATAAGAGAGCATGTGTACTGGGCTACTTGTGATCGGAGCATTGGTAACAGGTAAAAGAACATTCAAAGGATGCATAGTTTCCAGATACCACAATATAGGGACCAGTATGATCAGAATGCAAAGCGGTATTGGTATTGGTATTCTTTCCAAACCAAGGTTTTCTAGAACTATGTTTCGTCTCTATTTCTATAATATCAACAGTTTTGGTGCAAGAGGAGGAGGGGGAAGCAGGGGCGAGTGTAGGCATTTTCTGTCATGTTTTTTTCAGGAAAGGTTTTCAATGTTCGTCGCGGAAATGTTCTCCACAGCAACACACGTGAAACAGCACAGCGTTCAAGTAGCAGCAAAGTGTTCAGGCCAGTTCAGGTTAGCCTGCTTAATAAATGATAGCAAGCTGATGTGATTTTGCACAGTGCTCCAAAAAGGCTGGAGCAAGCATCAATTGTGTCACTACCATATGCCTCCCCGCTTGTCCATACGGGCTCGCACTGGTCCTTCACTTTTCAAAGGTAGCACCGGGAAACTGCGTTTCAGAGCTTTCAATTTGATGCAGATTGATACAGCACATACGCTCCATTTCCCTAGGCCTCCGTTTCCCACTTCATCTGTGTTGGGAACAGAGGCAAAACAAACACACAAATCACTTCCGGCTTTGAGAACGTAGGTTGTATCTTATAACTCCAGGTACTGTAAGATCAATGAACAATGCACTCTCATTTCCAGATGCAGGATCAGTGCCAGCCTGCGATTCAATGAGTGATGATGCGGCAGCAGTCGGACAAAGTTTAGGCACCTTTGGCCTTTCGATCTTTGTTGCAATCTCCAAGGTACTTTCTCGGATTTAGGAAGCACCTCTGGCAGAGAACTGGCTTTGGTATCTTTGTGATCAAGTGCAGCTGTTTCTCCTTTGGTGTCCGGTTCAGGCAGCTCTTTCAACGGAAATGGAATTCTTTTCGTGTGCGTTGTATATATTCATGACTTGCAGCCATCCACTCGGACTGCAGTCTGTGTTGCCAGGAGGACCTGATAAGGCCCCTTCCACCGCGGTGCAAGAAAAGATTTTCTTTCAAAGTTTTTAACAAGGATCCAGTCGCCAGGCTTCAGACAATGCCCTGGGCCGGTATATCTGACAGGAAGAGCCTCCTGCACCTGCTGATGAATTAAACGCAAGTTCTGAGTTAACAGTTTACAGTAAGTAATAAGCAAAGGTGTTCAATGTCTTTTAAACGTTTAGGCTGTGGGGCATTCCATACATTTGCTGGTCTCCCCATGATAATTTCATAGGGGGAAGAGTCCAGTCCTTGCCTGCACAGAGGTTTGCATGCACAACAAAGCTTTTGGCAATGCGTCAGGCCACCTCAACTTACTCCCTTCACATATCTTACTAATCTTATTCTTTAAAATACTGTTCTGGCGTTCTACCAAACTGGCACTCATCGGGTGTCTGGCCGAATGGAATCGTTTATCAATCAGGAGGCCTGCACAAATCTGTAGTATCACGGCTGCAATAAAATGCGGACCGTTTCTGACCATATGACACGTGGCAAGCCGAAACGGGAAAAATACTCTTTTAGCATTACTTTCGCTGTGCATATTGCTGTACAGTCTTTTAGGGGTTAGGCCTCCACCCATTTTCTAAATGCGCAGACCACCAGAAGGACGTATTTGTAGTTTTGACACCTTTCCATTTCTATAAAATCAAAATGGATTACTTCAAATGGCATAGTAGGGGGGCCAAAACTACCTACTGGAGTGGCTGTTCCTTTTCCAATGTTATGTTGCAAACAAGTCATGCAATTTTGAACCAGCCTATCAGCAGTTTTTCTAATGTGCGGATTCTGCCATACTGTGTCTAAATGTTGAATCATTTTCTTAGCACATAAATGTGTTGGGCTATGGGCCATAGTGACCATCGCTGTCACATAGGCATTTGGCAACATCCATCTTTTATTCTTTTTGTCCATCCAGCAACCTTCCATGTCTAATTATGCTGGACCCTCAGACCATGCTTTTATTTCATCTGCAGTTGCTTTGGTTTGCATTTCCTTAACTGTGGTAATTCAATTTTCTACCATGCAAGGTACCTCTTTCAACTTTGTAGAGTATATTTTTCTGTGTAAATCAGTGGCAGTTTCTTTCGCAATTCTGTCTGCAAATGCTTTTTCCTTTCCAACGTTACATGTTACCTTTTCATGCACTTTGCATTTCATTATTGCTAATCGTTTGGGAAGCGCAAGTGCAGACAACAGTCTTACTATCAAAGTGCCATGTTGGATCTTAGTTCCGTGTGATGTCAGGAAACCCCTTTCAGCCCATAGTAAACCAAAATTGTGTACCACCCCAAATGCGTACTGACAGTATATATGTTTACATTTAGGTTTTCAGAAATTTCACATGCTCTGGTTAACGCTATTATCTCTGCAGCCTGTGCTGAGTTGTATGGGATTCTTTTGCTTTCTACAATACTCTTCAGTGCAGTGATGGCATATGCAGCAGTTGATGTACCATCGGGTAATTTAAAACAAGAACCGTCACAAAACAATTCTCCATCTGGCTCTTTCTGTGGGGTATCTGTTAGATCAATTCTTCCTTTCGTTTCTTGTTCAGTAACCATTAAACAATCATGGGGGAATTCTTTTTCACCCACTTTTTCATTGGGAGGAGGCATTAACTCGGCCGGATTTAAAGCGCAACACCTCATAATTTGAATATGTGGTGCAAATAGAACTATTTCATACCTTGTCAGCCTGGCTGATGTAAGATGTTGCATCTGTGTTCTATTTAAAAGAACGTCTACTGCGTGGGGCACCATCACGCTTAAAGTGTGACCTAAAACCATACCCTCAGTTTGTTTTACTGACACAGCAGCTGCAGTAACAGCTTGCAAACAGCGCGGCAAAGCGCATGCAACAGAATCTAAAGTGGAAGAAAAATAACCGCATGGTCTATCTCTCCCTCCTTGTTCCTGAGTCAAAACAGCCAAAGCACAACCATTGTTTTCATGCACAAATAACTTAAAGCTCTTGTCATAATTTGGTGTGCCCAAAACTGGATCTGAACTCAATGCAGCTTTGAGCAGGTCAAATGCTTCTTGACATTCCATGCTCCTTGGCAAAGGCAGGGCAACATCCGTCCTTGTCAATGCCACTATTGTTTTCACAATCATGGAGAAGTTTGCGATCCACTGCCTACAATATGAATCCATGGCAATTAAAGCCCTGACTTCTTCCCGTGTATTTGGAATAGGCATACCAGAGATGCTTTCTATCCTTTCTGGTGTCAATCTTCTTCCCTCCTTCGAAAGGAGGTAGCCCAAGTAGGTTACTTCCTTTCGACAATACTGGCATTTTTTCAACAAAGCTTTGTGTCCATGTGCTGCTAAATGTGTCAATAGTGCAACTGTACTTTCTTTACAAATGTATTCTGTGCCTGCTGCTATCAATAAGTCGTCCATGTATTGTAACAAAACACAACCTGCTGGTAAATCTAGCATGTCTAGTTGTTCTTTTAATGCTGTACTGTAAATACTCAGACTTTCAGTGTAACCCTGCGGAATTCATGTGAATGTAAATGAACGTCCTCCTAGAGTAAAAGCAAATAAATATCTGCTGTTTGGATGTACTGGAATGCTGAAAAATGCATTCTTCAGATCTACAACATTAAAATACGATGCAGAAGCTGGAATCATAGTCAAAATTGTAGTCACATCCGGGACTAATGGAAATTGTGCATCAACAACTTTATTCAATCCGCGTAGATCAATTATGAAACGGTACGGTATGTCTTTACCTCCTTTCTTGTAAACCAGAAGAATCGAACTATTACAAGTGCTACCTGAAATTTCTTCAATTACGTTTCTTTTAATCAAATCTGACACAATGCATTTCAATGCTTTCTCCCCTTCTGCCGAAATATTATATTGCGAAATACGTGGCATTGTAATTCCTTCTTTCAGGACAATTTTTACTGGCACTACTTTCAAACAACCAACATTGTTGTCATTCACTGCCCATATACAAGTTGGTACTTTACTCAATTCAGTCGGTAATGGTTTGGATAAAAATTGTGATACAGCAGTCTTTTGTGGTGATATTGTCAAATACACTCCATCAGGAGAACAATAAATAACCGCATTCAATTTCTTCAGTAAATTTAAACCCAACAAATTTTCCCCGCAATTTTTTGTCAAAAGAAATGGTCAAGACTCGGTGAATGGACCTAATGTTATCGGTACTGATTGTGACACTGTACTGATTACTGGTGTACCTGAGAACCCTACTGAGACATTATTCTGCCCTGACAGTGGTATTTCTGGAACCTGGTGATGGTCAATTGAACATTTCTGTGCACCTGTGTCCACTAGAAAAATGTGTTCCCTATTCCCAACCTTCATTTCTACGTAGTGCCCTTTCTGGTCTACGGGAACAGATACTGGTTCCAATCCCTGTCTTGGGCTATCCTAGTAAAACAATACATCATCTGATGTAAAGTCGCCAGTGTAATATGCATTGGACTGATTATCAAAAACATTTTCATCTCCTGTGCTATTCTGCTGTTGTTGGTTCTGGTTCTGATTCTGGTTGTGATTCCCCTGGTTGTTCTGATATGGTGGCGCTCTTTGGTTCCTATTCTGTCCTTGTGTTCCCGGGCGACCTCTAATCTGTCTTCTCGGGAAAGTCCCATTGCGATTCTATATCTGCGGGCACTGTGCTCGCCAATGGCCTTCTTGTTTACAATAGGCACATTGATTAATTCCTATTGGACCACCATGCATGTTGGAGAATTGAGCTCTGGTTTGTGCGTTCCTGCCACCTCTATTATTGTTTGCTACTTGCTGCATTAATACCCTTGTTTTCAAATTCCCTTTGTCCCTTATTTCTTTCTCCTTCTCTGCATTTACTCTAGTCTCGTAATATTGGGCCATATGTAATACTTCACTTTGTGATTTCGCTTGCCATGCACTTTCAGATGTCATTATTAAATTCTGAATTTTCGGTAACAACCCTCGCACAAACTTATTAACAAACAATCCCTTCCCGGGTTCAGTACTTAGATCTTGACCACTGTAATCTGCAAATACTTCTTCAAATCGATTAAAATAATCTGTCGCACCTTCACCTTTGCCCTGTAAACAAGCAGTTAATTTATCCCAAACTATTCTCTTCTCAGCTTTCAAAGTTTTCAATTTCTGTACTATTTGCGCTGGTAAGGCCAACATGACTGGCGGCGGTTTTTCTCCAGCTTTTCTCTCGCCATCAATTCTAGTCAAATTCTCCCATGTATCACCCAATATATTTACGTCATTTATATTTCTAACCTGTTTCCATATGTCTACAGGAAGAATCACGGGAAACAATAGATCAATATCACTCAATGTAAAAACAGAGGAATTCAAATCAGACTCAATTTCCTTATAGAATCCCGATGGATTTTTCCTAAGATCAGGGATCGTCTGCCTGATATTATTTACCTCCTGTCTGGAAAAAGGGACATGCACAAACTACGCTGTATAATGGGATTCTATCATGCGCACTGCAGTCGTTTCAGTGGCAGCAATTTCTACTTTCGGGACAAAAGTTGGCAGCACTTCTCTCATAGGCAATTGCAAACAAGGTGATTCTACATCTGCTCGTTTGATAAGCAATGAAGCTAAATCAAGAGAAAAGGCAGTCATTCCAGTTTCAGGCGAAAATGCTCTTTTTAAATCGTCATTAAATCAGCCGGGCAGCATGTCTTGTTCTTCAAATATTCATCTTGCAAATATTCAACCATGACCTGCAATACCTTTCTCTGCATCTCTAGTGTATACTGACTAAACGTATCATGCACTTCCATTGGAGAAATGGTGGCATCTGTAATCCATCTAAGCGCCTCTCGCTGTCATGCCGCCGTCTTTTGGTGGTCGCTGGCGGTTATAGAAGGCTTGGCGTTGGCGGCGCCATTAGAAGTTCCGTGTGTTTTTTCTTTCACTTCCTGGTTTGGCGGTCTAGTCTTTTTCTTCTTTGGGTCTTTCTTTTCACTTCCTGGTTTAGCGGTCTAGCCTTTTCTCTTGTTTCCGTATTTAACCACGCCCCTCTCTGGGCTCTGTGCGTTGCAACTTTGTTTCTTTCGCTTGGTTGCCGTGCTACTGTGTTTCCAGTACTTTTGCCTGTTGCCTGATTTACTCAGTACCTAAAGCAGTATTCCTTTCTACTGCTTCTTTCCCCTTCCTTGTATTTCCCTGTTTTTTTCCGTTCTATCGGTTCCCGTGCCTTTCGGGACTCCTCTATCCCTCCCTGTTTTTCCGGATCTCGTTCCGGTATCTGGCAGTGGTGTGTACTTCCATCCCGGTTCATCGGACTTCTCCTGCTTCAACTTCTACTACCCCGGACTATTACTACAGCTTTGACTTCATCGGAAAGACTTTCCTGTTTTCACCTGCATTCCGGACTCACCAGTCAATTCCTCCGGCACTGACTACAACATCCGGTGAGAGGTTTTTTAAGCGGCTGCTTTTTTCCTCTCTTCCTGGCATCTTCGGGACAGGGGCCGGCTGCTTCCCTGTTTACCAGGGAATCAGGGTGGCTTCTTCCCGCGGACGACCATATCTCTTCACAAAGAAGAAAAAACCAAAGGACAAGTCCTACAGACGAGGAAGTCTTCTGGAAGAGACAGGTGAGGAGAAAGGGGAGGTGGACATAGACTTATCTGATTTGGAGGATTCTCCGTTATATCCCAGCACTTGTGACAGTTTGCAACGCCCTGAAGAGAACACAATGTCTATTTCGGAACAGGTCCAAGATTTGCTCACTGCAATGCAGAATGTGACATTAGAATTACAGGCTGTGAAAGCCGAAAATGCTGCTTTGAGGCAGCGTGTCGATCACTTCGAACAGTCCCGGAGTGATCTGCCTCCCATGCCCTTAGCCTGCGGTAAATACGATGGCTCTCCAGCTAGATTCAAAGAGTTCATGGAGGCATGCATAATCTATTTCACTTTCAGACCACAAACATATGCCTCAGACTCAGCCCGTATAGGTTTTCTAATTTCTAACCTTACGGGTAACGCGCTTTCTTGGGCTACCCCTCTGGTGACCAGTGCCAGCCCTTTACTCCAAGATTATGCCGGGTTCACCGCCCAATTCAAGACGGCTTTTGAAAGGCAAGAGTCGGCGGTAGTCGCCAGTGAACAGTTACTGGATATTCGACAAGGAAGTTCGGATCTTCTGTCATACATCTCCCGTTTTAAACGGGTGGCTGCTGACGCAGGCTGGCAAGAGAACGCTCAGTACACCATCTTTCGCAGAGGATTAAGGGAGGACCTTAAAGATGAATTAGCAAGGGTTAACCGACCAGCTGCTTTAACCAACTTGTGGTCTACTGTTATTCAGCTGGACTTCCGCATCTCAGAACGACGATCTGAACGTCGAAAACAGCGTGGATTTACTTCTACACCTGATCCTGGGATTCCCTCTCCCTCTCCCACCTGTATGTCGAAAGAGGAACCAATGCAAATTGGGACTACCCGAGGGCCACTTACCTCGGAAGAAAGAAGAAGACGCAGAGAGAACAACCTGTGTATGTATTGTGGATCCAATCACCATATTCTTAGAGACTGTCCTAACGTGCCTCCAAGACGTTCGGGAAACGCCAGTCCTCGGAACTAGTTGGGACAAGTTACCGAGGGGGATTTCCTGGTCCCTTCGTCTCTTTATCAGTCACACCCACGCCGTCCACAGAAGACAACCGTTTTATGGTAGTTGGAGTAGAGTTATGCCTCTCTCAGCAGTCCTATGAGGTTTTGGCGCTACTGGACTGTGGTGCTGCCGGTTGCTTTATGGATTTGGTTTGGGCGGAAAAGGTTGGCATTCGCCGTTTGCAAAAAGACGAGGATCAAAAGGTGGAGGGTGTAGATGGTAGACCACTCAGCTCGGGTCTTATCACTCATACTACACCTCCTATGCAGATGAAGATCCTACATCACAACGAAACCATTCAATTTGACCTCATCTGAGTAGCACATTTTCCATTAATCCTGGGAGTCTCGTGGCTTCGGAAGCATAATCCGACCATTGATTGGACAGAGAATCAACTGTCATTTACATCAGCTTTTTGTCGTAGTTCATGTTCCTCACAGACCCAACATACTACGGTTCATGTTTTTCCGGAGTTAAATTCTAGTTCGGAGGTATTAAAGGTAAACAGCATCCCCAGAGAATATCTCCGCTACCAGGAGGTGTTTACGGACGATGGTCCTCAGAAGTTACCACCTCACAGACCTGAGGATTGTCAGATCGTTCTCCAGCCCAACGCTGTTGTACCTTTTGGAAGGATGTTTTCTCTTTCCCTTAAGGAAAAGAAGGCACTTAAACAATACCTGGATGCTAATTCGCATCATGGCCTGATCCGACCTTCGTTTTCTCCTGCTGGGGCTTCACTTTTTTTTGTTCCAAAGAAAGGTTCCGATGAACTTCGCCCTTGCATTGATTATAGGGGTCTTAACCAAGTTACTCTCAGAGATAGGTATCCCATGCCACTGATCGGAGACATCCTGGAAGCTGTTCAAGGGGCAAAGATCTTCTCAAAAATTGATTTAAGAAGAGCCTACCACCTTTTGAGGATACGATCCGGTGATGAATGGAAGACGGCCTTTCGCACTCCCTTCGGACACTATGAATATTGTGTTATGCCGTTTGGTCTTGTCAATGCTCCTTCTGTATTTCAAAGATTCATGGATCGCATTTTCTCCGATCTACTTTTTCATTGTGCTGTCGTCTATCTCGACGACATTTTGGTTTACTCTAAAGATGCTCAACTTCATGCTAATCATCTCCACCAAGTCCTTCAAAGATTGCAAGACAATCTACTCAAGGCCAATGCTGACAAGTGCATTTTTCAAGTCTCCGAGGTCAACTATCTTGGCTTTATCCTGTCTTCAGAAGGTATCCGCATGGATCCCGCTAAGATCGACGCCATCTTGCAATGGCCAACACCTCATACCATCAGAGACGTCCAAAGGTTTTTAGGTTTAGCCAATTTTTATCGCAAATTCATCCAAGGATTTTCAGATCGAGTTCTACCCATTACAAGGTTGCTAAAGAAGTCATCCATGCCCTTTACCTGGTCTTCTGAGGCAGACCGGGCTTTCCAACTTCTCAAGGAGGAATTCTGCTCTGCTCCGGTACTTCATCAACCAGATCAGAATCTAAGATTCATTGTGGAAACTGACGCCTCTTCTGCAGCAATTGGGGCAGCTCTCCTACAGCAACATGAAGGGTTAGAACATCCCGTTGCCTACATGTCCAAAACACTGAATGACAGCCAGACACACTATTCGGTAATAGAAAAAGAACTACTGGCAATGAAAACCGCATGCGAAGAATGGCGACATCTCCTACAAGGAGCTAATCATCCTTTTGAAATCAGAACATATCATAAGAATCTTAAAATCCTGCAAAAGATGGAATGCGTCAACTCACGTCACGCTCGCTGGGCAAATTTTTTCTCCCAATATGATTTCGTACTGACTTACTTACCAGGTTCCAAGAACATACTTGCTGATGCCCTTTCCAGAAGACCAGATCCAGACAGGGTTCTTAAGGAATTTCCCAGCCACATGTTACCAGAAGTTAAAGTGATCTGTTCTGTGGAGTCATTCTTGGACAGAGTCCGTAAGGTCACGCGGTCCACTTACCCTCTCCCGAAGGATCTATCCATGCAAGATGGTTTATGTTTTCAACAACAACGATTATTTCTACCAGACAGTTTCACCCGTCAGTCGGCTTTAAAATGGTGCCATGATGATCCAACAGCAGGACACAGAGGAATAAAGAACACTTTGGAGTTGCTTCTTCGCAGGTTCTGGTGGCCTGGGATGGCCAAAGAAGTTACAACCTACGTCAAGTCATGCCCGGTATGTTGTCGATCCAAGCACAGCACTCAAAAGGCAATTGGGTATCTCCAACAACAGGACCTTCCAAAGAGACCCTGGAGCGTTATTTCTACAGATTTCATTGTGGATCTGCCACCTTCAGAAGGTTGTTCATGCATCATGGTAACGGTCGACTGCTTCACTAAGATGGCACATTTCACTCCCTTGGCGGGTCTTCCTACCGCAGCTGAGATGGCGGCTGTATTTGCCAGAGAAATATTTCGCTTACATGGTACCCCGGACAAGATTATTTCTGACAGGGGATCACAATATACCTCAAAATTCTGGAAGGAACTTTGTGAAAGACTGGGTATGGAACGTGCTTTGTCATCCGGTTTCCACCCACAGACCAATGGACAGACAGAAAGAACAAATGCCACTCTGGAGCAATATCCCCGATGCTTCACTAATGCCCAACAGGACAACTGGGTTAGTCTGTTGGTTACTGCGGAGTTTGCCTATAACAATGCAGAGCACAGTGCCACTGGTCTCAGTCCTTTCTTTTGTTCCTATGGTTTCCATCCCAACTTTATTCCTTCTCTCTCTTTTCCTCCTTCTACAACTCCATCTGTTGATGCCCTACTTACCAGCATCTCGGATGCTCACAAGTCTGCCACGATTTGCTTGCGAGCTAGCAGTCTCCGATACCGATCTCACTGCAACCTTAAGCGCCAGCCGGTTCCGGCATGGCGTAATGGTACCAAGGTCTGGTTGTCTACTAGGTTTCTGCCTCGTTGGCTTCGCCCCTCTAAACTATCTCCCCGCTATCTGGGTCCTTTCCCTATACTTCACCAGATCAATCCTGTGGCTTTTCGTCTCCAGTTGCCAAAACATATGCACCGTCTCCATCCGGTGTTTCATTCCTCTCTCCTAAGGGAATGCAAGGGTGATCCCTACCGTCGCACTTTGCCACGAGATCCGGTTCCCAAGGTGGTTCCTTCTGATGAGTATGAGGTGTCCTCCATTTCGGGACTCCCGCTACCATCGGGGTCGTTTGGAGTATCTCATCCACTGGAAAGGATATCCACGCTCGGCGGACTCCTGGGAACCGGTGTCTCATGTACACGCTCCGGCGTTGATTCAGCGGTTTCACCGTCTGTTCCCGGGTAAACCGGGGGGGGGTGCCGCTTGGGAGGGGGCATACTGTCATGCCGCCGTCTTTTGGTGGTCGCTGGCGGTTATGGAAGGCTTGGCGTTGGCGGCGCCATTAGAAGTTCAGTGTGTTTTTTCTTTCACTTCCTGGTTTGGCGGTCTAGTCTTTTTCTTCTGTGGGTCTTTCTTTTCACTTCCTGGTTTAGCGGTCTAGCCTTTTCTCTTGTTTCCGTATTTAACCACGCCCCTCTCTGGGCTCTGTGCGTTGCAACTTTGTTTCTTTCGCTTGGTTGCCGTGCTACTGTGTTTCCAGTACTTTTGCCTGTTGCCTGATTTACTCAGTACCTAAAGCAGTATTCCTTTCTACTGCTTCTTTCCCCTTCCTTGTATTTCCCTGTTTTTTCCGTTCTATCGGTTCCCGTGCCTTTCGGGACTCCTCTATCCCTTCCTGTTTTTCCGGATCTCGTTCCGGTGTCTGGCAGTGGTGTGTACTTCCATCCCGGTTCATCGGACTTCTCCTGCTTCAACTTCTACTACCCCAGACTATTACTACAGCTTTGACTTCATCAGAAAGACTTTCCTGTTTTCACCTGCATTCCGGACTCACCAGTCAATTCCTCCGGCACTGACTACAACATCCCGTGAGAGGTTTTTTAAGCGGCTGCTTTTTTCCTCTCTTCCTGGCATCTTCGGGACAGGGGCCGGCTGCTTCCCTGTTTACCAGGGAATCAGGGTGGCTTCTTCCCGCGGACGACCATATCTCTTCACAAAGAAGAAAAAACCAAAGGACAAGTCCTACAGACGAGGAAGTCTTCTGGAAGAGACAGGTGAGGAGAAAGGGGAGGTGGACATAGACTTATCTGATTTGGAGGATTCTCCGTTATATCCCAGCACTTGTGACACTCGCGTACAAATTCTCATCTCTTCACTAACAGGTTTTAACGGCGGCAAAAATCGTTGTTGCACATTTGACACATGTCGTTTATCTTTCTTCATTATTTCTCTATACAATTGATCAAACTCGACCTTAAACACAAATAGCCGGCCTACATGTTATCATACTTTCGACACATTATCCTGCAAATGAGAAAGAACATTTAGATCACGCAACTCTTGCATTGCCAATGTGTCAGTCAACTCACTCCTTTTTTCCACAAGATACTCCCCCATGCATTCTAACAATACCTGCTGTTCGCCAAGCCCTCTATAGTCACACATGGAACTCTGCACGGCTCCCTCATCGTCACCTTCAATGTATATTTCTGCCCAGGCTCTCATCTCCTCTTTCTTGGCTTTGCTAACCGTACTACAAGTTACTCTAGTGCTTCCTTGCGGCGGAGGCCCCATCTCTGTAGAACTGCCTGCCAAAGTGGCTGCTAATTCATGCTCTGATGGCAGTGGAGGAAATTATGTCACGGGCACAGAGGGAGATGGTGCACATGGAGTAACAGGAGTGGGGGGAGGTAGATAAGGTGGAGGAGCAATTGGGTCAGTACTACTTTGAGGACGTTCATTTCTTCGCTCATTCAAGATTTTGCTTATTAGCTCATCTGATTTATGCAAATCTTTTTGTGGATATATTTTCTGTACGCCTAATTGGAAAGCCCTGTCCATTCTCCTAAGGTCCTCTGTCTGTTGATGCTCATCATGTTCTAGCGCTTTCTCTGCATTTGATTTCTGTCTACATGCGTGTTTCTCTCTACTTCTCAGACGGAGATTAGCTTCCTTCCTCAGTCTCTCACGACGTCGAACACCACTGGTCGGGCTTTCTTGCGTAGCAATACCGATTCTAAGTGTTCTGTACATGTCATTTCAAAACTCCTATCATTAGGCCACTGCAAGTCTGATACATGTCTGGTCTGCCTATGCCAAATCGCATTAAACATTATTGCCCTAACTCCATATTTTACATACATTTCAAATGCCGGCGACCCTGTGGATGGCACGACCTGGCCAGTTTCCAAAGATTGTCTACCACAGTGGAAAAATCCCTCTAGGCAGGAAGACAATTTCCCAGGCATAATTAATCCTTGCCCTTCTTTACCCTGGGCGTTTGATCTTGCAAGAGCAACTGTTAATATCAGGATGTTTAAGAATTGGGGCACAACTCACCTGATCAATCAATTCGTCACTCAGGACGCAATTCGTCCGTATACAGATGCAACCAAGAATCGCCGTGACTATGTGTCTGGCTCAGTCTGCCTCGTTTCAGGACCCCCGCCTCGATGCTCTCTGGACACTGCTAGTCGATCAGGGACCGCCTGTGTACAGATCTGCAAAGGAGTCCCTCATCACTCAGAGACTAGAGCACTGTCTGTGGTTTTCTGGAGGGCTGCTTCTCCACCATGTTGGGTGATTTAGCCCTAGATTGGATAATGCAGCTGGTGCCAGGCGCTCCATGCTCTGGTCCAGCTGGGTTCCTTCCAAGTTCCCCACATTACGTTGTGAAGTGAAGTCCTGTGAGCCCAATGGAAGGGCATCTGGGCAATTATGTGTGATTGAGTTATTGGGTTGCTGGAGGTCATGACAGCATGGCAGTAGAAGGTCCCACTTTCTCCTAAGAGGTTCCTCTTAAGCACCTATCATGCTCTTCATTGTACGGTTGAACCTCTCTACCAATCAATTTCTCTGGGGATGGTAGGCAGTTGAGAACTGGTAAGTTACTCCACAGTTTTTACACATGGCCTGCTTGTAGTGGGACATAAAATTGGATCCCCTGTCAGGGATAACTTCCTTAGAAAAAACTACCCTGGTAAAAATACCAAGTAGAGCCTTAGCCACAGCCCGAGCTGTAACAGTTCTCATAGGTATGGCTTCAGGATACCTAGTAGCATGGTCTACTACAACCAGGATAAACCTGTTTTCTGAAGATGTTGGAGGGTGTAAGGGACCAACAATGTCGATTCCTACCCTCTCAAAAGGGACTCCAACCACTGGGAGAGGCACCAAGGGTCCCACATTCTTGGCTCCACTCTTGCCAGAGGTTTGGCAATTGTGACAGCTCCTGCAGAATTTATCTACATCAGGTCCCAACTTAAGCCAGTAGAAATACAAAGAGAGCCTTTCTTGAAACTCAAGTGACCAGCCAAAGGTATCTCATGGGCTAACTGTAGGAACTGGAGTCTGCTTTCTAGAGGCACTACACGTCTTTTGTAGTCCCCTGGGATGCACTCAGTCAGTTCACTGTAGAAGAGGCCATCTTCCCAGGACAACCTATGCTTCCCTGGCTCTTGCCCATCCAGCTGGGAAGCTGCCTGTTGACAAAGACCTTCAAGAGTAGGACACTCTCTTTGACATCTGCTGAAGTCTGCCATACAGGGTCCACCTTCTGCCAGTAAGGACTGCAGCTCAGGATGGTCTGCAGGATCCAGATCTCCAACAGGAGCAAGGTCCTCGTCCAGCTCTGATTCCTCAGTAGCTGATTCAGCCACACAAGCTTGATCCACACACTCAGCCTCAGCTGGTGGAGGGATCACAGGTGTGATCTTGGACAGTCCCCTCAGGGATTTCCTTGTTTTTAGCACAGGAGTGCTGGCTGGTTTCTTCCTGGAGGTTTTAGGTTTCCCCTTTGCCTCCTTTTTCTTTGAAATTGCAGTCAGTAAATCCTGTGCACTGGGAGTTATAGTTTCCTCTATAATCTCCTCTTGAGAGCCTTTTAAGGTAATCTCTCTGGCCTTACTAGTCTGCTCCTGTTTCCTTTTGCTCAGAGGCCTGGGGGTGCTTGATACAACTCCAAGAGTTTTTAAGTCATTCTCCAACAGGACTCTCCCAGGTACTTCACTCTGCACACTTTTTTGGTATCTTGACAGTCATGTCATTGCACTGAATGAGAGCTGGCAACTGTGGAAGCATTTAGACAGGGCCTCCAGCAAGCTTAGTTACATATCTAGGTGTCTTACCAACATCCTCTACCTTGGAAAACTATTCTTTGATGGCAGGGGTCTCCTGGCTGTTCCCAAGAACACTGTCTTTGTAATACTCTTTAATATTGTTTGGAATTGAATTATAGACATCTAAGTTCTCTTGTTCCCACAGACCCAGGGATACCAAAGAAACACTGGTTGAGACTTTCATGGGTTCCTCAGCCAGTAAGTGAAAGTTTCGACTTGCCATTGGTACCTCATCCTTAGGGGAGAAGGCTAAGGAGACAGTGTGGATCCCGGAAGGTTTACCCTTACATCTGGGATCCCCATTCACATAGTCAGTTGACCCACAAGCATAACATTTTCCAAATGTCTCTATGAATGGGGGTTTGTTCTGACCTCCCTCTGGTTTGTCACCAGGAGGTACACTAGCCTGATTCAGTTTCCCTTATTGCTTACCCCTGTTATGTTTGGGGCCCTCTTTTGGAGTGGAGGTATTGGAATTCTCTTTGGTATCTTTCTTGTGCTGCTATCCCTTATCCTTCTTCTGAGTTACCCCAGCCCCAGAATCCTTGTGAGTAGCCCGTTGGCAACCCACAAGTCAGCAGCCCTTGCTAACTTCTTTGGATCAATTTACTTAGTCATCCAAGTGCTGTCTCAGCTCAGGAGAGCAGGCATCATACATAGATTCCAACATAAACAGATTTCTCATAACTTCATAAGTGTTAACTCTGTAACCCTTAACCCTTCCATCTAAGTTGTTCAAACATTCAGTCACCCAAGTAGCCCAAGGGGTACCATCATGATTTTGAGGGTTCTAAACCTCTTAAGATACTGGGAAGGGGTCTTCCCAAACCTAGCTATTAAAGCTAGTTTCACACTTTCATACTCCTTTCTGACTATATCCCCCAACTCCATTACCACATCAGTTGTAGCAGGGGGTAGCCTAGAAAAAAAGCAAAGGAATCAACCGATTCCCTGTAATTTCTTGAATCCCATGGTTATATTCAAAAGCAGTCAACCAATCAAAAATATCAAGCTTAACCTCATACATACTTACTGCATCTTTGGGCATGCGAGGCCTCTTAGGACCGGAAGACCTAGAAGACTCTGGGAGAGAACCAGTTTCAAGAGACAACTTTTTCATTTCAAGTGCATGGTTCAACTCCATTTCTCTGAGCTTAAGTTCTTTATGTTTGCTTTCAGTTTGGGCTTGTATTCTTTTAAACTCCAATTCTAGTCTCATTCTTTCCAGAGAGACAAATTCAGGACTTAGTGTTGGACCCGATAGGGTCCCTGTGGTCAAAGATTGAGGCCTTTGAGCAGGTAGAGGTAAAACGGGGCCTACATTATGAGACTCTTCTGCCTCATCTAACTCATCAATAACATTACAGTTTGGCTCAGACATATTATCATCCTCATCAACATTTTCCACATTTGATGTAGGTGTTTTAGACCCACTCCTCAGACTTTGGTATTCCAACAACGTTTCTATCAATTCAACCTTTTTGCCTTTAACAGTAAGATTCCTAGCTTTACATATTTCTCTCAATTGATCAACTGTTAACGTGACTAGGGTCTCCTGTCTGCAGTTATCCATTTCAGACATGACAAAACAATTGCTTCTCTAGTGGTGCTTAGCCTTTTGCAGGCTATTTGAACAAAGGTAAGAGTAGCACTCTAAATGTAACAAGTATACTTTATCCTCACCACTGTACACCAATGTTAGGGAGAATCATATGCAGTACCCTTTGGGAACACTACACACAATTAAGACTACAAGTGTAAGTACAATTTCACCTTTGGTACAAGCTCGTACTACACAGTAACGTGGTAGCAGTGGCTGAGCAGTCAGACTTATCTCAAGAGTAAAGTGAGCAGTAGAACAGGTTACACAAAGGACCAGCAAATACAGTGATTCAAACAAACACTTACTCAAGGTTTCTTGTAAAAGAATATACATTTATTTACACAGTCATTTGGAAAACATTCCACTAGTAAGAGCAGCTCAATATCACAATCTAATATACTATAATACTGTCAGGATTAGTCAGGCGAGTACAAAGGCAGCGAATATGGCAAGGGAAATGTGCACTAAATCACACAGTGAATAGCTTCGAATTAAACTACGTGCACAAAGGAACAACGACTCACGTATGATAGAACCCAGGAGTGCAAATAGAGTGTGACAACAAAACCAATATATGAAAAGGGATGTGGGGTAAGCACCTGACCGCGAGGAAAGTCGGCAAGCGCCTTACCCCCAATTGTTGTTACAGGTACTGACAGCGCTAAACCCACGTGGAGGGCAAGCAATGACAGGATCTGTGAACTAACACTCTTGATGGTATTAAATAAGGGAACTAAAGAACTGTACTCACGAGGACGAGATAAACCTCTTGAATGTCAGCTAGCCCACAAATCCTGTTGATGAAACTGGGACCCAGAAAGGCTATAACAGCAATGGGAGGAAAACTAAATACCTAAGTTGGAATAGTGATTACAAATTAGTGAGGAAAACATAAGCATTCACACAGGAGCTATCTACAACCGCACACCACACCTAATAATCAAATGGGAAATACATGCAGAAGTGCAATGGAAAACATGGAATGGATCCCAATAGAAAGTAAGGATCAGGAGCAGGGAAAAACGAAATAACCAATGCAAACTTCTCCCTACCCCTCCAAGGAAAAGACAGGAAGCTAATCTAAGAGGAAGGCTAAGGCATACGGGTTTACAGCAGCAAAGGACAGAGTCAAAGAAATATAGAACACAGACAAACTGGGCTGCATCTAAAAGGGGAAAGCACTGAGAAATGCTGCCTGCAAACAGAGGAAGACAAAAAGGGAATCAAGGGAGCAGAAATCAATTAGCTCATGAATCCGAGATTCAGGGCGGAGGAACAAGAAAACAGGAATTAGGAAGTAGGTGCAAAGGCAAGGAACAAGGAACAAGGGACTAGTCACAACAGGAACACTGCAAACGATGACCAGCGCTGGACTGAAGTAAGACTGAGGCTTTTAAAGCTGCTTAACGAGCACACGCCTCAGGTGTGCTGATTGCTGCACCTGCAGCCACAGCTGTTACCTATCCTCCACCCAACCTAGTCCTGCAAGGGTGGAGGTGGAGCAGTGGGCCAGGCATTCTGGGAAGCATAGTCATTTGGTTAAAGAAGCATGCTGGCTGCCAAAAACCTGGAATGGATCCGGAAGGGAAGTAGCTTGCAAAATAGGGATTTAGCGCTCCCAATTCATCACAGCACTGTAGCATAAGGTTCGGAGGAAAGGTCCAGTAGGGAATAAACCCCAAATCATGCCCCCAAGTGGTGGGAACGGGAGCGAAGGGAGCGAGTCGTGACAAATACTCAACCAATCAGTTTCTGAACAAGTTCAGCTTCCCTGAAGTAGGAGCAAAATGGAACTTCAGTTACTTTAAAAAGGGGTAAAAAGACAAGGTTATAAGAATCAACAGCACAAGTACATTGATAGGCAGGGCAAAGGGTTTCAGTTAACTACAACCAGCAATTCAATTCATAGGCCTGGGGCAAAGTCAATGGTTCAAAGTCTTTGCATAAAACAGCACAGTGCTGGTAGTAAACGGTTAAGTCTTTGCCTCGGATCTTAGAAGAATTTGGTCAGACGAAAAGTTACATGTTGGTTTAGGGAAGGACAAGCCTTCAAAGTCCGGAAAGTTTCACAAACATTCACCGTGGCTGAAAAGATTTCCAGACTGTGTTTGCACAGTACCTTTAAAGTGAAGAAGAGCTGTAGCTGAGGTATTTGTTCCTGGCAGTTCGAGCAGATCTCGCTGTTCCTGAGCTTCAGTCGTGGGGACAAGGAGGACGTTGGAAGGTTCCTGCACTGCCCAGGGAAAAGGCCACAAGCTTGGCAAAACGGTGGTTTAAGGTGTGAGTGCCTTGAAGTCCACACGCTGGTTTCCTTCCCCCTGGCTTTCTGGTTTTCAACAGAACTCTGAAGAAAATTCGACCAGGATGGGGACGGTGTCCAGGTGGCTTACGAGTTGGTGGTTCGCACCAAACACAAGGGAAGAAGTTAACCTTGAAGGGCTTCTCTGTCGATGGAGTTTCAGGCAATTCGGACCTGCAGCAGGGCTTCACCGGTCGTCCAGGAGTTGCTGCAGTCGTCTTCCTTCAGCTCGTCTTCGGTTCTTTCGTTCCAGTGGTTGACTCCACTTTCCAAGTCCCAGAGACCTGCTTTTAAACAGTTTTCCCCCATTCACTCCAGCCTGGCTGTCACTCACACAGCAGGGTGGCTGTCCTTGCCGGACAGCCAGCTGGCCAATCACACCAGAGTGCATTCAGGTTTCCTAGGAGACTAAGCACATAGTTTCAGGCACCTCCCTCATACCTTCATATGCTAATGCATTTATGTATGATTTTGAAACTACACACATCATTAATAACCCGCTTTGGAGAGATCATCTTAAGAAATGGATACGTTATATTGATGATATTTTTGGCGGTTGGACAGGCGATAAAGAAGATCTTCAGAACGTTTTGACATATCTCAACAGCATCGACAGTCGGTTACAATTTACTATGGAAGTAGGAAACCCCAATGTTCACTATCTTGACGTGCAGACGATTATTGAAGGTTCAAGAATTTTGACAACATTATACACTAAACCTACGGACAGGAACAATTTACTTCATAGAATGAGCTTTCACCCGCCAAGTATCTTGCGTAACCTACGTTTTGGTCAAATGGTACGAGTCAAAACAATTGTGAGCGATCCAATTGAACATGAGCTCGAACTCAACAAACTTCATAAAAAATTACAAGAGAGAGGCTACACAGAGGAGGGTCTCCCAGACGCCCGAACCAAGTTAAATGCACATGATTGCATGCAATTGCTGTCCAAAAAACAAGAAAGAGAAAGTCCTGATCTGGTTTTCGTCACTAAATACTCCATACAAAGCCGATTGATCAAAGACATCATTCTCAAAAGATGGAACATACTATTGAGTGATCACAGGACAAAGGAACTTTTTGCCAACCCTCCAGTGTTCGTGTATCAAAAAAGCAATAACTTGCGGAACCTTCTAGTAGATACTCAGAACAAAAGAATGGGTCAACAGAAATCACCGGATAAGCATCCAGGCACATACCCGTGAATGAGCTGTGGGAACTGTAATAATGTAATTAAAGGTCCTTACATATCCCATCCCAGTGGCACAACTTAAATTTGCAGTACTGGAAGTCATACGGACGAAGGTACAATATTGCAACATGAAAATATTAAGAGCTCAGAAGGAAGCGTCGTGGATTGAAAGAATGGGATCCCTGGCACCAGAAGGGATGAATGAAGAGCTGGATCTAAGTTGTTTTTTATGATACACATGATGGTCTCTCTGATCAGCAGTCCGATTGGAACCCGAACATTTTGACATATTCTCACATCTAAATGAATATGTCTGGTGCTAACTTTTGGTACAATTTATATACTCTTGCTCATTTGTAATTCTATTTAGTTTTATTCTATTGTATTGTATTTTAATTATCAACCGAATTCATTATTTGTTAACCAAATTCATTATTTCAGCATGTCATATTTCGAGTATCTTTTTTATTAGTTTTCTATTTGTTTCTTTGTTGTCCCTTTGGACTCTTTTGTCTTTGACTTTGACTCTGCACACATTTAACCCACTTGAGATGCAGGCATCCCATAACCTTAGCACTACTACATTAAGGTTTTCTAGTAACAGTTGGTTCTCACCCATCAGGTTTTTCAGGATACAATCTCCAGAGCCATTACATTCTGCACATAGGCACACGAACATTGTGACATCGCGCTAGATGAACACACATGAACTCAATGGTTATGAACGTGCCTGCATTTTTTCAATCAAATGCATTTTTTCAATTAAACACATTCGTACTGGCCATAGCAGCATTATTATTAATTTTATTCACAGGCACACAGCTTTACGTTTTATTTATGCACACACGCCATATTTTTCTACCTTATAGTGTTTACTTTTGTGACCTCGCCATGAAGGGAATTTTGTCCCTTACGACTCGTTTTTATGTTTACATGGTAACCTCAGCGTTAGCTTCAGACCGCAGAGAACACCTTCAAACATGGCCATTGGGCTTGAGTTGCCGTAACCAAGGCAACCACAGCACAACAAAGCAGAACCTTGCTGTGCACGCGCGCTTTGGCGTTCGGCAGCAGCAGAGGCAGAGGAGATTCCACACAGGTAAGACATGCACAATTACAGCGTAGCGGTAGACAAATCGATTACAACAGCATAACGTGGAGAGGACGGTTTAGTGAACAAGGATTATATCTTTGTAGATATTGAAGACGAATGCCCAGAAATCACGCTGTCGACGACCGTTTGTTGAATTGAATACTACTTGCAGTAACAGTACGACCGACAGGTCAGTGAGACTGCCATTGATAACCTTTTCAACTCGACTATACAGAACATCTGTCTAAAACAGCACTTATGACATGTGTGTATTTCTCTTTTTCTTTCCTTTTCAATGCTTTGGCCATCGCGTGATTATTGTTACCATGGTTTTGGAACTGAACTTTGGGTAATGTATATCATGATGTAATCATACACATTTTTGAATTTACACTTGCTACACGATTGATTAATTTTGGAACTGTGAATGTTGTGACATGTATGTGTTTGTAATTTATCATGATGGGTAACTTTGCGGATGATTTCTATGTCTGGTTTGAAATTCCTACAACTCACACTTCTTTTGATAATTTGACCAATGAACATAAGTTTATAGGTGATCACAGGCCCCGAAGAAGGGCACTTTGCCCGAAATGCATAGGCCAAATTTGTGACACATCTTCTCTAATAAGTGAATATTTGAGTTGATTGAAAACATTTGAGAAATACATTTTGGACTTTTTGAAACATTTGAGATTTCAGAATTATACCACTGAATTGTGGTCCATGGGTGTGCAGACCACACCGCTGGCCTCACGGCCAAGGTCCTTTTCCTGCTATCTCCATCACATCCTGTCCACCCCAGACACTCAGGCGTCAGAGGAAGGCTTCAGCACTGAAGCCCGCCAAAGGCCAACAAACAAAGGGACCAAACCTGGTTTGGCGCGCAGAGACAATCACAAGAAGGACCTTTCCTAAACGAAATGGCGAAAAAAGTTGACTGGAGTCTGTTTTTACAGATAGGTCCTGGGCGCCATATTGAAAAACATGGCTGATCCGATTTTTAGCTACCGTTGTTCACGGTCGGGAAAAATCATGGTAGTTTCATCTAAACCACTGCCACCAGCCATTTCAAGTAGGAAAGGGTAACATTTGACTGTTACATGAGTGTTTTGACTCAGGGGATGCTTGGCAATCCCTCCAGCGCTCTATAGGAAGATAGGGTGTGCTGGGTCTGTAAACTGTAAAGAGACTAGTAAAGTCAATTTAACTTTACATGCTCTGGGAGACAGTAGTCAGTCCCAGAGAAGGTGTTTAAAGTGGGAAGTGTGAAAGACATCCCTGTGCCAATGCACCGAGGGTGCTGTGTGACACACAGAAAAAGATGATTCCTGTGGAGTTGTTTTAAAACTCCATATCCAAAGAACACAAAAGTAAAACACACATCAAAATACATGGAAGAGTGGTAAAAAAAAGGCTCACACTCTTCCCAGGTAAAAAATCAAATCCTAGAAATCCAGCAAAGTTGCTGGGGGTCTCGAAAGGTAAGGTAAATGAGCACATTCTTGAGAATTCTCCCTAACATGCACCTATTGTATGACTCATTGCATTTTTATACCATACCATTACACGCCTGCCACGTTCACTATTGCCTAGAACACTACAGTGCCCAACTAACTTGCACCGTGTTTATGTTGTGCGTGATATGACTTTTCTATGCCTTTACTGTTGTTGCCTTAGCTTCTCTTATCGTAGACAGCGGTCTGCATGGTGTTACTACGCATCTTGCCTTTAAATGTGTTTTTAATATATGCAAGTCCTACCTTCATTGATTTTATAATACTAAACTTACCATCATTATACCATTGTTGTACTCACCAAAGGTTGCTTAGAACGTGCACATTACTGTAACTATCATGTGTATTCACTGCTGTATTTAACGTCTCACTTTGGTCTCTGATGCATTTCGCACTGTATATTGCAAGGCCTAGCGGGGCTTGGTTACTAGATCAGCCTCAATCCAATCCCTGTGATTACTGTCACAGTATGGTCTGCCCGCACTGATCTGTACTCTCTATGTATCCCGTATTGCCTGCGACGCACACACCCTAGTTGTTACTGGATTCTCCTGCCGGCCCACTTGAGCTCTATGTACTACCTATCTTTGTACTACTAGGCACCAATCATCACTGCCTTTCTGCTAGTGAATATTAGCACCGCCATTAAACACACCATCAAAAGCATGGCGCTGCCCATCTTCTTGACACACAGCAAACCTACGCAAGGTAACCTTAACCATGGCTACCTTTTTACCCTTGCTCAACACCATTACGCCTACCAAGTTCCTACCTGCCCTCCAGCCTGATTGGACCCTGACTAACTTTAACCTAGGAGCACCAGCAAGTAGCCATTGCCTCCTCACACCTATACAATGGATTCACCTATATGCATCCCGGCCTACACCTAATCAACCATGCCCATTAAGCATTAGAAACGCCAGATTAGGATCTCGATTAAAGAATAGCTGGATGTTTAACGGCCACCGTAAAACCTACCTGCGCGCCAAGATCACGTCTTTTAGCTCTTTAAAAGACAACTTTGAACTCAATAACACCAGTAACATCCCGCCTCCACTGACAGCTAAACTCCTACTTACAAATACACCTATTCAAGAGGCACCTCATATCAAAGGAGCCCTCATAAATGCCAGGTCACTGCTAGCTCATGTATGGGAGGATTGGTCCAAGAGACACCCCTCCCCTGCATCCTCTCCCCCGGTGAAGTCCATGGCTCGTCAGGGGTCCTCCCTGCCACCAGGGCCCAGGTGGTGGGTGGGCCACTGGCTGAAGACATTGACCAAACCTGCTGAATTTAGCTAGGCCCTGGAAACCATTTTGTGAAATAAAGATGGTTTTGAGCCCTGTGCACCGCAGCGCGGCCCCCACCCTTGGAGAAGTTTCAATTATCCCTGTGGCCGCAGCTCTCTGGCAGATCCGCTGAGAGCCCGTTCCCACAAACAGACGGACATGAGCTAGTGTTAGATACTAACACTGTAACGTTTCACCTTCCGCAGGGTATCGCTGGTTCCAGCATGACCCGGCCAGCAGGGCCTGGGAGGAAAATAATTGTAAAATGGTCCCCTGACAAAAGCAGAGTCCCCAAATACTAATGAGCAAACCACCTGTGGTGAAACTTTTCTCTCCACGGCCCCCTGACTAAGAACCTGTAAACTCCATAAAAATGGCAGAACGTGTGCTTATATGACATTAGGGATGAAGCACCCACATCCCTGTAGCTATGCGCAAATAGTAAAAGTGTCCCGGGGGTTTTTCGTGTTATGGGTTTCATCAAGAAGACTGCACCCCACGGTCCCGCGCCATAAATGGACTAATGCTGCTAGAGTGCAAAGGAAGACAAATGCAACCATATTGAGAGCTCATGTAAGGGGTGCATGAAAATGCACCATATGTATGTCCAAGGTCACCATGTGCCACTGCCGCCAGTCTCATTGGCGGGTTTTTCCTGCGTGCTCCACCAACCTTACTACTACCTCACTTACCGCACATGTATAGACATATAACAAAATGTTGTAGTTGTTAAAAACTTAGCGTATAAGTAACATGTTCGAATTGGCCATATGGATGGCACTAGCAATGTCAAAAATGTGAGCTTTGAAAAAACTCAATGAGTATTGTATATTATATGAATGTTTCTGTCTCTTCCACCTAAATCTGCAACACACGAGGAAACTACCTTTGTGAGCACATGCAAGGCCATTCCCCCTTGCCCCCAGTGAAGCCTGCCAGACGAAAAAGCAGAGGCCTGTGCTGCCCTGCTCCACCTCCCCCAATTCGAGTGGAGCCGCTTCAAACATTCACATTCCCCCGCAGCACCCAAGGCCACGGCCTGCCACCTGAATTATTTACAACCCAGCAGTAAACCCCGGTCTTAAAACACAGATCCAAAGGCGCCCTTTCTTAGGCTCCACGACCCTCCGGCCCACCTTAGGTTAATGGCCCCTGTAAAATTAGGACACCCAATATTATGGCAACACTACAGGAACACATCCATAATGACTTCTAACGAGACATGATAACGCGGACCGCCTGCCCCATGCCCTGAGACCCAACCCTGCGACCTATGATACCCGGTCAACAGGACGATGGTAACCATGTATTGATGAATCGCCACAAGACCCCCCTCTAGGTGCATTCCTCCTGTGTTGCATTAACCTGTAGAATAACCTATTGGAAGATTTACCAGGGAAGATAATATTGCAATGTTGAATGACTGCGGTGTGCGTGGCCCTAGGGCAGACAGGAAGGACATTCATCTCCGACACTGGTCACGGTTGGCACAACAACACCGTCCGGATGAGCCCAGCTGACCTGCCAGGCCCAGCCCAACCCACGAGGGTAACCAGCGACATCCTCCAGCCACGGCAAACCACATCGCAGCAGCACCTATAGCTAGTCGTCGCCACCCAATCCCCACGAACTTGTGCCCCCTATAGCATGTAGGTTCTTATTTAAGCTCACCCGCACTTTGTCCTGGCCTTATTCCCATCCTGGGAGAGTCCATTATTGTCTCTCATTGTGGGGAGGATCGTGCTATCTGGGGACGCTCGCCTTCACTCATGCACTAGATATAGCAGATCTCATCACATCTAACCATCTAGACTTCCTTGCAATCACGGAAACATGGCTATACCTGGCAGCAGGCCCAACCTTCTCATTAGCCATACCCGAAAATTACAGAATGCTCAGAGCAGATAGAGAAGTAAGCAGAGGCGGGGCAGTAGCATTCATCGGAAGAAATCAGCTAGGCCTCAGAGAACTCACCAAAGAACCATTCTCCTCGGGAGAAATTCTTTCGGTCAAACCTCTGTTATCAGCAGCACGTACCTTATTGATATACCTCCTGTACCGACCCCCGGGCCTACTATATTCATTTGAGGAAGATATTGCACTCCTCCTCACCTCAAACACCAAACCTGGTTCCCAAATCATGCTGCTAGGAGACTTAAACCTAGGCCTTAACGTCGCAAGCGATGTCAATGCAACAGCCTTAGCTACCACACTCTCAGATTTAGGCTCCACACACCGCATTGTCAGCCCAACACATAGCAAAGGCAGAACTTCGGATGGCTAGCAGACTTAAACTGCGACACCAAGATCCTCTCTAATTCTCCATACTCTTGGTGCGACCACCGTATCATATCCTTTACCATCCAGGATAGCCGGCGCCCAAAAGGCCACTGCTCTACTAGTTCCTCCTGCCCTGTCCAGAAACAATCGAAATATCACAGTGGAGAATTTGCTGCCTTTACACCAGCCTATCACCAATCAACCTCAGCTCAAAAATAAAGACCCTTTCTCTCTTGTGGAGTTGTATAATCATACCTTACTTCAGGCCTTAGATAAAATTGCTCCTCTCAAAATGAGAAAAGCCAAGCCACTAGCTCACCTAAATAAGTGGTTCACATCCGACTTGAAAGCCTTACGAAGCTCCAAAAGAACCAGGAAGTGGAAGGAATTATAGCTAGCCTAAAACCTTCAAGGTGCCAAGGATACGTATGTCCAGCATCGGTCATAAAAGAAGGAGCAAAGAAGCTTGCTTCTTTCATCATCTCCCTGATTAACGCCTCATTTGAAACATGTACAGTCCCTAACAATCTTAAGGATGCCTGGGAAATGCACTCCGTAAAAAACCTAACCTTGACCCAAGCACCCCGGTTGACTACAGGCCCATAACTACAGTACCATTCCTTTTGAAAATCCTGGACAGAGCGGCGTATCTACAAATTCAAAATCACCTTGAAGCCAATAACCTTTTAGGACTGCGTCAATCAGGGTTCAGGCCTAGACACGGTACAGAAACAGAACTTATTGACTTAACAATCAAAATGGATGAATCAAAACCTGCCCTCCTCCTCCTGTTCGACTTATCAGTGGCTTTTGATTTAGTCGACCATAAAATCCTCACTAGACACCTGACATCAGCAGCCTCCTTCTCCATGAACGCCGCTGCTTGGATACAGTGTTTCCTTGCAAATAGATCCATGAGGGTCTTCGCACCAACGGCCTTGGCCGAACCAGCCCCAATCTCTTGTTGAGTTCCACAGGGTTTGTGTGTCTCCCCCACTTTATACAATATATTCACAAAGCTTTTATTTGACCATTTGGATGATCTGGGTGTATCCTACACAAACTATGCAGACGCTCAGCAAATCCCCATCACGTTAACAGGGTCCTATGACAAAGATACTAAACTACTGAAAGAAATATACCTCAGAATTCAGGCATGGATGGCCATCCACGACCTCTGCCTGAATGATGAAAAAATCGAGTTACTCCTTATTGGCTTTCGGTACCGCCTAAATAAGCTAGACAACCAATACAATTCCTTTTTATATTGATGGCAACAACATCAAAGTCTCCCACGAAGTTAAAACTCTAGGCATTTACCTGGATTCTACACTCTCCCATAACAGACAAGTCAACGCGACGGCTTCGGCAACAGCTTACACATCCAAGTTGAGTAATGCTTGTAAGGCCTTCCTGTCCACTAATAGCTGCATCACATTGGCTAGAGCACTTATATTATCAAAATTGGACTACTGCAATGCTTTATACCTAGGCACTAATAAGCAAGACTTGAAAAAATTACAAGTGCTGCAAAACAATGCGCTGAGAACTACCCTAAACATCCCGAGAGCCAACCATATTTCATCAGTAAGACTCAATGCCCAGTGGCTCCCACTACATGATAGAATCTCACTCAAATCATTAGCTATCACTCGTAAATGACTCGCTAATTCCGCCCCAAACTATCTGGTTGACAAATTCAATAGAAACCAATCGAACAGGCCCACTCGATCTAACTACACACACTGCCTAAACATCCCGAGATACAAATTACAAAAAGCAGGTGGGATCAGCTTCCCAGTTCTTGCAGCCAAGCTCTGGAATTCCTTGCATACAGCTCTTCGAGCTGAACCATCATTCTGGATTTTCAGAAAAAACGTAAAAATCTGGCTCTTTGACCAGCAAGTTAATGCTATAATTTCTCCTCGGCAAATGTCATATGTTCTGCCACATAGCTGCCTGGATCTGTAACAGTAGCTACATTTTGTGTATTCTTTTTCTCTGAAACTACAGTGCTCATTTCAAGCAATGCGTCTGTCTGGCAAGTTGCTTTGATCTGTAACACTAGTGAACTGCCAATTGTTTTGGGCTATTGTATTTGCCAATTGTATTTTCTATGTATGTAACCATTGTATACTCCTTAAGCAATAAGCGCCCAGATATCTTCAGGTTAGGTGCACTCTATAAATAAATAAACAAACAAAACAAACAAATAATGAACTGCATCTAGCCCAGTAGGTTGTGTGAATGCAGCTACAAACTGCGTATGATATGTTATATGTACAGGGTCATATAAATAAGAATTCATCAAATGCCGCAGAGAGGATTAACCAGGCAACGCAGGGAAAATAACTTTCAAAGATCAATTTACGTGTTTTAAAACGCACGAAGGCGGCTTGTGAATAAGCACCGTTTACACAATGGACATTTGCTATGCATCCACTGCCCCCTTTGCTATTTGATCCCTCCAGATACTGGGCTAGTTGACTGTTTCCTAGTAGACCGCCCTAAAAAGAGCCAAGGGAAATATGCAACACTACAATGCACAAATTTACCATGTATACCAATCTCTGTGCTGTCTTTCTCTCTCTCACTCTGTGCTGTCACACTGCGCTGCTACTCTCTCGGTGTGCTGCCTTTCTATCTGTTTCTTCTCGCTGTTACTCCTTCTCGCTCTCTGTGGTGTCTCTTAGCTGTCTCTCTCTGCACTGACACTCTCTCTCTGCTGTGCCACTCTTTCTCTCTGTCCTGTCTCTTTGTCTCTCTCTGCGCTGTCTCCTTGCTGTTTTTCTCTCTGTCCTGTCTCTCTCAATGCGCTGTCTATGCTCTCTGTCTCTCTGTGCTGTCTGTCTCCCTCTATGCGCTCTCTGTCACTCTCTCTGCACTCTCTCTCTCTTTTGCTCACTCTCATTCTGCGCTCTCTCTGCATTCTCTCTGAGCTCTCTCTCTGTGCTGGCTCTTTCTATGCTGTCTCTCGGCTCTGTCTTTCTCTGCGTTGTCACAATCTCTCTCTGTACTGGTTTCTTACACTCTCGCCCTTTTTTGCTCATATTTCCTTTCGCTCATCACCAATGCACCCTCTGTCAATAGCCTCTATTCACCTTCTTATTCTACTGCACACCTGCACCCCCTATCGCATCCTCCTTTGAAATTTTGAATTCCCTTCCTTGCACCCAGTTGCCCATAAATGCAAAATGCAAAGAACAACAGGAAACGCCAAAACTATTGGCATTGCCAATGCTTGTTAGTTTTGGTTGGAAGGTGGTGACCATTGTTACATCTGGCTTCCCACTGTGCGGGGCCAGCCGAGTGCATGAGCGCACTCCCAGGGTAGGCCAGGGCTAGCGCATGGGAGGGGAGACAGAAGAGTCACAGACAAACTGGAGGCTTGGTGGCGCACTCCGCAATGCTCTAGAACCTCTTGGGTCCGCCTCTTTATTTCCACGTCACCACCCGGACACGCTGTGTGTGCAACAAAACATCCCTCTCCTTTTACATAAGCTCAAACAAACGCAATTATTAACTGTCACTTTAAATAAAAAATTCTCTCTTCTTTAGCATACAGAGGGCCTCATTATGGGTCGCGCGGTAACCCTGCCGGTGCTACCGGTGGGTTGCCGCCAGACCCGTAATAATTTACCGGCACCTGACTTCCCAGAACCATTGGGCTGTTACAAGTCTGGTGGCTCAGGAAGTCAGGCGCTGATAAATTGTAAGTCCCCATTCCCATAGAGTCCTATTGGACTCTATGTGAGTGGGGACAGGGAAGCACCAGCACTGTTGCTAACGGTGGCAGAGCTTCCGTGAAGGGTTTGCTTACCGGGACCGCTGCTCCCAGCAGGGTCAGACCTGTCGGGCACAGCGGCCACAGCAGGCAAACACGTAGTTTGCCAATCCAGAAACAAGGGTGCCGGTGGGCAAACTTAGAATGAGGCCCATAGTCTCTGAATTTATCTGGGGGCTGGGTGCTGCCCTCCCTCAGGTGGTACCTGTCGTGTTGTCGAGCTGACAACCTGGGAGTGCTGGCCTCTGTCTGAGTTCCTTCTGTGCTTGGCGCTGGTCGTTCAAGCGTGCCTTCATGGATCTCGGGGTAGAGTGTTGCTTTTTTCTCTTCTTGACTGCGCACTAGGCTGTCTTCTTCCGCCTCCCTTTATTCCCTGTTTGTCTGTTTGTGACCTTCCATCCACATTCAGTTTGGAAGTCGCTTGAGCCAGGATGCATTCCTTGCCATTGTTTCGCTGCCTCGCCGAATGAGACTGGTGTTCCTTGTCGTCGTAACAGTGTGCAAGGGGTGTTGTTGAAAGGAAGCAACAGTTTAGCTCTATTGGAGTCGTTGGGGACCAACACATGGTCTCCTGCTTTGAACCGAGACTCTGCAGCATGTTGTTTGTCGCTCATGTGTTAATTCGCTGTGACTCTCTTGGTGTGTGTTCGGTGCCTGTCCAAGCCCTTCGTCTGCTTGCTCTGATGATGCGGTATGGAAGAGTTAGCAAGGTTCTATACATGAGGTCAGCTGGGGGAGTGTCCGTAGACGTATGTGGGGTGTCAGTAATTTCCCAGGAACCAGTACAATTCGAATTTCCATGGGAGGTCTTGTGCTTTAGCTAGTCTGAGGACTTTGTTTAGCGTCTGCGTAAACCGCTCAGAGCCCCCATTGGCTTGGGGCCATTGAGGAGTGATGTGGTGATGGAAGATGCGCAGGACTTTTGATCTCTTTTCCTTGGAAAGGCAGTCCAATGATTAGCCTTGAAAATTACCTCTAAGGTTGAAACACGTGTTGGCAAATGCAAATAAACACCTGTTAATATTCACAAATCTAGATCTCGCAAGCTTTATTAGAGAGAACCTCTCTCCCAACATTTCATAGTGTCTGACGCAAATGTGGCTGGTATCAAACAGAACTTCACATTTTCAGCCAGGGGCAGTGGGGCACTGTCCTTAGTAGACCAGTTTCACACACAGCAGGACATATAACAATCTCACATGTAAGCCCGGCAGTCCCGCATTTCTAGTGTTCCCAATAACTGCTACTAGCAAGTACGGTCCTTCTTGAACTGAAGAGATGTCAGTGCTTATTCACTCCGATCACAAGGTGCCTCTCGGAGCTGAGCAGAGGGTTTCGGGTCTTGAGGAGGCCCACGTGGCTTGGCATGGGAGGCAGGAGGATATGATTTCTTCCACTCTCGCATCTAACTGTGGGAACCACACTCTGCTGTGGATCCTTGCTTTCGTTCGCACCATGCCCTGGTGCCCCTTCTACGCGAGGGTGACAATCCGGTCCTGCAAACTGTTTGGGATAACGATGCGTGCCCCCCTGATGATTAGTGCTTCCGTTGTGATTGACAGTTCATGGCAGACCTTGAATGTTCCTAACAGGAAGTCTCTTGCCGCTACTGTTCGATTTCAATTGTGCTGAGGAAAGAGTTCCTCTCTCCTGACAGGATAGCATTTTTCATGAGGTCAAAGCATAAGTCGGTTCTTGTTGCCTTAGCTATGTCTGCCATGCTGACTGCTTTTGGTCTCATTGTGCGGATGACCTGTGGGAGAAACTTGGGTGCGTCCTCACATCTACTCCCCTTGTATCCCCTGCACAGGTGGCTAGGGAAAGGCAATTGCTGTTGGATCCTGACCCTGGGGTGGAGAAGCCAGGGAGGATCACCTGGGTGGAGCGTACCTGAGAATTGGGAATGAGATGTTCTCAGGCAAGACACAGTATACAGCATTTTCCTTCCAGGAAGAATCTTCTATTCCAGAAGTAATTATGGGATATTGTTACCCATGTCCCATGGGCCTAGAAAGTGATGGAAGATATCACCAGTCCAGGTGCACCAGAAAGAGGGTGAAGAAAGGTAAGGGTAAGATGGGTGAGACAGGGTATCCCCCTTTACCAATTGACAACCAAGCCAACCCCTCCACAACATTCCTGGGCAGTTATAAGCCAGTTCCCCTAATTTCTTCCTATATGACACCTGACAGTACTGAGACGAGGAAGAGGAGACTGGGAGTAATAAACACCACACACTCTCACCACTCTAGTACTGGGACGAAGAAGAGGCAGCTAAGAGCAATGAAGACTACACTCTTTTACCACTCTGGTACTGGCATGAGGAAAATGCCTGGTAAGTGCTGTGAGGGCAGGCATGTCTCTTTGATTGTGGTCAGTTAGGGCTAATTGGACATCCACACCTGCAGCCTGTCAAGGAGCTGCGGGTGTATTATAGGCGACCAGCCCAGAAGGAAAGAGAGCGTCAGGAGAAGCAGCAAGGAGGCCGGTGCAAGCAGCAGTGAACCTTATCTGAGCAGGACGCTGATACTTCTGGGGATTCCAGAGCGAGGCGGCCTATGGCAGTGTGGCATGGGAACTGGGGGTCCCTGGAACGGACTACACGTGGTGAAGGCTGCCCTTTCCCCTTATGTTCGAGGTGCTCGTTCCCCTGTATTGAGAGGTCAATACAGGAGTGCCTGAGGGGCAGGGGCTGGAGCCCTGACATCAAAAGCAGAAGGCTGTGTGATCCGCGCTGATGGGAGAACTGTTAAAGCGGGCGTGAGTTTCTGACAAATGAGAAACCTGGTGCGTGAGTGTTTGAACTCTATTATTATGGAATTCCTTGTATCGGAGTGGTTGTGTGTCTCAGAAGAGCAAGGTTTCTAAAGGTTGTGGTGTTAACCATTGTCGATTGATGAACTGTTGGAAATACTTTGGGCCTCATCACGAGTTGGGTGGTAATTCTGGTGCTATTACCGCCGGTGCTATTAGCCCTTCCGCCAACCCCCCCCGGCGCTATTAGCGCTGGATCACAGGTTTGGCGGAACGGTTAGTGTCCATTCCCCATTGGGCCCATTCGGGAATTCCTCATTCCCCATTGGGCCCAATGGGGAAAATTCACGCTATTACCGCCGGCGGATTTCCCGCCGGCGGTAATAGCACAGAAAATCGTCAATTTTCCTGTGGATTTCCCCCCAGCTCAGAGCTGGGGGGAAATCCGCCAAGGCCATGATCTGGCGGACCCTTAAATGCAGCGGTAATAGCGCTACCGCCGCATTTAAGGGTTACCGCCAGACTCGTGATGAGGCCCTTTGTATTGGAGATGTTGCAGATGGGCAATTCATAAAAAGTGAATCCAACGAATATTAAACAAGGAATTAGGTTGTGAAATTAAGGCAAGAGCAAAATACATGGCTATTGAATGCCGAACTGAATAAGAACTTTCCTTAGTTTCATTTAGGTAGGGAAATCCCACCTTAGCATAGGACAAGTTAGGCCTTTTTCCATCCTGACATTTAAGTTAATAAAGTGTTTTATTTTGAATTCTGAATCTGTTGTCTGTGTCTTACTTTATGGTGCCTTCACACCTGACAGATGTGATCCTCTGTCATGGTGATTCAAATACTTCGGTCACTGTCGCTGCCCTTGAGTGTCTCGATAGGAAATCAGTGGAGCTTTCTGTCCCTACCTGGTATGTGATGTCTAATTCGTAATGCTGTAGGTGCAGAAGCCACTTTCCGATTAATTCTGGCAGGTGTGGTGCTGACCCCGTGATGATATGGGTTTGTTATTTGTGTCCGTAGGGAATGATCACCCGTAAAGGTACAGGTGGAAATGGTGGCATCCCTACAGGGCTGCAATTGCCTCTTTTTCGATATGTGAGTATCTCTGCTCAGTCAGTGTTAGTGCTCTGAAGGCATAAGCAATGGGTTTCATCTAGTCTGTGGGGATCTCTGTGCTATAATTGCTTCCAGGCTGGCGTCCACATATAGTTCGATCCATAGGCTCCTGTCATAGTATGACATTGTGGTCTCTGCAAGGAGTGACTCTTTGATGGTTTGAAATGCCTCCTTGCATTGGTTGCTCCACTCCCACTTCGTGGTGGATCTTGTCAGCTCTCTCAGGGGCTCTGAAATGGTGGCCATGTTATTGATGAACCAACCGCAGTATCTTACCATGCCTAGGAAACTCCTGACTTCCATTGGTGTGGTATGAATCGAGGCCCCTTTGATGTCTACAACCTTGAGGGGATCTGCCAATACTCCTTTCCTGTTGAACACATATACGAAAAACGTTAGTTCCTCTTTCATGAGTTCACATTTTTCCTTGTGGACAGTGAGGCCAGCCTTGTCTAATCGGCTCTAGTACTGCAGCCAAGCCAGTCTTGATATGTGGACTGCTTTGTTTTCTGCATATACCAAAATGTCATTGCTTACATTTAGCACTCCTCGGAGGCCTTGTAGGACTGTTTCGATTGCTTGTTGAAACACCTCATCGCGTAAGAAATACCAGCCATTTATACCACCAAAGCCTGAGATATGACGAGAAGGTTGTAATCCCTGTGAAGCTTCAGCTGGGGATGTGCAGCATTGAGGTTCATTTTAGAGAAAACCTGCAACCCTGTGAGGTCAGCCACAATTCCTTCTAGAGTGGGGGTGATATGCCTCTCGCGGATGATAGCTGCATTGGGAAGACACATATCTATGCATATTCTTACCTTCCTTGTCTGCTTTGGCTTCTTGGTTGCTACCATGGGGGAGACCCACGGGTGGGTTCAATCACTTTCTCGATTATGTCTGCCTTCTCCAGGTCATGCATTTCCTTGCCAACCAGGTCCCGCGTGTGGAATGGCGTCCTCCTGTGCCTCACAGCTTTGGGTTGGATGGTTGTGTCTGTCGATGTGTAGTTTGACTAGTTTCCCTCTTAGGCACCCGATTCCGTGGAGTATGTTGGGTTGTTTGACGAGGAGTTCTTGTATTAAATCGGTTGTAGCAATGGCACAGATTAATTTTATTAGTCCATGATCTTCCGATGAGTCCCAACTTAGTAAACATTCTATCCTGGTGTCAATGACATATATTTTTGATTTTATCTTTGTTTCTTCTCTGCTGAGCACCGTCCTGAATTGTCCCATGACGGGTAAGGGGTTCTTGCTGCCATATGCAGTGGTTGAAGTGTACAAAAAGAAGTAGTGGAACTATGTTCCCTGCTGGCCTGTCACCGCTCCCCACAAACGTCATCACCATGCCCCACCCACGTGCCATACAAACCCCTAAATAAATGCAACTGCTGTTTAAGGAGCATTCAGTGCAGCGCACTGAAGTGCAAGTGTCAACTTCTTCCTACACTTTTATTTTAAAATGAAACCATTCTAGAACAGTTTCTTTTTAAAATAAGTATAGGAACAGTGCAACTTAATAAAATAAATATAGGAGCACTGCTCCCAACCACTCCCGCCCACTTCAACCACTGACCGTATGCATACAATAGTGTGTTGGTGGCATCAGCTCTGATTGGGGCTGCTGCGGCTTCCTCTTCTTCGTCTCCTGATTCGTCTGTGGATGAGTCTTCATTCGCTTCCACTTGATGAGCCTTGGCCTGTTTCCTTTTGTGTGTAGGCTTTGTTTGTGGGGGGACGATTTGGCATCATGGGGGCTAATGATCGGCATACTTTGGCGTAGTGATCGAGTCAGCCACACACGCTGCAAGTTGTCCCTTGTGCTGTGCAGTTTCTCCTTCCGTGACAACATTGCCCTCCACACCAGCTGCATCATTAGGCCCTGTTATTTTGTGTACGCTACGTGGGGGGGGGTGGGATGACGATTCACTAGGTATCGTGACTTCTCCCCAGGGGGAAGACCTTTCTCATGAGGGTAAGGAGGTGAAGCCGCTACCCAATATTCCCCCCAGTGGTGGTTTAACGCTTGAGGACTTCATGGAGAGGCACTCCCCTCCTGGGGAAATGACGACCACCTGGGTAGAATTAGGCACAGCATACCCAATCTAACCCTCCCAAGCCCTTTGCCACCTTTTGACCAACCTCCACTTGCTAGCACCTCCATTTGCTACTGTGACATTATACCTTTGGCTGACTCCAGTACTGAGAGGAAGAAGATCCTTCAGAGCATGAAGATTAACAACATGACAAGTACTAAGAAGAGAAGGCTCTCAGGACCATGCTCAGGACCATGATGGGACATGGTTATTTGATGTTATGTTGTGTTCGTTTTGGTCACTGTTATGAAAAAGGAGGAGTGTTGTGTGTAGTTCCCTTTAAGCGATCGTGTTTGGTGCACGTCACCACGTTGCCTGAATAAATAGGGAGTCACGCAAAGGCACGGCAGTGCACGAGCAGAGCCCATGACTGAAGACGTGTGTCTTGTGTCTTCTTTGGAGTAGCCCCCCTGCTCCCATAACAGGAGACACACGTTAGAGGTTGCTGATACACTCCAGTATCAGGTTATAGAATAATATTTTAATTATGTGAAGGGTATTGGAACGCTTGGGCTGATAATAGCAGGTGGCCGTGTTTTTGCAGCAGCATGTCCCGTTCCCCAACTCAAAGCAGTTCCCCTCACACAGAGAGCAGGGATCAGTCCTCCCACAGTAGAAAGTCTTGGCTCTGTAGGAAACATAGCACAAGAAAAAAAGCACATGGAAATGTCTCTTAGAATAACCTCTGCTCCTGCTCCCCTCTTAGTGCCCTGCGGTCAGATCCAGGCTATGATTGACCAGGCAATGTAAGCAATTCTGCAAAAAAGGGCACCCTGGCTCTGCTGCTCTAACCCTAAGTACCCCTTTTTTAGAAGCTTGCCACATTCCCTCCGATCCAACAGAGGAAGACACTTCTGATTGTGGGACTAAGTACAATTTTAGGGAAATGCTTTGAGAGATTACAGCCTATTTGTTTAGTAACCTTGAAATTCCAGAACCTGAGTTGCCCTCTTCATTTGATGTTAAGAGTAAGGCACTGAAATGCCCAGTGACTGTAAGCATTCCTGTGGTACCTGAAGTGAAAGATGCCCTGTCTAAAGAATGGGCAGAACCAGATGAGATCATTGTTTGCCGTTCCCTCAGCAAACTATACCCCCATCCACAACCTTGACTTGGACTGCCCAGCAACTTTGAAGGCTGATTCATGCTCCCTACGTTCTCTGGTAATACATCAGTGGCATCTGTGGACGCATACCTTTGCATCCAGTCGATAAAAAGCTTGAAGTTTTTCTCTGCAGCAACAACCCTTTTATTCAGGGCTGCTGCCTACTCCTCTTATATTATGCCTTTTCCAGCATATCGGTGGCTACTGAGAAGTGAGTGGACTCTGCTGACTAGCTCAGCATTATGGTGAAAGAGGTGCATATTGGCAGATATTGCATGTGACTCTCTTAAGACAGCAGTCTTGGCAGAGGGCTCCACAGTGGGGGCTAAAATACAGTTTCAGCAGAGTCCTAAACGTGGATGCCTCTCAGAAAACGTGCCTGTTGTAGCTTCCTTTGCTTTGGCAGAAGCTTTTAGGCAGTAAGCCAGGAGACCTTATGATGAAGGCCCCTTATGATGAAGGCCCAGGAGGGCTCCAAACTGGTTCTGACATGCCCTAAAATCACACATTCTAGGAGGGTATGCCATCAACTGACACAGAAGCCTTTTGGTCAAGTAAGAGGAAGAGGTAAGGGAGCAGTGGTACTGCAGGAAGCTTGTCCTCTGCCTCCTGCCAACCAGCCACCTTCCTGACTATGCATGGCCTCCACAGGTACCCAACGCGATTCCCCAGATGGGTGGAAAGATGCAGCAGTTCTGGTCTGATTAGGAGGGAACCATTGTGGAACAGTGGGTTTTGAGTACTGTACAGAAGGGGTATGCCATCGAGTTCATCAGAGCCCCATCCACAAGCTCTGGATCCACTCAACATCCATTCCAAGGAATGGGGAGAAGAGGAGTGCTGACAGTACAGGGGGTATGGGTGGACACTAATACCTGGTTAATCAAACTTCTTGAAATCAAAATGTCGTACCTCATGAGGTAATTGGCGATCCCCGGAGACCCAATGTACACCACATTGGTAAAAAAAAAATAACGAACAAGAATGTGTCTGGCGAAAGTATTCACCAGACCTGGGGTCACCAAATGTTGCAGTAAAGACTACTGAATATCTTTTTTCATTTTTTCTGTATTAACATGTTCATCAGCAAAAAATAGGGGATTCATCAAATTTGTGCAAAATCTTTTCTTTAATTAAAGTTCATTCTTCCTCATATAAGTGAGCAGAAACCACTAGCGCTGGTACATTTCGGACCAAGGTCATTCTTCAGGGCGAGTTCTACAATACCAGTAGCAAATAGATACTTATCTAGGAGGGATATTGATTCTAACAACTGGATAGCTACATAGTGCAAGTACACATAAATAAAAGCCAATACTTACAAAACAAGTCTAAAAAAAGATTTAAAGAAAGCCTCATGGTACCTGCAGTCTTGTGAAGTCTAGAGGATATGGACATCTAAGTGATGATATATATGGTGACATATGAAAAAATACCTATTGAATGTTTCAATTGTGTGAACAAACGAAAGGTGCAACTTTGTTTGAGAAGAGGAGTGCTCTCATGGAAAGAGCCCAAGCCCTTTTGCAAAATAGTGCAATTGTTCGGGTTCTTCTGTCCCATGTGCGCAAGGGGTTCTTCTCCATGCTGTTTCTGGTCCAGTAGCCTTCTGGAGGATTACAACTCTTTCTGGTCTTATCAGCTTTTAACAAGTTTGTCCTGAACACTACCTTCCAAATGAAACCAGTGCCGTCCCTTACAACTGCTGACAAGAGGTGATTTCATGATAGCAAAAAATCTCAAGGATATCTATTTTCATGTGACCATCAGGAAGGATCATCAGCAGTTCTTGCGGTTCACTGTCACTGACGTTCAGTGCTAGTTCTGTGCTCTCTTTCATGATTCAAAACGGTACTAATGGTGTTCAGAAAAGTATTTGTCTGCACTCTTACTGTGAAGGCATCATTAATCAAGACACAAACAACAAATTCAAACAAAGTGCATTCATTAACTTAAATGTCAGGATGGTGTAAGGCCTAACTTGCCCTATGCTAAGGTGGGATTTCCCTGCCCAAAGAAACTAAGGATAGTCTGAGTCAGTAACTTCAACTTTCAACTTTAACAGTCTGTCTGTTTCCAAAACCTACCCTTGCCCTCACAACTAAGCTATACAATGTGTAGGGATGTCAGCAATACATGAAATAGTGTTCCAAATAATGTTCTGAGCTTCTTCCAGCTGTAGGCTTATTTTCCGTCTCCCCTTCCCCAAGTTCAAAGCAGTTCAAAAAAGCCTTGGGGTTTCCTTCCCCAAGGCTTCAACACAGTCCCAAAATGGCCTCAGGGTTCCCTTCCACAAGGTGACAATTCTTCCACCTTGCCAATGTACAATCAGTTCAAGTCTCTTAAGTCTCACGGCCAGTTCGAGGTCAACTTTATATTCCGTCAGGTTCAGTAGATACAGATTGCTATCCTTCCAATTCACTTCAGCAATCTTAGTTACCAGTGAAGATTATTTATATGGACTTTTTTCCAGACATGGTAATCTCGGTCAAGGCGCAGTTGTCGGACCACGTGGTTATCCCACTACAGGTCACACAGCCAATAACCCTGGGTTTCTGGCCCACACAGGTTTCTCTCTCATCACACCGGTGCTTTAGTTTGCATTCACTCTGAATTCTCCTTGCCAGTCTCTTGGCTTTGCCACAGTGTGTTCTTCCACACCTTGTTTTCACAAACTTCATAAATGTTCATCACTTGCTTTTCACCTTATGCACAATATTTAATTCTTTGCCTTTTTTAAATGTTCATTACATGTGTTTCACACCTGTTTCCATTTCATTCATGAGCTTCTCAAAGCTTTTCTCCAGTTCGGTATTCAATAATATTTGTAAAGAGTTTTTTTACTTTGATATTCAATAATACTGTTTCTTATTTAGGCTCCTTCATTTTAAAATTCAGCTTTTTGTTTGTAATACTAAAAGAAAAACTTGCAAGCAGAAACGATGCACCGTGGACAGAAGTGGTGAAAAGCAAGTGTCGGCAATTGGCAAGCCAACCATGTCTGATTAACAACAAATCTGGCAAATTTTCGCTGAAGCCGACAATTATGTTTTTTCAACAGAAAGTGGTGCCGAGTCTAATTTACGGAGGTGAAAATGCCTTTGGCTGTTCAAATGAACTATGGAACTCATTAGAAAACATCTTTTGGTCTCGTGTACTTCATTTACCGAGGGGTATCGCAACTGTTTGTATACGGTACGAGCTTGGCTTAATCTCAATACATGCAAGAGTTCTATGGAACTTGTTGAGCCTTTACTGTAAAACGATGCTAAAGACTCTGGCACCCCAATTCCTAATTGTGCACATGCCTGATAATGCGAAAGACTATACGATACTCGCCAAGTGGAATCAGCTATGTCAAGATCTGTTAGGCGAGTATGATATCACTACTGCTATGCTATTGGAAAATCCGGTGGCAGCGAAGATGAAGATCTGGCGGTTGGATTGGATTAAGACCTGTAACTTAAGAGCTAAGTGTAAATGAATGCACAAAGTCCCAGGCGAGGCGAAAGCTTTCAATCAACACCATTTCTATCTAACGTGTCTGCCAAATCAGCACGCAAGAGCCTTGTATATGAGATTTAGACTAAATGCACTAAGTACAAAAGAACGTTTAAGCTCTTGGCCAAAGTACGCAAACATTGATCAAATGTGCCGCTTCTGTAATCTTGCTAGAGAAACTTTAAAGCATTTGATTATGTCATGCCCGAGTTTTGAGAAAGAAAGAGGACGGATTTTTTCCCCACTCATTTATAATATTAGCTCAAGGAGCCTGGAAGAATGGTGGGAAATGTTCTTCGAAGGCTCAAACAGAACAGTACTATTTAATTTGATAACCTTGCTCCAGGTCGTAAAAACACGGCTGGATATGCAGGAACCAATTCAAGTGCCTAGAGCTGAATGTATCTTTGCAGTGCAAATGGCATAGACACCCAGATTGATGTGATTGGCGGAAATTGTGTGTAGAAGGGCAGCGAGGGAAGTGGATACTAACAAAGGATAAGGATATGTTGTTGTTTGTGTTTTCTTATCTTTTTTAAAGGTTGAATAAACCAATAAAAAAAAATAAAACTTACTTTGGGTTCACAGTCACTTGCGCATACATTTCCTTTCAAGCAGCATCGCCATTTGCTTTGCAGTAGCCCCAGGAGCACCCCTCGTAGGAGTTGTCCCTCGGTTTCACTCACCTGTCCTCTGCAACTCCTCTGGGCTCTCTCTCTCTTCTCGATTCCACGCACTCTTTTCTGTGGTCTGCAAGCAGCGCTCACCTGCTACGAATCCCACTGTGGGTTGCCGGAAGCTCCGCTTCTCTCTTGCGGATGCTGCCAGTGGCAGCACCTGTAAGTCCTCCTTGCCCCACAGCTCTGGCTGTGGGCACTAGACAGAGGGCACTCTGTAAACCTTGATCCTTGCACAGCCTGCTCGGGCCACGCTGTCACTGCTTCCTGAAAGCACACACCAGCGTCCTAGCCTCCAGGCTGGACCCTCCTCGGCAGCCTTCTTCTCTGCAGGACTTCAACCCTCTCAGTCTCGTTTCTCCCAGCCCGGCGTCTCTCCTGCTGTTCTCCCTTTCTTTGCTGTCAGCTCCACTTTTTATGCACGTGTAGCACTTTAACAGGTTTCAGATGCGAGCCCTTTTGTGCAATTGCCTGACTACAACTACTGGTGTTCACTGGACATGCCTGACCTTCACAAAAGTTTCCAGGCCTTTTCCTCCAGTACCAGAGTGGTGTAACTGCATGTTAGTGTGCCTTGACAACAATCTAGAAAGGTAGGGGGAGGGTAAGGTTTGCTCTCACAAGGGAAAAGGGGATACCCTGTCTTGCCTGCAGACATCCTCTTATTCAACCTTTTCCTATTGTCACAACCTTGATGGTATTTCCCAGGATCATGCTGGAAGGAACAAAAGGGAAAATTATGACAATATCCCATAAAGGCTGCTGGGACTGAAGGTTCATCATGGAATATAGATGCGGGATAACGCACCTCACCTATGAAACAAAAGTGCTTTTTATGGTGAAGAACGTTCGTTTTTACTAACTTTAACTGACCTGCACTGCGAGCTGAGACGGGGCTCTTGCAGGTGCAGGCACTCGAACGCTGCTCTGAGGAGGCTGGGCCTGCGCTAATCACGTGACACATCACGTGATCCATACCAGCTTTAAAAAGCACTGCCATCCTCCCGAGCGGCGTGTATCCTGAGAAACAAAAGTGCTTTTTATGGTGAAGAATGTTCGTTTTTACTAACTTTAACTGACCTGCACTGGGAGCTGAGACGGGGCTCTTGCAGGTGCAGGCACTCGAACGCTGCTCTGAGGAGCCTGGGCCTGCGCTAATCACGTGACACATCACGTGATCCATACCAGCTTTAAAACGCGCTGCCATCCGCCCGAGCGGCGTGTATCCTGAGAAACAAAAGTGCTTTTTATGGTGAAGAACGTTTGTTTTTACTAGCTTTAACTGACCTGCACTGCGAGCTGAGATGGGGCTCTTGCAGGTGCAGGCACTCGAACGCTGCTCTGAGGAGGCTGGGCCTGCGCTAATCACGTGACACATCACGTGATCCATACCAGCTTTAAAACGCACTGCCATCCGCCCAAGCGGCGTGTATCCTGAGAAACAAAAGTGCTTTTTATGGTGAAGAACGTTCGTTTTCACTAACTTTAACTGACCTGCACTGCGAGCTGAGACGGGGCTCTTGCAGGTGCAGGCACTCGAACGCTGCTCTGAGGAGGCTGGGTCTGCGCTAATCACGTGACACATCACGTGATCCATACCAGCTTTAAAACGCACTGCCATCCGCCCGAGCGGCGTGTATCCTGAGAAACAAAAGTGCTTTTTATGGTGAAGAACGTTCGTTTTTACTAACTTTAACTGACCTGCACTGCAAGCTGAGACGGGGCTCTTGCAGGTGCAGGCACTCGAACGCTGCTCTGAGAAGGCTTGGCCTGCGCTAATCACGTGACACATCACGTGATCCATACCAGCTTTAAAACGCACTGCCATCCGCCCGAGCAGCGTGTATCCTGAGAAACAAAAGTGCTTTTTATGGTGAAGAACGTTCGTTTTTACTAACTTTAACTGACCTGCACTGCGAGCTGAGACGGGGCTCTTGCAGGTGCAGGGACTCGAACGCTGCTCTGAGGAGGCTGGGCCTGCGCTAATCACGTGACACATCACGTGATCCATACCAGCTTTAAAACGCACTGCCATCCGCCCGAGCGGCGTGTACCCTGAGAAACAAAAGTGCTTTTTATGGTGAAGAACGTTTGTTTTTACTAACTTTAACTGACCTGCACTGCGAGCTGAGACGGGTCTCTTGCAGGTGCAGGCACTCGAATGCTGCTCTGAGGAGGCTGGGCCTGCGCTAATCACGTGACACTTCACGTGATCCATACCAGCTTTAAAACGCACTGCCATCCGCCCGAGCGGCGTGTATCCTGAGAAACAAAAGTGCTTTTTATGGTGAAGAACGTTTGTTTTTACTAGTTTTAACTGACCTGCACTGCAAGCTGAGAAGGGGCTCTTGCAGGTGCAGGCACTCAAACGCTGCTCTTAGGAGGCTGGGCCTGCGCTAATCATGTGACACATCATGTGATCCATACCAGCTTTAAAACGCTCTGCCATCCGCCCGAGCGGCGTGTATCCTGAGAAACAAAAGTGCTTTTAATGGTGAAGAACGTTCGTTTTTACTAACTTTAACTGACCTGCACTGCAAGCTGGGACGGGGCTCTTGCAGGTGCAGGCACTCGAACGCTGCTCTGAGGAGGCTGGGCCTGCGCTAATCACGTGACACATCACGTGATCCATACCAGCTTTAAAACGCACTGCCATCCACCCTTGGGCAGTAAGCCCGGAGGAGACAAGCCCGCTGGCTGTTGTGCGGCTGTTTGGCGCTGGTGGCGTGACTATCGGACGGGAGACTGCGGAGGTGTTCCCTCTTTGATCCCAGCCGTGTGGTGGTACTGTCTAGCCGTCTAGCGTGCTAAACTACAGATAAGCAGCTTTTTTTCGAATTGTAACAGTTCACTCATTTATTGTATTCATATCATTCTCTTTTCAACTTTTTAGGAGCGCTAAGCTCTCCTGTAACTAGAAAATTACAAATATAATTTATTTAAAATCATGACAGCAAGGAAATTCACGTGAAAAATCTTTTCCGCCACAGATTTCTATGAATGTTTTGAGACTTACCGATCAACCACCTGAAAATCAACAAATGGCTGGGCCAGCACAGACCATCCTGACATCAGGAGTTTTATCAGATACAATTGATCCACCTCAGGCGAAGAAAAATATATTTGATCTCTTCAGACCGAATAATATTGAACAAACAGATGGTTCTAACAAACTCACACAGGTAGTAGTATGAATCAAGTCAAATCAATTGGTCAAAATGGCCCCAAAAACAAAGATCTAAAAGACGTAAATATGTAAGAATTCAGTCGAAAACTGTAAAGAAAATAGATGCATCCAATACTGCAGAGATGATACCTCAATTAATGCCTCCATATGGACCATTAGACGCGTTGGTGGCCTTATCTAAACAAACTAATGACCTAACCGAAATATCGTCCTTTCGGGATGTGAATAAAATCGTAGTACTAGCGTCAACGACGACCATGTTCAAGGACAACAACACGTCGGTCGCTATTGACCTAACTGGCCCCTCTAATCTTGGACCTCCAATAACCCAAATATCCATTGAAAATCTAAGAGAAGAAATTTGAGAATCCATTAAGGCATATCAGACTCTACAAACTGGAAGTGTTCAAGCAAATGATCTCTTCATGAACCCCATTCCCAAAGTTGATAACCTGACAAATATTGTAAAAAATGCTGACCCTACGAGAATACTAAACTCAACTTCCAGTAGACCGAGCGACCAAAGGGAATGTAACTGGACTGAAGCCCAGGTGTTACCGATGACATCCAATCTAACACAAACTTCACAATTACAAATCCAAACCATATTTGATAAACCTAAAACTCAATCAACAAAAGCAGAACTACTTCCTCCAAGAACTTCTTCACAGCAAGATCTACGAGAGTTGATTAAATCATCAATTGAATCTTATATAGCTGATACATGTGCTCACACCTCTAACGTGAAATCCTATTTGACTGCTTGATCTCTGGAGACCCTGAGCTGCATTTCAGCCCTTGGACTAGTGGGACCAGCTAGTCTCGATGCCTTCTCAATGGTCCTGCCCTTCGGAGTCTTCAGAAGAGTCCCTGTACTGCCCAGTGGCATGACCAGCTTTCTCGTGGGCTACCTCACCAGAAGCGTCGCTGTTCCATGTTCGAATCCGGAACTTCACTGGTCACCAGCTTGTACCACAAGTCACCTTTGCCCTGAATTTCAGCATCCCATTATCAAGGGATCCTGTCCCAAAGCAGCTTCTGTGGCCATGACTGGAAGGACTCCTTTTGCCACCTGTGTGGGCACCTCGTCGCTGGAGATCACCTCTCTCTAACCTGCAAAGTGTCCTGAAGAGGTCTTTTGCATTTCTTCTACGACAGATGTTGCATCTTGCAGTTGCACCGAATGGCAGAATCCTTGTACCTGCAACTCCAGTGCACCTTCCACCGGAACCAATGGTGGATGAAGGAGCCCCCAGCGACCGCCAAATGATTCACAGTGACATCTTGGAAAATATGTGTCAGGGGGATAAGTAAACACAGTCTATCTGTCCTCCCCCATCCTCCATAGTATAACATTGGGAACAAGTCCCTTTGTCGCCTCATTCCATTCCAATCACATTTTGGTCATCGAACATGGATCGAATATCCTACCTCTGGGTTAGTCTTGGGTCTGGAATACAAGAAAGCCTTTACTTACTTTTAATAAATCAGTTGAAGAACGTTTAAACTATCACCAACACAAGCCCAATACAACTGCAGAGGTACCATTCTGGTGAGAGGTTTTGTGGCTCCTGTGACTTTTGGGTTTGGACTTCTTAAGAAATGTTATTGTCTTGTAATCTGGTTTCATCAATGACTCCATCTGAAATACTTTCATGCTTTGCTGTTTAAGTTATTTGATGTATATTTGAACCTGTGGTGACTGTATATATTTTTGTCATAGAGTGTTGTTTTTTTAATTTATTTTTTATACCCTGTCAGTGTTGTGTGATAATACTACCTGTTAGATTTATGTTCCAGTGTGTTTTGGAGGCCTATAATAAAAAAAACGGTATATTTACACAACACTGTCTAAATTGAATTATTGTGTGCCATACTGTGTGGACTCATTGAGGGCCCCTGACCCCACTCGCACTCTCCTGAGAATAAGCCTTGACTGCTCTCCATTGCTACCTTTATTGGATTTGGCTAACATCTCAGAATTCGCTGTTCACTATACCTAGGGCAGCTTCTTAAAATCTGTCCACCAGCCCAGAGTCTAGAAATCCATCTTAACAATTAGGAGGAGCCCCAGAGTGGGGTGAGCTTGAGAACACTCCACAGTGGGGAGTGTGAAAAAGAGCCCCAGAGTGGGTAGAGATTGAGCAAGCCCTAGAGTGGGGAGTGAGAAGGAGAAGACCCCCAGAGTAGGGAGAGCCTGAGAAATAACCCACAGTGGAGAGTGAGGAGAAGGAAATAAGACCCACAGTGGAGTGGAAGGTGGTGGCAACAGGCCAAGATGGTAGGAAGGAGACTGTGGAAAATCAGCATGGAGATGGGGAAGGCAAAAGTGAGGAGACTGAGGACTATACCTCTTCAGAGGAGAAAGTGAAGAAGATGGGGCCAGCGGTTGATAGGTATTGGAAGAGAAAGAGGAAAGCATTAGAAAGAAGAGAGCAGTATTTCATTAAGATATTGGTAAGAGAGGAAAGGAGCCAGGAGCACGTGAGTCAGATAGAGGTAGGAGGATTCAGAGGTCCAGGTGCTGCCCAAGGCAGGTATAACATGCCTGAGGTGGTCCAGCAGGGGTCAAGGGGCCTAGTGGCAGTTCAGAGAGTTGATGGGAAGAACATAGATGGAAGGCTAGTACAGATTGGTCCTTTTTGCCTCTCTCCTGACTGACCCTAACACCATCTCTAAGAGACCCCCCAGGGGTCTTGCAGAACATCAAGGACTGGTTTAGTCTTGGGGTACGGGACCCTGGAAAGCGGCAACTAGGCTCAGAGTATCAGAAGAAGGATTTGCTACATACTGGAAGGAGGAGTGAGGTAACTCCTCTGAGACTTTGGAACAGTAATGGCTAAGACTACAAAGCCTGACCACTCACCTGGAGTCCGGGACATTTATGTAGGAAGGCCACCCTATGTTTTCTTATTACTTTGGGGAAGATCCTGTTTATATTTAAGTTGGCACAGCCCCTGTACACAGTCCCTAATACAATGTTTGAACTTTAAGCATCTAGTCTTGACATACTTCTTTTTTCCAAATGTCCAGTTTGTGACAACAGGTATTCTGAAAATGCCTGTGCAGGTAATTACAAATGGTGAAAGTATATGACTATCTCTGTAGCTTTTGGAATACTAAAGCATTACACCGCTTATAGTGCTCACAAAGTACATCATGTTTTTACAAAACAATGCGCTAATATGAACAATTATGGAACCAATACAAAAAACAGACATGAGATACTCATGCTAGCATTTCATTTCACTGCAGACTTAAATTTGATGAGTAATTGATCAAAGGTTTGACATTTATCAAAGCAAACTTAAACATTAGATACGGTATTGTTGTTTATTTCACATACATCCATGAATTTTTAAAGACATAATATCATAATTTGCTTTTAGATATTATTGGTTGTAAGACCTCTTGTGTGCACGTGTGTTTCACATTTAGTGGAATAATTCTTTCCACAGCGCCTGCTTCTTCAGGGTCTTATTTATTTTTAAGGAATCATTTGTGGTAAAGCTGAATATAAGTTCACAGAATAACTCTGTTGTAGATATTGTGGTGTGATACCTAATTTTCTGTCTTGATCTTTTATGTTGAATCCACTTTATGGTAGGATTTTCTTTAGATTTGGGTCTCAGATGAATGTTTAAATTGGCCACTTGTGCCAAAAAAGCCCCTCTTTATTAATTTGATAGTTGAAATCAGGTATGTTAGCCTGATAGACGATGGACACCACTGTACGTTTGCCGCGTGTCTCTGTTGTTCACAATGGCAATTTTAGCTTTACCTCAAATTATTCACTAAAAAAAAGACTGAAGAAGCACACACTATGGAAGAAATTGTAAGTGTGCAACAGTAAAGGGTCAGAAACCACACCAGCCACTTCTGTAGGGGTATTCACGCAGTTGTCTCTATTAATCCCCATATAGACAACAAAGATATTACCTTCCAAAGACAAGGGATGATAACTCATATCACTGTTAAGGGATTGCCTGTCCTCTAAGGCGGGTGTCATTCCCAGTGGGATCCCACTTGCCCTGTCCCCTGGAGGGTGTTAAGCTTAAGAGGCTCAACTCCATAGTCCCAAAGGTGGTGGCTTCCCTTAGGGAGAGGGGATGAATTCCATGGATTTGTCACAACTCATAATGCAGGCCACCTAGCAATCAGTCCCTGGGCAGATGTTAAAGCAGAGACTTGAGTTGCAGACATTCTCAAGGAAATGCTGGTACCCAAGACCCAAATTTGCCCTGCTCTTGGAATCAGTGGATGAGGAACACTCAACATTCTGCAGACTGGATCTCATATTTTGAGTTTCCTGGAGCGGTACAGTAATCCTGTTTTGGACAGTATTAAACACTATTCCAATTAATTCAATGACCTTGGCCGGCTGCAGATAGGACTTTCAACGTGTATTATAAAGCTTTGATCTTCCAGCAGGGTAATACCTCTGAAAATATTTTTCTGAACCTGATCTGCAGAATGCACATGTACCAACCAGTCAATCTGTGTAATGTGAGGAACCTGAGGGCGTCTTCCTTTTCCCTGACATCCTCTACTCAGGTGGCCAGGGAAGGGACATTGCTTTTGGACCTCAACCCTGGGGGTGGATATGCGAGGGCGGATGACCTGGGTAGAGCGAACATGGGGATGTCCTTAGGTGAGGTGCGTTATTTATTTATTTATTGTTGTTTTAATCAAGATTAAAAAAAAACTTGATTTTTTCAACATTACAATATTATCAAAAATACAGCATTTATACATATATGGTTGTTTGTTACAAATTGTTACAAATTGGTATGTTTAACAGATATGTGTAAAACATGAAAGTTAAATTGATTAGCTCAGTTTTTCTCTAGCTTTTTCATTTTTAAACCGTACAAAAAGTTCAAAATAGCATATCTAACAGTTTTCCGTACAGTGTGAAATAGCAAGTCCCATAATTCTGTAGCAGACTCAATGTATGATCCCTCAAATAAATGCTTAAAAAACAAAATCCTCTGTGGAAGTAATATTACACATTCTGCACATAAGTGTTTCAACGTTTCAGGAGCGGATTGACAATATCGACAAGGTAATGCTTTTGGTGGTAAAAGTTTTCTTCTGCATAATACTTCATGGGTAGGCCATATATTTAAACGAAAGCGCAGGAAATCGTCTTGTTGACGAGAATTTGGAAACAGCATTGAATACGGCTCCACCATATCATAACGCTTCAAATTGAATGGGTTGTCCGTGAATGTCTGATACGAGGTACAGGCATTCCTAGTCTTAATCCAGTCAAGTTTCCATAATCGCTTTTTGGCCGCATTAGGATTTTTAATCAGAGAGAGGTCAGAAAAATTCAATTGTATGAGGATTCCCTGCGCCTTCGTTCGCCACATTGTAGGGAAATTATCTTTTGATTTTAACAGGTAATTTGCCGCAACGTACATTAACCCCTCAGAGTTTCTGTCAATTGCCATTAAGCATTTCCTATATAAGGAACAAAGTTTCCATTTGTAGATTGCATATAGCGAAAGCAAACCTAACTCGTGCCTCAAAATGGCTATGGGTATTGACATAGGTAAGTTTAACACACGTTTCCAAAAATGACCTTCTAAAGCAGACCAATATTCATAGGTTTTTATTTTAAAGGCTTCACTGCCATATGTGACCACTGGTACGTACATTTGTTTATAATAAATTATAATTGGCTTTAATGAGAATTTGCAGTACCTGGCCTTGATCAATCGAGCCTGGGACAGTGTCATAGTCGCTTTTTGCTTTATATAATTCTCATATCCCACCGAACTTGCTTGCTGAGTTATTAAGGTTCCCAAGTAGACATATGAGGGAACTGAATCTAAGTTTGTTAATTGCAATGGCCATTGATGGATTTTAGATCTCTGCCTGTGAGTGCCAAATTGAATCACCTTGGTTTTCGCAACATTTATTGAAATATAATTTTCTAAGCAATAAGCTTCCAAGGATTTCAATAGGGCACAAAGACCATTGGGGGTTTTGGAGAGTAAAACCATGTCATCTGCCTTTAACAGGTGTTGAATCAGGATGCCATCTATTTTTGGTGAGTCTGTCACTGTCAATGCTAAACAGGATTTAATGTCTGCTATAAAAAAGTTGAACAAAGCGGACGCTAAAAGGCATCCTTGCTTCAGCCCGCGAGCAGTACTAATCGGATCAGAGAGGAGACCGGTGGTATCTAATCTGATCCGAATGGTAGTGCCCGTGTGAAATTCAATCACCCATTTCAGAATTGACCATGGGCAACCATTATTCATCAGCTTCATATACAGCAATTCCCGAGGTACTGCATCGAAGGCCATATGGAAGTCAATGAAGGCGATGTATAATCCTTCCTTCCTTTCATGAGCTCGAAGAATGATGCTATTTAAGGTGATAATATTTATACAAGTGCCCACCTCAGGGATGAAGCCAGTTTGGAAAGTGTCACGTAAGCAACAAATGTCTAGCCATTCATTAAATTTATTTAGAACCAGACGTCCAAAAATCTTACATGGACAATCCAAGAGGGCTATAGGTCGATAAGCCTTTGGGTCCGCTCTGTTGCCCTTTTTAAATATGGGCACTATGATGGATTGTTTCCATGTTTGCGGAATTCGCTTAGAGTCAAAGGCGTTCTGGAAGATTTGCATTAGGATGGCAGCCCATTCGCTTGGATGGTTTTTTAACATGCCATTGTGCAGTCCGTCTGGCCCACTAGCTCTGGATTGGCTCAGGGCTTTGATGCAAATTAAAATGTCATCAAGATGTATTGCGAATGAGCATGGCATTAAATTAAGTTGAAACCACCCATCTATATTCTGAAAAGGAGATTGGTAAAGAGTTTCAAAATATGTTTCCCAGGTTTTATTCTGAACTGAATTAGTCAGTACTGCCACCTGAGATCTCGTGGATGTTCCATTTATACATGCCCAAATGCCACTGCTTGACTTCTTTACCAGATACATTAACATTTGTTCACTGTTTTCTTGGTGCGATTGTACTTTCTGCCCTAACAGCCAGTGAACATAGCCCTTTTTTAATTGTTTTTGCATATTATTTCATAAATTATGGGTTAATGTATTAGATTACGTATGGCCTGCCTCAAGTTAACTTTGGCTTGCTGAATTTTAATGTCAAATGGTTGATGATGATCATTTTTTATTGATAGATCTCGAGAGATGTTGTGCTTAAATATCTGCATTTTCTCTACATAGCAGTGTGAGGTACTAGGAGAGTTATCACTATATATTTCATGGAGTATGTTCTTCATTTGAAGAAGATTTTGAGAATTCCATTTTAGGCGACTGCCACGATTGTTAATACCAACGTGTGCAGTATTTGGATTTCTCTCCTGGGATAACCATGCAGTTGGAAATTTAAAACACAAAAACAATTTATTATGATCGCTTTCATAAGCTGGCATTACATTCATTGTTTCAATCTGTGGAAGAAACTCTTGGCTCGCATAGATGTAATCTAATACTGCACCGGAGGTGCCCCTTTGCCAGGTGTTACATATCGGAGCATCACCGTTGCACATGTTATTAAGCATAACCAGACCTCTATCTTTCATAATTTCATGGCATGTGTTTTCGTCACTTGTCTGGAGAGTGTTTTGGTCTGAAAGCAGATGCAGGTTTAAGTCACCTATGATCAATATAGTCACAGGGTCAATGATGTGAGCTATTTTATCAAGCTGCCAGGGTAAGATGGTGAAAAATTGATCTGATGTAAGATTTAGCTTACTCCAGTATATATTCAAAATAGCAATGTTAACTTTGGCTCTTGTTAGTCTGACAACCTGGAAATACGGGGAGGGAGATGAATATTGCTCTCCAGTGAACCCACAGGTTTTCTTGACTGCTAGTATTAGGCCACCTGATGGTCTGCCTTTTGATTTTTTTAGTGCCAAGGTATTGAAAATGATATAAGTGTCCCATGTAGGAGTTTCAATACGCCACGTCTCTTGGAGGGCAATAATGCCATATTCCTCGAGTTTACTTTGCTTGGAGTTTATAAAATGGCTGTTACCTCTCGTATTCCAAGAGACTAGTTTGATTGTGGTCTGGGAAAGAGTCTGTTATGATCTGCTCGCGTAGTTCTGTGGATTAGACTTCTGACTTGATGTGAAATTTCTGGATTGATAGATATTTAGGGGTGGTTTATCTGTTTGCGCCCCGGCTAAAGGGTTGATCTGTGACAATATAAATCCCATATCAAACAGATCCATTCTAGCTTGCCATATTAGATTGTAGATTAAGGCAGACTTGACATAGATGTTAGCTCCGAAGGTGTTTTCCTGGTGTGCAAATTCAATCAGCTTGAGGTCAGTCGAGGATAATTCTTTCAGAATTGGAATTTCTGTGCATATGTTCAGTATACTTGTACGATTGAGTACATAACTTTGAAAGGGTTGAGCCCGGCATTTCAAATTCAGACAGAGGGACCCTAGTCCTAGACACAGGAAGAGAATGCGGGGCCCCTCAGGAGTCATCTTCGGATCTTCAGCAGGCTGTTCTTCTTCCAGGGATTCTTGGCTCCAACGATGATCTCAAGAAAGGGCCTGTTCTTATCCAAAATCAGAGCTGGAAGCCAGCCCAAGCCCACCAATGGTAAAGGATCTGCACCATTCGAATAGCCAGTTGTTGTCCAATCAGGGACAACTACTAGTTTCACATTTCCCCACACCACGACTTTCAGCACCATGGATGTGGGACTAGACAGTGTTACCCCCTTCCTGGGCCACACACGGACACAAAGGCCTGGGAGCTTTTTCACACTGTGTTGTTATCCATTATATACTTAGAGAAATGTGACCATCATTATCAAAGACTCCATTTCTAAGGGTGTAGTCAAAATCTTTTATTCTTAGATGTGACTCAAACTTTCTTCCTAAAGTGATATCAAAGTTTGATTAAGAAATTGTTCTGCCATCATTTTTTCCAAACCCTTCTTCTCCAGCGGAAGAACAATGGTAAAAATTGGGTATCAAAAGATTTGTGTTAGCGTATTTGGACAGGACCGCAGAAGCCAGACAATCTGACAGCATATGGTTATTTTACAGGGCCTGCGGAAAAAAGCTTCTCTACCCACAATCTGCAGGCGGATTAGCAAATGATTAAATGAATATGCCCCGATCAGGCAACCAGGTTTGTGCCTAATTTCATATACTGTGGTAAATATTTCACACAATGGTAATTATTTTAGGATTGTCATCCCTTGGATTATACAGTTCCAACGGGGACAGGGGGTGGGAAATCCTGTTTCACAATGAAATAAATAAATGACAGGCTGCTTACTTAGCACCACTTGTAATGGCTTGGCTTACTGTGCTGCTGTCCACCCCTGCTATTAGACAGTGGCAGATGAAAAAAACAGGCTTATCACCACTCAACACATTTAAAACCCGAAGAAGATACAATTGCCCATTAAAAGGCGTGATCTCCATTTGATTTTAACTTGGAAAATAAAACATCTGGCAAAAAGGAGAACTAAAGCACTGACAGACAGTGATTTGCCCAAGATCAAACTGGTTCCATAATCGACAGCGTGACACTTTACTACATACATTTCTCCCTTTTCTTCACCTCGTCTTTCTTTTTTATTTGATAAAAACCTTTATAGTGGTGGGTAGTTCATTTATTTTCAAGAATTCCCACATTAGTCAGATAAGTATGCAGAAGTATATTGGGGAATACTATTTGCTCAGGATTGTACAATTCGCTTTAATGAGATAGTTGAAAAATCATCAGTCAACCCTTAACCACTCAGTGACAAAATCAGAACAGCGAGGAAATGACGCCCAACCAAGATGATGGATCAGTGCATGTGTTTTAAACATTGTTTTGACTTCCGATTCTACGGCATGTTAATAAACAGTGATTGTTATTCAGCACCCGCACCCTGCTAGGAAAACTATCAAAGGCTAAAGACATACAGGCTTAGAGCAGGTCAGTAATCGGGGTGGAGGGTGGCTGCAAAACAGTCCACAATGTTTGCTGGCAAGAATATAGGGGTAATATCGCTAAATCGAAATGCTATCCACGAATACATCTAGAACATTTCATTCCAGTCTGTAATTTAGCCATTAAATCATACCACTACTTGCCAGTCTTTTTGAAGTGATAATGTGCGTTGATTGGTGTTCAGGATTTGCCCACAAGTGAATAAGTAAATGAATACAAATAAATAAATACAAATACAAAGAGTTTCTGCCAAATTGGGAAGCCTGGATTACGACCTAGATCTTCTGATTCTAAAGAATGCAACTTTGCTTCTGAGCTTTACATGCCCCTTTCCTCTCCAATCCAATATGTTTTAATTAATGTAGCACAGGAAATTGATGTTTAATTTACTTCTCATCACTTCGACACTTGGGAGATAAGGAAGTGGTGTGCAACGACCTAAGGTAATGTGCCAAAATACACACAATGTTAGTCAAGTGTGGAAGTCAAGTGGACAATCCAGATTTACCGCAGTTACTCCACATGGTCTGCAGTTTAGTCATTAGCCCACAGCCATCATTTCGTGGCCAGATGTCATAAAGTATGCTAAACTCCTGTTCACGTTATTTCTAAGAACTCCAACATTTAGAAAGTACAAGTAAATGATAACGTGAATTGCCCAAGATCACACAACTTTAGTGAAGTGGGGAAGTTGGGATTTGACCTCTGATCATCTGGATCCAAAGTTGGCAGTGTATCCACTAGATTTTACTGTTCTTCTTTCTTCCCCATCCTCTCTCTCTGTCCTTTGACGCCCCCCACCCCTATCCCTCCAATTTACAGCCTGGATCAACACAACTTGTCACATTCGAATCAGGGTTGACGTGCAAGATCAGTTCAACGCTGTCGTTCCAACCGAGATCATCTTAAGGTAATTCTGAGAGACCGAGACCCTTTTTGTGATATTGACTGGCCATCCACTATTTTGCACCCTTTTCACTGACATATCCCTTTTTCAAGGGACATTATCACAATGTCTTGCCTATTCACCAGTGATCCATTACCCAGAGTAATGAGAGTATAATTATACATATGTATGCCTTTTCTGTGTTCTCTCCACAGGGGTGGGTTTCTGTTAGTGTTTTTCTAGGTAGTTAATTGCATATTGATTCGTTTGATTAAAGTATGTGTGGCGCTGCCCGATGAAGGGACGCGCACGTGGCGGTGTGACGTTGAACGCCGCTGCGTGCAGCATAAATAAAAGGGGCATTTCCCGGCCGCGCAGAGCGACCGGGAAGCCCGAACCACAAGGACGTGTGAGGCTGAGTCCTTGGGGATCCGGGGCTTGCGGACAGCGTTGGGGGGCGCCAGTAACATATTTTTATAGAACCTTATGTGTACATTCTTTTACAATTGCTTTTTGGGTTGCCACTGTTCTGACATTCACACCCCTCTTAAGAGTATAGCTTGTCCTCCGCCCACGTTACCACAAAAGGCGAAGGAGGTATATCTCTTGACTGCCTGTTTCGCTTTTATTATTGGGATCACTTTCAGTTTGAGTCTGAGTAGGCGGTTCAGCCACTGCGCATTCCTGTTCTCCTGCAGAGCAGTAGCCATTTTGCCACAGCGTGCCATTCATTTGTAATTAAAGCACATAGCTGCTTCTTGACATATATCCTCTAGGTCGCGCTCGTGCATTAGTATTTTTGAAAGAGTCTCATAGTTAAACTTGGTTTCTTTTTCAGAAAGGAAATTGATTTGGTCCTATGTGGTATTGACTACTTTGTCCCAGAAAGCCAAAGCCCTGGGAGGCCAACACCAGATCTGACAAGTATGTATCTGCGTAGAATGTCTGGCTTCTCTACACCCTGTCTGTTTCACCGGTAACGTTTCAATTGTGCATCTTTTCCACGTGGCTGCCACTTGTTTGAAATGATGATTGTTATTGGAGGACGAGTTTGCAATGAACTTCCAATATTCTTATAATATAAGGCAATCTGCACCTACTCCTTTCTGAATTTTTGGTACGTGTGCCAAAGCATGAAGGAATCTAAATCCTAGGATGGCCTGTGGAAGGTTCGCTGTGCACATACATTACTGTCCGCATCTGTGCAGGCCCCCCACGAAGCTAACCACGTAAGTTCAGTGCCTCCAAAACAGACAGGGCAGCTCATATGATATTAGACACAAGAAGCAGGTGCACAGACCCCAACCCTCAAAGACTTCCATTGGTTCGCAGTGATCTTCTTCGGGATCTTGTTGAATGGTTTGTTCTTCCCTCATTTTGCATGCGATATCTAGTCTAACACTTGTAAATGTGATCTGGCTGCTGGAACCTCAGATGCCTTCACTATGCCAGGGAAGAGTTTAGGGTGGAGCCCATAGTTAGCGAAAACGGGAAAAATCTTAGCTGAACTATGTTTATGATTATTTATGTGTTCATTTCACTAATGGTCTCGACGGAGACCAATCATCTCGAAACACGGTCACAAAGCACCGTAAAAACGGTTCCCTGGATTGGTTGATACCCTCCATGTGTCTACCTGTCTGAATAGGCTGACTGGCTGATATGTTACAAGAGATTCTCAAAAGCTTACAAACTGAAGACCAAAGTTTTGAAATCAACTGGGTAAGTCTATCCAATTCAGTAACCCATGCAGTCTTAGGGCGTATTGTGCATTTTAGCAAGTGCAGGTGCTAGTGGCAGTTTTTTTTTATTTGACAAAATGAGTTGTAAATTAATCCACTACTAACAGCATGGAGAATCCTTCTGACTCTGGTAGTTCTTCCACAAGATCCAAAAATATCATTTGCCATGGTATGCTGGGAGATGGAAACCGACACAACTCCCCTGCTGGTGCGATCCTATTTTTTTGCTTTTTCACATATTACACATGACCTTAAATAATGTACCTGTCTTCTCTGGCCACTGTGAAGGCATCATGAAGTATGATATGATATGGCATTTATAACGCACCTGTGCACAAGTGATTATAGGCGCAACACAAGCTAAGGGAGGGAAGACAAGACAAACAATCTTACTAGACCTTGTGTCATTCAGATCGTGCAGGTGCGACACGAGAAGTGTAGGGGAAGGGAGATGAGGAAGTGCAAGGGAGTTTGGGGGAAAGTGCGATCATGTGAGCAGGCTAAGAGTAAGTGCAGCCAGTGCAGTGCAGCGCAGCTCTGGGTAAGTGCAAGTAGGCAGGTAGGGGCTGTAAGGGTTACAGTCCCTAAGTGCGCGGTAGGCCAGGAGGCAGTGCAAGGAGGACTGGTCATGGAGAAGCCTTGTTCCCAGTGAGACTCTGAGGGTACCAAGCAACCAATCGGCGCAGCGGACAGGTAAGTTAGCAAGGAAGTTTGAGAGGGAAGGCAAAGGAGAAAAGGAAGGTCTTGAGCCGCTTCTGGAAATTCAGGTGGTCCGGTTCAAATCTGAGAGGGGCAGTGAGGCAGAGAAGCCATTCCAGAGGGAAGCGCCTGCAGAAGAGAGGAAAGTATACACAGACAACTGAATAAGATTTTCAGTACAAACTTTTATTAAGTAAAAATGGAGGGTAGGAAAACAGCCTAACCTGCCCTATGCTAAGGTGAGATTTCCTACCTAAATAAAACTAATGATAGTCTGTGTTAGGAAGTCTAAAGCAAATGTCTGTCTATGTCCAAAACCTGTACTTGCCCTCACATTTAACTGTATACAATGTGCAGTGTGACAAACCAGAGGGTGTTTTACAACCTAGCTCCCCGGGATCCCGTACTCAGGTGGCCAGGGAAAGGACATCGCTTTTGCTTCCCGAACCTGGGGGTGAACAGGCGAGGGAGGATCACTTGGGTAGGGGCTCCTCGGGGAGTAGGGGAGAAGCAGCCAATGGTGAGACATGGTATCCCCCTTTTTCCACAACCCATCTAACCCATAGCCCTGCTTATTTTATGGGAAACTACAGCTCCCATAATTCCTCCCCACTTTACACTGACAACAATACTGAGCCGAGGAAGATGAGGAATGAGGCCAGAAAGATTACCTCTACTAACTTGCAATGGCTCTGTCCCTGTAATGAGGCCAGGCAGAGTCAGGCACGTAATCCTAACTATACACACCTGCCACTTGTTCACATTCCCTGTCAGGGTAAAAGGTGGCACACACAGACACAGACTGAGCGAGGCTGGGTACGAGAAGGAACAGCTCTTTCGGGGCTGCTACGAACCAGGCGATGGAAGTTGGAAGGCCAAGGGGCTGATCGCCATTGCAGAGATCAAGAGAGAGCCAGGCGAGAACTCTACACTTTAGACAAGCCGTAAGCGTTCCAAGACAAACCGAGTGAGCGGAAGAAAGAAACCTAAAGGTGCTTGGAAGCAACCCATGACCCTCACGGGTGAACATCAGAGTTGGGGAGGAGCAGAGGAGGCGTTGGTAATGCCTTAACTGCTGCATGAAGAGCGTTGGTGAAAGAAGACCAATTACCACGACAAGTGAGTTATCGAAGGCAACAAAAGCTTGGTTTGTATTAAAAGCGAAAGTAACTGTAACTCAAGAGTTGAAGGTTGCACGTGTGCCGATAAAACACGTAATGGAAATGGCAATTGCTGAATTGTAAAAGGAATGGATACAAAGTAACAGAGTGGTCCTGCAAGGCGAAATCACACATTCAAAAGTCTCTGTGAAATGAACTGTGTGAACAGGAACTAAAGGCAAGAAGGTAACCGCGATCCCGAAAGAAAGTTGAACGAGTGAAAAGCAAAGTATGTGAAATCTGAATATGCCAAGCGAGCAAAGTATATGAACTTTGAAAGAGTCCAAGAGGGCAAAGCAAAGAGAAAGAAATCCCAAGAAGCCAAGAGGGCAAAGTGAAGAGAATGAGAACCTACAAATACCAAGAAGTATTGGTGTTGCATATGTATTTTTGAAAGAGGCCAAGAGGGCAAACTAAAGAGAATAAGAAACTACACGTATCACAAGGCATTGGTGCTGTGCAGATGAGGACGATTGTGGATTGTAGAATTGTGTAAAGAGAGGTTGAAGTGGTCCTGCAGAAGTCTACATAAAATCCTTGCAATTTTGAAAGTCTTCGACAGTGAAAAGACCGAAGACAAAATGTGGGTAAGGGGACCCCCACAAAGAGAAAGACAGACTCGAGCCCGACAGAGGGAAGCCTGTGCAGAAATGTGTGGGGAAAAAATGAATAGACAGGCTCAAGGCTGGCAGAGGGAAGCCTGAGCAGAACTATGAGAAATTGAGAACGTGAATGTGAAAAGAGAGGCAGGCCCGAGCCCGGCGGAGGGAAGCCTGTATTGAATTGTGGGAAAGTAAAAGTCAAAAGTGGAACTGTGTATTTATAACAAAGCGGACAAAGCCTAAGGAAGTGATTGAACTACTAGAAGCTTGAAGATCAAGCCTGAACTATTGAATTGTACCAGTAAGCCAAAGTGTGTAAGACTGAAGTACTGTGCCATCCACCTATCCTTTTTTAGGAAACTCTCTAGAACCTGTGGTGCTGAACATGGGGAAGGCAGTTGTTATTTAAGCCATCCTGACATTTCTTTTGAAACACTATTTTCCTTTTGCATTCCTTTAACACATTTGTCATTTTGAGAAGGAGGCAAATTTGGATTTCTTTAGTATATGCCTTTTTATTTTAACTAGACTGACTTGGACTTGTTTGCTATTTGTTTAATGGTCGAGACTACTCCCATTCTAGAGTTGGGGCCAGTTAGGAATTCTACCAAAGTAACCAAAATACCAAATAAATGTTTTGGAAACCTGTATCCATTGTGTCTGTGTATACTTTTGATACCATGCCTTCCTTACAGTAGGGATGTCAGCATCAAATAAGAAGTGGTGAAAGGAAAGTTGACTGCTAGTTCCAGCTTCTCGTGTGGCAAAGAGTTTTCCCTTCAACAAAGTGCAAACAGTTCACTTTACAAAAAAGGTGTTACCTTCCCCAAGCTTTCAAGTCTATCAAAGTTCCAAAAAAACACTATTGTTCAGGATATTAAATTTTCCAAAATAACTCAATTCCTTGGGACACTTCCAAGCTCTTCCGTTTGGTTACCTTTCATCAGTTCATGAAGTTCAGTTGCTTAGTTTCAATTCGCACAGGTTTTCCTTTATTTATTATATAGGTTTTGATTTGTGAAACTCTCTCCTGGGCCTGAACCTTTACAATAGTTTCTTTTCCTGAGGGATATCGCACCACAAAAAGCATCAGGTTCCTTTTCTCTCCTTAGTGTATGGGGTCCCCAATTTACATCAATTGAGAGCATCCCACTCCTGCCACTATTTGTGAAGGCAGCATTAAGTAGACACAGACAAATGAATTAGATTTTAAGTACACACTTTTATTAACTAAAGATGGAGGGTTGGAAAACGGCCTAACTTGCCCCATGCTAATGTGGGATTTACCTACCTAAATAAAGCTAATGATAGTCTGTGTCAGAGTGTCCAAAGCAAATGTCTGTCTATGTCAAAAACCTATACTTTCCCTCACATCTAACTGTATACAGTGTGTACGGATGTCGGTATCAAATAAGAAGAGGTCAAATGAAAGTCCAGAGCTTCTTCCATCTCTCGGATGGCAAAGGGTTTTCCCTTCCCCAAAGTTCAAACAGTTCACTTTACAAAAGAGGAGTCCACTCGCCAAGCTTTCAAGTCTATCAACGTTCCAAAACAACACAATTCTTCATGATATTCAATGTTCCAAAATAACACATTTCCTTGGGACACTTCTCAGCTCTTCGGTTTGGTTACCTTTCACCAGTTCATAAAGTGCAGTTGCTTAGTTTCATTTAGCACAGGTTTTCCTTTATTCAATCACAAAGTGGCTTTTCCTTTAGGTGGGTTTATTCGGTCTAAGCGCAATTATCTGGTCCACTCATTACAGGTCACACAACCGACACACCTTACTTGTGTCTGCTTCATATGTATTTTGCCACAGTTCCAGCTTCCCAATAGGGCTTGATTTATTCCTTTCACTTGCCCGTGAAGCTTTATTGATTCTCCTTTTCTCACCATTCACTGGTATATTAGCTTTCACTTGCAATGACCAACGTAAGCTTCCCAGTACACTATCCTGCTAAGAAACTCAGTTGAAAGGCCTTTTTGCACCAGCCATCTTGCATACAGGTTTACTTTTCTTCACCATTAATTTCTCTCAGTAATGTGCAATAATATCTGCTTGACTCTAGGCAATGCTCAATGGACTCTTGGGAATGTTCATCCCAATCATTCACTTATGCTTGCTTACTCAGCTTGGCTTCTTAGCCTTGCTTTCATGTCAGCTTAGTGCCAATTCACTTCACTGTTATTCATACTTTCTCTGGTTTTATCACAGTTCATTGCTTCCTTGTTGTACCTATTCTGTAGTTTCCCCAAATTGACTTAAACGGGGGATTTCAAGTATTTACAGTCTCTTTCTTTTTATCCGCTTTTCATACATAGCAAGTATCCCCTTCTTTTTAATGGATTTGTATTAGTTTTTGAACATAGTCAGGTACTCATTAATACAAACACTTTCAGGGGAATGCCCCTTGCAATAACAATTCTGATATTATTAATTAACATCTACCCCTCCAACCTCCCTCCCTCACCTTCCCACCTGCCCCCTTCGGAACATTTCTCATTACTTTCGATTCCGGTAACAGCCCCAAATATATCAATGCTTGAGTGGTTTCAGAGTTGTAAGTACAAACATATTGTCATTCTGGATTTCCTTCCATCGTCCCCTCTACAATTTGGCCAGGCCAAGTCCTGTTTCACACTTCCTCCGCTTCTTTCCACCTCACCCAAAGGTATTGCAAATCTGTTGCCATTCCATTTCTACTGTCCCTCCCTTTCCATGAATAGCTACCGTGATCTTTTCCATCAGATAAACTTCCTTTGCCATGTGGACCCATTCTTTCATTGTGGAGAGGGTCGCCATTTTCCAATGTCTAGCCCAATTCGCCCGGGCTGCCAGGAGGAGAAAATACGTCAACAGTGGAGGAGCATGCCACCTGTCTCCCTTCGCTCCAAACCAAAAAAGTATCCGCATAGGTCCAGTGTGAACCCCCCCCCGCACCTTTAATCCACCCGAAGACCTCAGGCCAATACACCTGCACCCTAGGGCAACCCCATCATATATGCCAATAATCTGCTGTATCCCCGCATCCATGCCAACATTGGGGATTCACAGTGGGGAACATCTTGGACAGTCGCCTTGGATGATACTGCCATCGGTGTAGTAATTTCACAGCATTCAGCTTGTATTGGCAGGAGATCGATATTTTGAAGGCTTTCCGACACATTTGTTGCCAGAGGTGTTCCTCTAGCTATATGCCCAGGCCCCTTTCCCATCTGTGGCGCAGCCCTTGCACTGCTTCCCCCTTGGACTCCAGTAGGGCTCCATAGAGGCGCGATATGAGACCCTTCATCTTTGTCTCTGAATAGAATCTCTCAATATTTCGACTGTGAAGACCCCTTTCAGCCTAAGAGAAACACTGATAGTTCACCTATGCCCAAGGTGACTTCCAGTTCCTGAATACTAAAGAATTTCCCATTCTTCCATAGCTGACCCACTCTGGAGAGCCCGCTCTCAAACCATGTTTGGTACATCGAGACCTCTGGTATGGCGTCCTGAACTGAGGGTGCCCATGTATGACTCATCGGTGAGGGCCATGATGTAATCTCTCCCCTTCTTCCTTCCATATTCAACACCTCCCAGTGGACCCCTAGAAACGGATGCTAACAGATTCTCCTTGGGACCCTCCCCCTCGGAACCGAGAGCCATTCCCCCACCGTGGCCCAGAAGCATGTGTTGGTTCTCCAGGAATACCCATTGTTTCTCCGGGTCTTCCCTCAGGTGTGGGACCATTTCTCTAAGTTGTGCTGCTCTATAATATAATATGAGGACGGGGAGTCCCACGCCTCCTTGATCCTTTGGCAGTATTAGCGTCTCATATCCCACCCTAGGTTTCTGATTCTACCACAGGAAACTCAGGATCCATGACTTAGTCTCCCTTAGTTGTGCCTCAGGAGCCTGGACTGGGAGCATTTTGAAAAGATACAGTACTCTTGGGAGGCGGTTCATTTTTAAAGCATTTAGTCTTCCATCCACAACAGCTGTCCCTTGCCCCAGGTTGCCATTTCCGTGAATAGTTTATCAAAGAGGGGGGGAAATTAGCCTCACTCAGATCCTCCCCCGGTCTCACAATGTTGACTCCCAGGTACCTAATACTATCGGTCTGTATGTGCAGCCCTAGTGGCTCAAGTGTCTCGGTCTGCTTGGGATTCCCCTGTGTAATCAGGAAGATCACTGAATTTTCTCTGTTAACTTTAAACCCCATATTCCTCAATTATCTTCAGTGCTGCAGGGACCGAGCTGGCCAGATTCCCCAGGTGTAGCAACACATCATCTGCATAGAGTCCCAGCTTGAACTCCCTTGCACCCACCCTGATGCCCTCAACCTCTGGGGCCATCCGTAGCCACTCCGCCAACATCTCCATCGTTAGTGTGAATAGGAGGCGTGAGAGAGGCCTGCCCTGTCTGGCCCCCATCTGCAATTCAAATGCCCCAGACAGCCGAACATTCACTGTCACCCTTGCCACCGGATCCCTATAGAGCGCTCGTATCCCTCTTGTTATTCTCTCTCCCAGCCCAAATTTTTGTAGAACCCCCATCAGAAACCTCCAATCCACCTGATCAATAGCCTTTTCGGCACCAAGGGCTACCAGTACTGGATTCCCCCTCCCCTCGCTGATGCCTCCATCGGGTGCAGGATCTTCCGTAATGTGTCAGCTCCCTGCCTGCCTTGAATGAATCCCACCCATGCCGGACTGGTGACACCGGATAGACTGAAACACAGGTGACACCCATTGAGACGGAGTCAACTATCCCAGACAATCCCATCTCCACCACACCTTAGTTGCTACCAGGTACCAAAGTATCAATTGAATTGCAGAGACACTGGCAATCAACACACTAGCTGAGTGTTGCACATTGGCAGGTGCACTGGCCACAAGAGCAGGAAAGGAGGATAGGTGGGGTTGTGATGGAGGCTGGTTGAGGTGGGGGCCACATGTGAAAGGGACCTTAGTGCAAGATGGGCCCAGATCAGGACAGAGGAGCATCAGGAGAGACTTTGCAAGCCCAGCGCCACAATTCAGGATAGAGTTGCCAACTAACCAATTCTACTAACAATTTCCACCTCTGCACACACCTCTCAAACTCCAAAGCAAACACAACCACAAACCTACAGCACAACAAACTGCACAAACTTCACTACATTGCAACAACAAAACAAAAACACACATAGACTTCCCCAACAATACACGACGACTAGGGGCCGCAAACACCCCAGGCCCAGCCAACGGACCCACCGGGCTGTGGCCGTCAACAGCACATCACTGCTCTCTTGCACTTTTCCTGCTTCCTCCCACTAGCTCACCCTCCCTTCCTCTTTCAGAGCCGCCAGTGCGCCAGGGGACCACTCCGGTGGTGATAGTGCGCGGTACAAATGTCCTTTAACATTAACATGAGGCTCTCTATCCGCATGGCCAATATTCTAGTGAAGATCTTTGTGTGTGAGTAAGGAGATGGGACACTATGATTTACAGAGCTCCAGATCCCTCCCTTCCTTCAGAATCACTGTGATTAGGGACTTACCAAAAGACCGAGGGGCTTTCCCTTTGTCTAGAATGTGGTTTAACAATCTTCCCATACGCTGTGCCAGTGAACCTGCAAAGCTCTTGTAAAACCCTGCAGTATATCCGTCTTCTGCAGGGGCCTTCCCTAGTTTCAATCCCGCTATCGCTTCCAGCACTTCTTCTCGAGTAATCCTCTGTTCCATTCCCGCCTTATCGTTTTCCTGTAAACTCAGGAGGGGCACCTCCCCCAGGTATCTATGCAATTCTTCATCATTCTTCTCCCCCTCTTGCCAGTAGAGCTGCTCATAAAAGGCGGCACATTTCCGGGCCACCTCCTCTGGAAGGGAGTAAAGCTGGCCCTCCGAGTCCAGGACACCTGATACCCACCTCTCTGCCGGTTGGCCCCTTTAGCTGCGAGTAGGGTGTCTGCCTTGTCACCCTTTTCGTAGTACTTTTGTTTCAGAAACTGCAGGCTAGCTATTACCTTCCCCATCTCCAATTTCCACAGCTCCTGCCTCCCTTTCCTTGCCAGTTCCCGGTCACCCTCTATCTCCTCCTCCCCTTTACCTTCCACCTTCTCTAGTTTCCAGATCTCCCCTCTTAGTTTCTAAGTTTGCAAGGTCCTAATTCTTTTTTTGGCTGCCCCTTCCCCAATGATGAGGCACCTCCATGTTGCTTTGGCTGCGTCCCAGGTCATGCCCAGTTCCACCTTCCCTGTGTCATTAAGGCAACAAAAATTCCTCTATTGCCTTCCGCATTTCCTCCGCAAAAAACACATCCTTCAACAAATTGTCATTACAGCGCCACAGGGATTCCCGGAGCCTCAGACCTGTCAGCACAATTCCCATAATCACCATGTCGTGGTCTGACCAACTGACAGGTGAATGTTCACTAGAGGTAACCGTATTGGCATGTCTCCATTCCAGGAACCAGTAGTCGATCCGAGTTTGTGAACCATGGACTAGAGAGAAAAAGGTATAGCTGCTCTCTGCGGGATGACCCTCCCTGCACACCCTCCCAGTTCCTCGTCCCGCATACAGCCCCACCTCAGTTTCTACTGTGTTGTGCTCCCCACTATGGTCCATAGCGCGGTCCATACACATATTAAAATCTCCTCCCAGCAATAGGCCCTTCACCATATTAAAGATTGCTCCCATGGACTTGTGTAGGAATTGCATCTACCCCGAATTGGGGCCATACAGCACTGCAATGGTTAGCTGTACCTCTTCCAGTGTCCCTGAGACCACTAGAGCTCTCCCAGGTCAGGGGGCTCACCAGCCTCGCCCTCCGGTTGAGTATGATGCCCACTCCTCCCTTCTTGGTAGGCCCCGAGGCACAGAACCTCTGACCCACCTGTATCCCCGGGATACGCCTCTCTTCCCCCTGCTGGAACCGTGTTTCCTGCACTAATAGCACATCAAGGTCTCTATTTCGCATCTCCCTCCCTAGCAGTGAGCGCTTGGTGGGAGAGTTCAATCCCTTCACATTCAGGGCTCCCATCTTAAGAGCCTCGGCCTGGCCACTCCCTTCAATTCTCACCATTTGGACATGTAAATCGCTGACAACCCCCCACCACCACTCCTTCAATTCCACTGTGACTTTCCCTGGAATCGTTTGCCCCTAAACTCTTTCCCACTCCCCCCTTTTCCCCTCCTCCAATCCCTCCTCCACCCGAACGTTGTAGGTCTCCCCCCGCCCCGAGACGCCCACCACGTGATGGGCCACCAGGGATGAGTGCTTGCCTGGACCGTTATTCAAAATACCACCCCATCTCCAACCTTACGTCTTATCTTGAAATGCCTTAAGCCTTTTATGCCTTAGCCATGTACACTTTCCGTACTTTGCCCTCCCCTATTTTCCTTCATGAGTCCCCACGGGTTCTTCTGTGGAGGGGTGTTAAGCTTCTTGAATTTTCTTCCAACCAGCATTTTCTTCTTCATGTTTTGTGGGCCTTGTGGTCCATGCAATTCCATTGCTGCCACCGTCAGCCCCTCCCGTTCGGCGGTGTTCTCCGGCTCTCATCTGGCCTCTCCAGCTGCTTCTCCGGTTCAGAGGGAAGCTCCAACTTTCCTCTGAGATCTTTCTCATGTCGTTCTGCTTTCCACCTGGCTTTATTTATTTATTCTATTTATTGTGCATTTGTAAGGCATTTATACATCAAAAAATTGTGTTTCAAAGCGCCCACAGGGAAAAGGGGAGGGAACAGGGGAACAGAAGGCAAATAAAATAACGCTTATGAGGAGGTAGGAGCTTTGATAAACGAAAATTCAGAGTGGCTAAATCAATTTGGAGGGAAAGCTTTGACATTCTATCTTGGGAGTACCTTGTGCAAAGCATTTGGCTACAGGTAGGGCAAATCTCTTCATTTACAATAGCAAGGATATATGTATATAAGAATACGTAAAACCTATGACAATTCTGTGTTGGACATCACTGGTAAATACATGATAGGAGGGGATTGCAAAGAAATCAACAAATACATTGATAACAATAATACCCACAGTAAGTGCCAGGCTATTATTGAAGTCTATGTAAAAAGGACGAGTATACTCGTCCTTGGCACTTAAAAGGATATATATATATATATATATATATATATATATATATATATAGGTATATACTTATATATAATGATCGTGTGGAAAGTAGATTGGTCCTTTAATTTAAGTATATGGTTGAATCAACTGAAACTAAAATTTAAGGAGTGGGTCTAGCGAAATAACATTGCCACATTGCTGGTGAAAAGCCTATGGCAGATTATTCTCAGAACTATTTCCCTTGCTTACAACCACAGAACTTTATCCTGCAATTCCCGAACAGGAAACTACAGAGACTGTTTATGCTGTTTAGCTTATATCTCTTACCCACATTGGCAGTTCTAGATTTGACATTAGAGTCAACGAAAGAGGTTGTCAACTATGTAAGAACCCAGCTGAACAAGAACATTTGAGGCATTTAATATCACTGGGCAATATATTACACAGCCCATGGTAGCGGCCGTGCAGTTATGGTTTAGTTGCTAAACTCATAGGAAGAGCACTTTTTCAGCGGCTTATAACTTCGCTCCCCCTGGAGGAATCCTCACCAAACTTTGCTCTAAATATGTTCGCCAGGTTTGGTGAGGTTTCGTGCAGGGAGGGGCAAAGTTATAGGGGGGGTCCCACATTTTTTCCCCCATAGACTGAATGGGGAAAAACTTTGCGCACGGCTACAGCCCGAACGGCTGGACGGATTTTTACAAAATTTGCACCAGGAGCGGTGGCTTGCGTCAGAAAGCGGGCTTTTGTGTGTTTGGTGGAAATCCGACCAGTACTTTTGTTGCAAATTACTGAAATGTACGTCCCAAAAAATGTATGATATCTGGGTCCGCTCCGCAGACCCATTTCCCTGTTCGCTCCGTGGACCAAAGTGTCATTGGCCTGCGGTACGCCGTGATGTCGGCGAACATTGGACGCAGCCGGTGGTTGGCTGGAGGGAAGCGTGCTGTGCATCAAAGTTTTTGGGGAACGCCGCCAAGGTGTATCGGAGGACAGTGTGGTGGCGGAAGGGTCTGGAAAATGTACCGCACGCCATGTGTTGGTGGCAAGAAGGGAGGGAACGTGTGGGGGAACGAGAAGTGGTTCATGTGACATATGTAGGTAGGTGGAAGAAGACGGAGGAGTGCCGGTAGTTTTCACACGTACTGCGTCAAGTTGCAGGTAGCTAGACAGGCGAGTACTTTGTGTGGTGATTGGAAGCAGGTGTCTTAACGGGCCGATAGCTTCTGCCGCGACCTGTTTGCAGCGAGATCAATTTTAGAAGGGGAATGAATTGCATATGACATAGGTTGGATGGGAGCGCAGGTGGCTGTGCTATGCAGATGGAATGTGGTGGTTGGGCACGTGGTGGCATGCATGGGTGTAGGAAGTTGCGTTGGGTCAGTGGCATACACGGGTGCATGGGCGAAGGCCGTACACCGTAGGGCATGCACTGAAGAGCGTTGGGCTTTAGCATACCCACCGCAGTAACGCAAGTGTGTGTGTGCATTCGGTACAGGGTGGTGCTTGCATGGTGCAGTGTGTGCACATTGGTTGCAGTAGGCCAGTAGGCTAGTGTTGAGACCCGAATGTAGGTAGTTTAGCAGTGACACAATACTTTGGGAATGGAAGTGGGGACGGCTATAGTATGTGCATGAAAATGCACAGGGGTGCAGGAGAGAGTGCTTTCTTTCTACACTATCGTAACTGGTGCAATTTTGTGCTGCATAGTTCCATGGGGTGCATAGGTTGGGTAGGAGTGCTGCTGGTAGTGCTGTGTATGTGGATAGTCGAAGTTGGTGACATGGTGAAATGGATGGTGTTATCATGTAGCAGTGAGAGTGTTTAAGGCCTAGACTGTTGCATGGCCGAAGGCCGTAGGCCGCAGGCCATGCACTCAAGAGGCTAGGACTTTAGGACACACACAGCAGTAATGCATTTTGGATTCTCCAGCCGTTAGTGGGTGGTGACCTGTAAAGAATGGGTGTGGAGCACATTTCTGACGCAATAGAGCAGAACAAGTGAGCTGCCATGCCTGCATGTTTTGTTTCACAGGTGAGGACACTGTTACAAGATGGTAAAGTTTTTGATGTGTACTTGGCGATGGTGAGGTGAAACGTTATGCAGTGTGGGCACTGGGTGCTGGGTTTACATACTATCATTATGGAAGAGGATATGGTAGAAGTGCACCTTAAATGTGCTTGGTTACTATGCTGTGTGCTGATTTGTTGAAGTAGGGCCAATGTTGTGAAAAGGTTGTGGGTAGGTTGGTATTGACACAATACTTTGTGAATGCGTGTGGGTAGGGATGGTGGAGGCTCTGGTATGTTAGTGGATTCTCCTGATAGCAACCTGTTTTCGTGAATGGGTGCAATGTAGAGGTTCAGTATGTGATTGGTGGATGCGTGTGCAGGTTGTGTTATCTCCGGTAACTAGGTTAGATCTGATATCAAAGGTATCACTGACCTGAACAGACAGCAACTTCCCACGGAGAATACAAATGCTGAAATGAAAGCCCCCCCGAAGAGTTCTGCCCTCCCCTCACCGGAACTAATAATATACCAATGAGGGAAGGTGCACATCCCCCAGGGAAACCCTCAGGGGAAGAAAACCCTGGACGATGCCGCTCAAAGGAGGTCTGGAAGAGGTCTTGCAATAAATAGAGGTCTTCGGTATAGTGGAAGGCTCGTGGCGGAGATGGATTCTTTACAGGTATAGACAAGACCGGTAAGAATTCAATAGTCAGGAGAAAGCCAGGAAAAAACAGGATAAACGGAGGACTGGCACTTACTGGTGGATATTTGCAGAATCTACTGGAAAACTATAAAGGGATCTGGAACACTGGATTTCCAACACTGAGGTTCCGAAAGAGAGAAAGCGAGCCCACCCTTAGAGAAAGAGATAATTATCTTCCTGCAGAAGTAACAGGGGAAAGTAAGGCCAGGGCTGGTGTTTAGAAAACGCCAACTTACTTTGGAAGGAGAGGTAGAGATTGTGAGTTCAGAATGGATGTTGGAAGCGGACAACTTGCCGGGAAAAGACGAGGTCCAGTATTGAAGTCGAGTCGAGAGAGGAGAAGAGAGTCTGATAGGAAGCCGAATAAACAGAGAGAGGTCAGAGAGAGTGAGAATTCACATAAATCAACGAGGTTAGATAGCCTAGCAGCGAACTTACGGAGCGCCAAAATCAGCAGTAGCGACGCAGCGGATGGCAGTACTTCCTTCACTATATGCGATCACGTGAGCAGCCATCCGCGTCTTTAGGGAGCGTGCAGAGTCTATACCGCTGTCTGTAGTAACGGCGCTGTCATGAGCACTACTCCCGAGGAGCCAGGACTGGCCCAGCGCCCCCAGAAGCAGACCCTTCTTCCACATCTCCGGACCCAGCAGACCCCTACAGGGGCCCTTTGGACTGTGTCCTGGCGCCTTTGGCGCCAGGCTCATAGAGGACTTCAGTCCCGGCGCCATAGGCGCCGGGCTCATATTGATAAACTGTGTAATAATGCTTGGGTGGACTTACCTGAGGCAGACCATGCTGCATACTTACCCAGAACAATCCAGTCTGGCTGAAGTCCCCAGCCATCAGGGCTGGGAGGAACTATTTCCTCTATTCAGGAACTCTTTTCTTACCTGGGTGGGGCCGGTGGAAGAACACACACCTGAAGCACTTCTCTGCTATTTAAAACACGCCCGATGGAATACACGTGCTTTGTGTTATTCTGCATCAGCAGCAGGTTGCTCACCGAGTCGGCTCCTGAATCCTGGCTCCTGACACGCCTGCCAGCACCCGGAACAGCTGCCAACAGACAAGAAAAGAGAAGGCGAGCATTAGAAATTATACTTACCGGAATCCGGCCTCAGCAATCCTACCTCCGACGATCCTGCAAAGGAAAGGTACAAGATTAGCAGCGCTCTCAAACGCTCGCAGCCGCGCCGCCTTGCCTTACCCATCTGTGGCCTCGCCGAACTCCACCGCGGCCACGACACCGGCAGCATCTCGGCACCTGAAAGACAGAAAAAGACAGTCATTAGAGGTGCCCGCTCTGAAGCGGCCACATTTCTTCCACTTACTTACGTGCTTCATCACGCGCGACAGCGGCTGTGTCGCCGGCAGCATCTCGGCACCTGTAAGCAGAAAATGACAATCATTAGAAGTAAGCAGTCGCTTTTCTTTCACTTACCTTCCTCCACCGCGGCCACGACGCCAGCTACATCCCAGCACCTGCATAAGAGGAATACATGGTGAGCACTAACTAAGCACGGAGAACAAATACTCACCAAGAGACTTATCTGCTTTAGGTTTCTGGGCCCCGGCTCCTGTGGAGAAAAGACACTCATACTTACGGCTTCCGCAGGAGAGACGAAAGGACACAGTGTCTGCAACTATTTCTCATCCAGTGACGTAACTGGATCCTACGCACCCCTGCACCTGAAGCAGGATGGAGAGCTCATCTTTACAATACCTAAGGTGAGAGCTCGCAGAAACCAAGTTGGGGGTCAAGAAGAGTGAGAAACGGGAGATTGGTGGGAACACATATCCACCCCAGCTGGTAATCAATCCCTTTTCTTCCACCTGCAGAAAACTTACTCTACAAGCCAGGCAATCCAAATTCGGAGGCCCCGTCCAGAGCATCTTCCGGGCCCTGCGCCTCACGATAGAAGAAACGGTAGCAGTCCAGTTCGGGTCAGCGTCTCTGTGGGAATCAAGTGAGCGTTACAGGCATGGAAATCAGTGGCCATCTTGGACGTGTTGAATCGTATCACTCCGCATACCCGGCGGCGCTGCCAGAGAGACCAGCGTTGTAACGGCGTGACAGGTTGGGTAGGAGTGCTGGTGGCAGCGGTGTGTATATGGATTGGCGTAGTTGGTGATATGGTCACATGATGGTGGCATTACGTTGCAGTGCCTTTGTTGAAGGCCTAGCCTATTGGGTGCATGGCCGAAGGCCGTAGGCTATGCATTGCAGAGCGTAGGACTTGAGGAAACCCACACCACTAATGCAATTTTGACTGTGTATCTGGTAAAGGGTGGTGAACTGTAAAGAATGGTTGTGGAGTACATTTCAGATGCTATAGAGCAGCAGAAGTGAGCTTGCAGGTGTGTATGTTTGGTTCCGCAGGTAAGGTCGCTGGTAGAACATGGGAAGGTTTTGGATGTGTGATTGGAGATGGTGCAATAAAAAGTCACGCAGTGTGGGCACTGGGTGCTGTGTGTGCATACTGGCGGTATGGTTGAAGTGTAGCTTTTATGGGTTCTTTACTATGCTGTGTGCAGACTTGTTGAAGTAGGGCCAATGTTAGGTTGGTAGTGACACAATACTTTGTGAATGGCAGTGGGTAGGGGTGATGGAGGCTGTGGTATGTTTGTGGATGCTACTAATTGCAACCTTTTTTTGTGAATGGGTGTTTTATGATGTGAGGGAGTTGGGCTGAAGTACTGCTACGCATGTTATGTTTGTGCACAATGTTAGCTGCCCACATGGTCGCATGCATGGATTTATAGTGTTGTGCTGGGCGTGGGCAAGGGTGGACTGTTTTGTGCATGGCGAAGGGTGTGCTGGGTGCGCCGCAGGATTATTGTGGATGCTAAAATAGGGCATCCTGTAGGAAAAGGTTGTGGTGGAGGGGCTTTGGAAGGAAAGGGAATGTGCTCTCAGAGTGTTTAACGGGAAATATGGAGTTATGTAGAGAAATTATAGTGTGCAATGCCGAGGTTCAGTATGTGATTGGTGCAGGGGTTTTTGAAATGTTATACTTGCCAATAGGCGCCACTAAGGGAGTGTTGTACAATTCGAGTGCAAAGGAAAGAAGTATTGGGACTGCTTTACTGGGTCGTGGCCCTAGCTGTAGCTGGGAAAGCGCACGTGCCACATAATGGCCTTCTGTGTATGGAGCCTTTGCAAATGGAACTGTGGGGATTCTCTAATGAGGATTCGAGGGTGTGGTTCACCGGAAAGGGCAGTGACATATTTACCCAAAGTTCAATGCAGTGAGGTTGGCAGAGATGGACAGATGGCGAGTGCTTATAGTTGGTGATACCTTTGTGCACGATCTGCACAGGTATGCCGTGGAAAGAGGGTTTGATACTGACTTTCAGTTGGAAGGAGTGCAGGCTTTTTGGGGCACAGTTTATGAGTGGGGTTTCGGATGCATGAATCTCCTTTGCAAATGTGTGGCCTCTGTTGGTACTGTAGATGTGGTGGTCGTGCATTTTGGAGAACTACATTTGGGGCACATGTCGTGCTCACGTTTGCTCGCTTACTTAAAGAAGTTGATAACAGCTGTGATGCAGATATTTCCTACTGCAATGGTGAATTTCTCATCAATGACACCAAGAGGACAATGGGAGCATGCTGGTGTAATTTGTCCACAGCCAGAGGTCGGGAGATGTTGGATAAACTTAAACATGTGCGACTTTATGTGCAGTGCTGGGATGTTCTGCACCGACTATGAAAGCATTAATAACCAGCAATATTTCCAGTGGTTTCAAGGAAATGGCATTTTTTTTACCTCCATTGGCAATGCTGTTGTGTTTGCCACTCTGAATGAAGCGTTGCAGAGAATTCTGTAGAAATGTTCATCTTCAGTCGAGAAAAATGTCAGCAGGAGAAGCAAACAGACAGTGAGAAAAACATGAAAAAAACCAATGTATGAATGCACGTACATACATAACAAAAACACGACAAAAAGAAAACAAAATGAGTGTTTTTAGAGACAATTCTAAAGACACAATCCCCACCCCTGTTTTACATTCCCCCGCCCCTAAACACCCCCTCAATACCCTCCCCCTCCAGTTTATAGCACGGTAATGCCGCAGAGTCCGCTGGATTTTGAGGATTAGACGTGGTACATCCGGGTCTTTTTAGGATGGCAGCTATGGCATTGGCTCTGTGGTGTCTAAGCCATGGGGCAATGTCATTGCTGGTTGTGGTGTGTACACAAACACCATGACAGAAGGTCTGTTTGTACCGATAAATGTAGGAGGCGATGGTGAACGTGTGCAAGGTAAGAGGTATGCATCCTGTTTGTATGCATGCACTGCACGCACTTGCTTAACGTTGCTAATATACATTCCCTGCTGCTTTTGTGGGATCACTTTTCCGACATTTGTAGTACATGCATTACAGTGGGAAGACCATATTGTGAAGTGTACAAGGTACGGGGCAGACATCATGTTGTTAAAAATGCAGTGTGTGCATCATATAATATGATGTGCTATGGTATTTTCTGCCATTTGTATCGTGCATACATAAAAGTGTGTGTAGGCGCCGATGAAAAGGAGGCAGAACGGAGGCCACACAGAGATATGGATTCCTCCAGGCCAGCTGACATTTAGAGTGTGCAAGTGAATGGGAAGGGCGAGGGCAATGTGCAGCACATGGGGACAATAAATAATAGAATACCATGCAACTACGGCCGGCGCTGGCAAGTGCAAGGATAAGTGTAGACATGAAGTGGTGGCTGGCCTGTTAGGGTTATAGAAAACAGTCCCCAAGTGTGGGGGTTGGTAAAAAGGCAGTGCAGGGGTGGATCTGTAGGGAGGTGGCCTGGGGCACAGATTATAGGGTAGATGGGAAACAAGTGCACAATACATTTTAGCCAGGAAGTGAGTAGGGAAGAGGAGGGGAAAAAGAAGAAGCACATGGAAAGGTTTTCAGGTGCTTCCAGACCCTACGATGCTTCTCCTCAAGGTCCTGGGAAAGAGAGAGTGTGTTACACAGGGAGGCCCCAGCGGAAGAAACACATCTACCACCATCTGGTTGTGTGTAGAAGCAACTGATCCTGAGGGAGTACTAGGCAGATGAGGGAAGAGCTAGAGCAAGAAGATATTTAGGAAGTTAGAGTGCAAGGTATTGAGGTCCCAGGGACCTTTCTTTCGTGGTGATGGGTGCTTATGTGGATGAATGTGCATGTATAATGCCTGCAATGTTTCACTGAACTTTCCACTGGATGTGCGTTCCAATAACAGCACATGTGCAGGCTGATTTTGTAACGATACATATGAAGTCTTGTGGAGAACTGACATTGTAAAATGCTGAAGTCTTGGAGGGCATTGGTGGATGTGTGTGTGCGTACTTAGCAATACCTAATAAGGGGCGTGGTGGGAAGAGGATAGTGGAAAGGGAAGAAGGACTGTTCATGATTTACTGGGGCGTGGAGCTTACAATACTTTGCAAGGTGCATGTGCTACACTCTGCACTTTTGAACATGCTGGCCAATGGAAATGCGATTGTTGCAATTGTCCAATCAGGTGGTTAGAGTGCGCATCACAGGAAAGGGAGGCCATATTTTGTTACATTACTCTGTGTAGTGAGGCCGGCAGAGATGGCGAGATGCACAGTTTTCAAAGTGGGTGATCGCTTTGTGGTAGATCTGCTCCAGTATGCCGTGGAAAGAGGCCTTAATGGCAATTTGAATTTGGATGACATGGAGACTTTGTGGTGCGGTGTCGCTGTGCATACTTTCGACCATTTGCTTGCAGAATGTCGACGAGTGGCCAATTTATGTACTGTACACGTTGTGGTACTGCACTGTGGAGCATTGCTTTTAGGTTCCATACCTTGTGCAAGTGTGTACCGCCAACTCAAAAAGATGATGAAAAAAGTGTAGCGCATTTTTGCCACTGCGAAGGTGCTTTTCTCATGTATACCACGAAGTCCAATATATAACTATCCCAATGAATGTTGTTGACAGCCAGAGGTGGGAAGGCATTTTATCAACAGAAGCATGTGTAACTTTTTGCATGCTGCTGGGATGTACTCCTGGGCACCTTCTCAATGGAAATGGTATTTCATTGTCGCCCAGCAGCAATGACATTTGGTTTTCCAATCTACAGGCTGCACTGAAGACACTATTGTAAGAATGCGAGGCGCAGTGAAACAAATAAAAACGATTATAAAAGCCAGAAAAAAAGAGTTATTACTGTGGATGCTGTTTTTAAAAATAAAAAAAGGCTTTTTTAAGAGCCACCACTACAAAGGACATCCCCTACCCTGGTTGACATTTATTCCCGTACCTCTGTGCGTGCACACCTGGAAAAGTCAGCGGACATAGCGATAGTTGCAGGGATGTACGTGTAACATACGCCCCTTTTGCACATGGCCACCTTATATTTGGGACTGTGGAGGACACAGGATTGCGCAATAAGCTTTCTGGGTGTGGAGTGCACGCACAGACTGCGGTATACGGTATATTTGTCAACCTAAATGCAGAGGGTGAGTGTACGAGCCACAGCTTATGCTTTGTGGGTGAATTGCACATACATTACTTGACTGTGAAATGAAAACAGAGTCCAGTGGGAGTTATGTGGGTTTGTAAGCATATGGAGCACCTACAATGAAGTGATTGATTGTGGTTTGTTTGTGCGAGACTTTGGTGACACTCAATCACGACGATATTATTGTTGTTGCTTGTGGAGGGTGAAATGAACACCATGTAACACGATTTTCAGTGCCATTTGTGCTGAGGGAGGCAGTAGGCCAGGTAATGCTTCTGTTTCCGAACTCCTGCATAATTGTGTATCCCATTATGCAGTCACCCATGTAGGCACATTATTTTTTATTTGGTCCGGAAATGGAGAAAGCACGGTACATCGTGAAGAAGTGTATTTGTGTCTTTTTACAACTTGTGCCATTGTCGTACTGTAGAAATGGGAATCTATCGCTTCACAGTACAAACAGTTTTCCCCACAAGTAGCGTTCCTGTTGATATTACTGCATTTCCGAATTCTGCACGCTCCACACACATTGCCTTGCTGCCCTTTTTGGAAGTATAGGAATAATGTTTCTGCTTGCTGTGCGCACTTGCACTCTTGAAAACGCACTGCAACACGCACAACCATCTGTTTCATGACATCATTCATGACATCACTGATGACATCACATGTGTGGCTCCCTCTGTTTTGTTGACTACCATAAGTAGGCCAGGTGCTTTTCTTCGCTAACAGTCAGGAACAAACAATTCAAAAGGTTCTATATTTGTGTATGGCACCCTTCTCATATGTTCTTACGCTACTCTCCTTACGGTTCACTCACATCATATGATACATATACATATAGGGGAAGAGGGAAGCGTATAACACCGCACTGGTTTCTGTGTATGTAGGTAATCAGTTATGTTATTTACAGTTTCTGGTAATACTGCTCCTTTTTAGCTTATTTTAATTCCCTTGTAAATGGCCATATCTGTATACATTGTGGTGCTTTTATGGTTTCTGTGCAGTAGTGCAAGTATGTAGTTATAAAGGCAATGGTAGCTACTTCTTACATGTTTCAAAGTACCCGACACACTAAAACAAATGCATTCAAGATTTCGCCATGTGACATGGAAAGATTTTGAAGGTTACACTTCCATGAGGCATAGTGCCGACAATGGCTACTTTTGCACATACGTTCCTTCATGTATAGTGAAGAATTGTGTAATACAGTGGTGTGTATAGCAGTGCATTCCTCCATGACCTACTGATTTTAGGATAGTTCTTCCAATAATATTTCATAGTTTTCTGCCACCATTACAATAACCATCCCCTGTGGAGGATTCCTATGAAAACTACATGCACATGTGATGTCATCAGTGATGTCATGGGTGTTAGTCCTTGCAGTGCACACTGGTGGCACGAGTTATGGTTGCTTAGCTTACCATAACTGTTGAATTTTCATTTTTTTTTGTTTTTTCCTGTAACTATAACCATCCCTGTAAGAAGGTTTTTCCATAGAATTTCATAGGTTTTTGCTAGTGCAACTTAACCATAACGTCCCTTTAACAACATTTTTTGTTAGTGAATATACATATATATTTTGAGATAAGATGCATAACTGTGTCTACACTATCCTGTTTTAGTGTGCTATGGTGAATTATAATAGTGGCTTTCAAGTACAGGGTTGGATTCAGACTTTTAACTTGCTCATTGTAACCTTTCTCCTCTCTACTCTCACTATGTTCTCCTCCTCGTTACTCCTCGCACCACCCCTTTGTCCCTGTGATGTTTCACACTCCCTACATCTTTCTCCACCCTTCCTCTATGTACCTGCTCCTCCCTCAAAATCCCTACTGCTCCTTCAAAAACACTCCTCTTCCCTCCAAACTCTTGCGACACCCTCCAAACCACTAATCCTCCACCCAAGCCACTACTCCTCCCACCAAACTACTCACACACCATTGTTAAACTCTGTACCGTTCAATTCAAATTCACGCCTTACTCTATATACTCTACACACAATTGCCACACATTTACACACACTCAGCTAGCAGTACAACTCACTCATAAACCAATACATCACCTTTTCCACAAGTCTTCTCTGCACTATACCACTCCTTTCTCCCTCTGCTGGTCTGTTGGTCCTCCACCTCCTCTGACTTCATCCAAGTAACCCACTCTTCCTACTTCCTGTTGGCCCTTTTATATCACACCCCTCTTGATGATTAATACATTTCCCCTGTCCAATCCGTTCCTATCTTCGCCACATGAGAGGCTTGGATTGTGTTATTAAACATTTGAAAAAGGGGGTAAAGCCCACCCACTTCAATGCAGAACAAAGTCATAGGGACAGGGTTGTGTCATAAATCGGACTCAGGAGATGGATAAGAGGTCATGTTGCAAGTTGGTGTTTTATTGAAGCAAATTGAGGCCTGCTGTGACCCTACTTCTTTACACTAGCTATAACGTAAACTACAAAGGGTGCTTGTCACAATGTCTTACAACAGAACTCAGTCCTCTGTCCAAACCTAATCTAAACGAAGTGCTGTCCCTACCCCTAATACACAAATGTAGCATAATCGCAACCAAAAAATGTCTCTCAAAGGATTTATCTCTCAACCCTGGAAAGGGTGGCTGGTTTGTTGGCGCCAGGTTCAGCGGACACCGTTTTCCCACACTTGGCATGATCAGGGCTTCTCCTCTCCTACGCCCAGGTAATCTCTGTTCCCGACCACATCAGAGAGAGCAGTGTTCCACAGTATCCACTGCTCTTCCATGACACCAGCTGTCAAAAGCTTTATCTTCCTCCTCACCTGAGTCGCTGACTTTGGAATCAATAGACCGCTACTCAGATGTTGCAGTAGTAGCCTTTCGGTGAACCGATCTCCGGCCCTCGAAGAGATAGGTCTACCCCGAGAAGAAGCCACTATTCCCAGCTGAAGGAACCTACATTAGCTAGGGATCTCCTCCCAGGTGTAACCCAGAAAGGGGAAAAGGCTGTGAGGCAAAATAAGACTCAACTGATTGAAGAGTAGGTAATATCCGGATGATCAGGATCGGGTTGCAGAAAGAATAGAAACCCCCAACGTGATCGAATGTTGAAGGAAGAATCCAATATCAAAGCCGGAGCAACCGGAGCTAAGCAAATAAGAGCTGGAGTGGAATTACAAGGAGAGCGACAGCAATCACAAAAAGCCAGATAGGCAAATTGGGGTGAAGGAGGAGACGTAGCAAGAAAAGGCAGAAACAAGAGGCGAACTAGCATCTTACCCTGTGAGCAAAGAGGAGGGTTACAACACGATGAGCGTTGAATCCGGACTGACTGTAAGCAGTCAGACGGGCACCATTTTAGGAAAAGAACTAGACCGATAACCACGTAGAGATGAACAACGTAGCAGAGCGTTAATGGCGGATCCTCCATGTATGCCAAAGCTTCCCAGAAGAACGATTCATGACAGTATAGTCATCCCGGGGTTTGGCCGGGTGCAGGCGGTAAAACCGCTGTATCAAGTGGGGTGCCTTTACAGGAAAAAGGGGGTTCCCAAGAATTCTCAGATGTAGGGTATCCTTTCCATTGCACAAGAAACTGCAGGGTACCCCTGAAATATCTTGAGCCACAATTGTGAGAGACTTCGTACTCTTCGGGTTCCACTGGAGGCAGTATAGGTGATAGTAGTTTCCTTTGGGTGAATGGATCAGGTAAATAAGATCGTAACAGAGATGAATGGAATACTGCGTCTATTTGGCCAAGCGACTTGAGCAGACAAAGTTTAAACGCACCAGATTTATCTTAGCTATGATTTCTTACAGCCCAATGTACCTGGGCGATCGCTTGGTAGGGCAAACCCATCGGGGCAGAAACATCGTTGACAGCCATACCTTGGTGCCCACTTCCCATCCTGGCACATCGCTCCTATGCTTGGTGGCTTGCTCCTTGTTTCTTTGCTTACTCCGTACCAGGTTTTCATATGCAACCTTATGTGCACTCAAGATGTCATTCATCAGAGAATGAATATCAGTAAATGGGTGGATGGGTACACACTACAGGGTAAGGTTCATGAGTGTATGCCATAAGAACAGAAGAAAGGGCTGATCTTGGTAGCCGAATGGACAGTGTTGTTGTATGAAAACTCAGCGTTTGGTAGAAGATCTACCCAATTATACTGTTTAGCATTGATAAAGCATCAGAGGTACTGCTCCATTGGATAGTTAAGCCTCTCTGTTTGGCCATTGGACTGGGAATGATATCCAGAAGAGAGGGGCTGTTGTATTCCAAGGATGTTGCTCAAGGTCTTCCAAAACAATTAGGTGTACTGTGAACCCCGGTCAGATAGTATGGTTTCTGGACAAATGTGTAGTTGAAAAAGTCTCTTTAAAGAAGACTTGGCCCATTTCCGGGGCTGATGGAATGCCTGGTAGAGGTGTGAAATGCGCCATCTTGATGAAGGGTCTACTACCACCATAATGGCAGTACAACCTTGCGAAGGAGGTAGGTCGAGAACAAAATCCTTGGATAGATGGCTCCAAGGATGGGTAGGTGTGGGTCCTTGTTCCAACAAACCTATCAGACAGGCGGTGATGTACTTACTCTGAACACAGACAGGGCATGTCATAACATAGTTCTTTACATCTTTTCAGATGGTTGGCCGCCAGAAGCATTGTAAGATGACATCTAAGGTGGCTGCAAAACCCTTATGTCCAGAAATGTTATAATCATGACAGCCAGCCATTATCCTTTCTTGCAGAGAACGAGTGAGAATCGACAGTTGGCCTCCGAAGAATATGAGTCAGTTTTCCCTAGTATATTCTCTATCTCTCTGCTCAGAAACCAAGGAATCAATTTCATTTGAGGCTTCCTCTACCTCCTGAAGAAACGTAGAAATCAGATATAGGAATCTTTTGTCCTGAACGATCTGCTAAGGAGGCACATAGGTGTCCAAGGTAACTGCTGGCATCTGGATAAGCAATCCGCTATGATGTTTTCACTCCCAGGGATGTAAGTAATGGTAAAATCAAACTGGGCAAAGAAATACGCCCAACGGGCATGTCAGGCATTTTGGCAGTCCATCTGTTGGAGGATTCTAAGGTTTCTATGGTCCGTCCAGATAGTGAAAGGATAAGCTGCCCCCTGCAGAAGATGACAAGCGGCTGAGGTCTGGTTCATAACCAGAAGTTCCTTTTCGATTATGGAAGAGTGTCGTTCACTTGGACTTAGGGTCTTGTTATGCTTGATCTAAAATGAACGCTGGTGCGCAATGCATTCTGGGAGTGCTCGGAGCCATGATGGATATTTACTTCATGCCGCAGTGAAAAGCTGCACACATTTTGCTGAGTGTTAGAATCACAGTGCTGAGAAAAACATACTTTCCAAACCTGGTATGCGGTCAAGGACATTTCTGCTGGGAAAGCTAACTTTGTTATGGTTTGCTACTGTTCTCTGTGGAGCGTGTTTTTAGAGAAGGGAGGCACTACGCTTCTTGTTGGGAGCTTTCGATTGACCGAGCTGGTAACCGACGGCTGTTCCTCAACTGCGCAAGTGCAATTTCCAGAAGGTTCGAGAATTGACTCCCCTTTGTGCAGTGTGTATATATGCGGAAGCCCGGAGGTGGTCAGGTGAGACTTCAGCCGGAGAAGGACGCTTACGTCCGGCCCTCCTGTGAGCTGTGGTGCTCTCGGCCTGGCTGTTCCCGGGTTCTTCCATCCGCTTCTGGACGAGATAAGGAATCCTGTTACTCTCACTGTGATGTATTTCCTTTTGAATTCTTTACTTCTTCTGTGATCTATGTCCATATTATTTTGTGAGTTATTTCTATGTACTTCTAAACCTTGAATAAATTGCCGTATAAGAGCTGATCATCTTCTAAGAGTGCGTGGCTGTGAGTTATTGTGTCTGTCTAGGTTCAAAGTATTTGCTCTATACTTGCATTGATGATTTATGGTTGTTCCATGCACTTTGGGGGAGAGCAATACAGGTCTTCGGGAAGTAAGCAATAGGATGTTCTTGACAATTAATTGACTGCTTTAGGACAGCTCCAATGGCAGACGCTGAAGAGTCAGCCTCCAGAATAAAAGGTAAGACTTGTATGGGTTGTCTCAAGATGGGTGCAGAGCGGAATAGGGATTTCAGCTCCTGAGAGGACCCTTCCACCCCTCCGTTCCGAAAAAAAGGAACATCTTTCTTCAGTAAAGCTGTTATCCGAAGAACAATCATGGAGAAGAATTTTATGAATGTTTGATAAAAATTGGCTAATCCTAGGAAGCGTTGAATATCCTTTAACGAGGATGAGGAGGGCCACTGGAGGATGGTGGTGATCTTATGCTGATCCATTTCAGTTCCTCTATCTGATAGCACAAAGCCCAGGTAGGGTACTGAAATAACTTCAAATAGACACTTTTCTGGCTTGATCAGAAGATGATGTTGACAGAGCCTCTTCAGTACTTCCAAAAGTTGTTCTTGGTGAAGGTCCTTCGACACGGAGAAGACAAGAATGTCGTCAAGCTAAATGATGACTGAGTGGTATAGTAGATCCAAACAAAGCCTGTCCATAAAGCACTGAAACACAGCGGGTGTGTTGACTAGGCCAAAGGGCAGTACCTGGCACTTGGAATGTCCGTAGGGCGTCCTGAATGCCGTCTTCCATTTGTTCCCTTTGCGTATCCTGAGGAAGTGGTATTCCCCACGAAGATGCAACTTGGTGAAAATGACGGCTACGCCTCTAAAATGTCCTTTATAAGGGGAATGGGGTATCTGTCCCAGATGTTGACTCTAGTAAGACGTCGGTAGTCAATACAAGGCCTTAATTCTGGTATCACGTAATATTATCTTCCCCAATAATATCGCCATATATATAGTCGTCGAGAAACAGCATTGGCGATGTTATTGTTGGGGTTAATATTAGGTTTAATCATCAGGAGCAGGGTTGCAGGAGTGTCCCCCGCAGGTTCCATGGGGTAATATCGCCACTAAACAATGTCGCCATTCTTGTATGGCGAAATCTTTGCAGTGGTATTAGCACATGGAACCCTTAATTCTTTGATATCCTTCTTAAGTATAAAAACAAGGATGCACCTGCTGGAGACTTAGAAGGCCGAATGAGACCATTGTGGAGTATTGCTATCAAGGTACTACTTCAGTGTGTTCATCTCTGGTAAGGAAAGTGAATACATGCGTCTGAAGGGTACCCTAGCCTCTGGAAGAAGATCTAACCCGCAATCCTCAGGCCGATGTGGTGGCAGTTCTTTAGATATCTGGGCTTAAAAAACATCCAAGAATTCCTGATATCTTTTAGGTATACAGCAGACCGTTATTGTCACTGGTTGGTTGTAGGAAGGTGTCGCAGAAGGGTTTCTATCGGCCTCTAAGGTGGAACCGAGGCAATGAGACGAACAGTACTCTGATGAGAATATTTGTGTGTTCTTTGACCAGTCTATAGTAGGGTTGTGTAGTTGAAGCCAGGGTATCTCCAAAATAACGGGAAAATTAGCTACCCGGATGATATCACAACATCAAGATTAATGGTGGTCAAACATGGATACAGAAATAGGTTCAGACATATGAGTGATGGGACCCGAAGACAAGGGTTGACCATCGACCCCTTCTACGTGTTGACCTTCCCTGCGTACTGTTAGGGAGAATTCTCATTTCTGTGCTAATTCCCTTCAACCTTAGAGACCCCTCGGCTCTTTTGCTGGACTTTTTCATATTAACCCTGGAGTGAGGGAGACCTTTTTCTCACCCTCTCATGTGTTTTGATTTGGATTATGTGTTTCCACTGTTTTAGGAGTCTGACAAACTCCCTAGGCATCTACTTTTTGTATGGTGGCACACAGCTCCTTCAGTGCAGTGTCACAGAGAAATCCTTTAGATTTCTCATACGATTTAAATACCTTTTCTTGTGTGACCTACTGTTCCCAAGAATAGTAAAGTGAAATTGACTTTACTTACCTTTTCTCTTTGTAGGTCCAGCACACACCATCTTATGTGGAGTGCTGGGGGGTTACCTAGTAGCTCCTTATCCTACATTCTCATGTAACATTTTTACCCTCACTACTTTAAATGACTGGTGGCAATGGTTTTAATTTTCCTACCATTGTGCTTTTCAGTACAGCACCCATGGGTGACCATTTTGTCAAAATGGCCCAGACTTCTTTTTTTGCCATTTGCTGTTTGTGAGGTCTTTCTTGGGTTTTACTCTGTGTGTGGAAACAGATTTGAGCCTTTGTTTGTCTTGCCTTTGACAGGCTTCAGCCCTGAAGCCGCCTCTGGCTCCAGTGTGTCTGGAAGGACAGGATGTGAGGGCGGGTCCCGAAACTCCCCTGTCCTTCATCTGTAGGAATGCCTGAATGCAACAAGTTCTGATTGATTGATTGACTGGCTGGCTGGGTGACCTTTCAAGACAGCCACCTGCTGTGTGATTGACAGTCTAGGCTGTGCATGAATGGGAGAAACCTGCTTAAAAGGCTAGGGTTTTGGGACTAGGGGCAGAGTCAACCATGGGGAGAAACACCCTACGAAGAAACAGTGAACAAAGCTTGCTGCATCTTCCTGGACCTTTGAATTGCCCAGTGAAGCCCTGCTGCTGTGCTGAAACTCCTTTTCAATTCAACAGAGAGGCTCCGGAAGGGACAACTTCTACCCTTGGGTTAGTGGGACCAACTAACCCCGAGACAAACTCCACTGGACCATCTTCCCCGACTGGTTGTAGTTCTTCATTGCTGCAAGAACCGAGTGCCAGGGGTCGAGTATTCCGTAGTCAAGTGAAACATCTGAAATCTGGCTACAAGCTCCAGGAGTCTCCTAAGGACCCTCCAGAAGCAGGACGACCAGAGCTCGAGTACCCTCACCAGAATACAGAACCCAAGGAGTGAAGGAAGCACAACTGAGATCTGCAACGGTGCAGTTTGCTAAATGCTTAAACCGCAAAGTGCCGCTGAACCGAAAAGAGCCCGTAGATGCCGACGACCTCCCAAGTACCGCCGCAGGAGCCCTCCAGATGTCCTCCCTCTTGTTCCCATGACTGAGGCTCAAGAACATGGGGTCTGCACCTCTGTAGCAAGACAGAATCCAGCTGGACCACTCTTCTTCAAACCAGAGGTACTGTTTAGACTTGGAGTACTTAACTCATTGTGCCTCATCACAATTCCGGCGTTAAAAAATCGTAATTACCGTCATGCTGGTGTTACCGTGTCCGTGAAGCACTGTTGCCGGAATCAACGGTTGATTCCGTGTTAGCGTGCACGTGCATTCCAGCATGCCGGAAACGGTTGCACTGGCATGCCGATAATGCCACCAAACCCCCCCGCCCCTAAAATTCCCAACCAGCCACCTTCGGTGCCGGTGACTCTGATTCTATCTCCACGCTACTGAACTCACTGGCAACAATGGTGCCGTTATTACCGTGACCGGAAATAATGTGTTTGCCGGAACAGAAAATTGACCGGCGGCCATTAATAAAACACAATATGATATGATATGATAGGTTATTTATAACGCGCTTAATACCCAGAGGTTTCTAAGCGCGGACCCGAGGATCGAACCCATGTTGCTCCGTGTCATCTTGCTTCCAAGGCAAGCACGTTGCCGTTGAGCTATCCTCCCGAGTGCTACATTGCAATCCTCTGAGTACAGGAGTGTCACCCATATCCCAAGCACAGATTCTTATCAGGAGCCATGTCCACTAGGGTACCTGCAACCCGGATGCGCAAGCCGTGCTTCAGCAAGGCTGAATTGAACATGCTCGCCGATACCCTAGTCGAGCATGCAGACCAGGTTTTCAGCAGCGACCTCAGAAGGCAGGCACAGTTGCGCAAAAAGGCAATCTGGGAGGAGGTGGCCCAGAAGGTCACAGCAGTCGGAACAACACCCCGAACTGTCTGGGACAGCCACAAAAGGTGGGACGACTTCTGCCTGAGTGTGCAAAACCTCCTGTCAGCCCAGGGCACCTAGGGCATGGCCACAGAAGGCTGCCTTGCCTCTCCCATCCACCTGGAGCCATGGGAGGAGACCTGCAGTAGCGTACTACACCTAGAGTCTATTGAGGGAGTTGGGGCAGCTTGTCCACACTGTATACAATAGAGTAGCCAAACATGTCAAGTATGTCATGCCCAACGCCAGTACAGCCCTGCCAGCGCCCCCCCCTTCAACCTGGTTGCACACATCTACATAGAGCTTGCACCCAAACCTCATTCATACACCACTCACACAGTGAACATTACTCAGGCCCCCTGTATCGCCCTCACATGATGCACCTGCTGGCACTCAGACACACATCCCTTTGACACAGCCTAACTTGTGTTGTCACCACAGGGTTGCTAGCACAGGTCCAAAGTCACATCAGTGGCAAGCACCTCCACCACCAGCAAATGACCTGCCGCACACAGCAATAATACATGTGGCTCACCCGTCCCATCCACCACGACCCATGCCGCAAAATCATCACTGACGCAAAAAGTGTCATAGGCAGCAGTCACATGTGGAACACATCCATGTCACAACGAGCCACAACACCATTCCATACAGCTTGTGTGCCTCACCCATAACACCCTAAATGGGAATCATTTACACACACACCATGCAGGCACACCACACATGCACCCACACAGCATCCCCGACACAGGCATGTGTGCACAACGCCATGGCCACCACCATGTCCATGACACAGCATTGTCATCCGAAAGTACTAGCATCCATTTCTGTCTCATCCATCCACAGCCATCACTGATGCCCTGCCTTTCTGACTCCCACAAGCACATCATCTGGCAATGAGGCTGGACAGCCAAATACATCCCGGGGAACCAGGCCTCGGCGCAGACAGAACACCACCACGTCCACACAGGACTCCACAGCATCCTCCGGCAGATGTGAGAGGGCATCAACATCTGCATCCCACCAGCCACCCACCATCCCGGAGGCATCTGCACCTGTGCAACCCCCCATCCAGGGAGCACCTGCACCCCTGCCAGCCCCCATCCAGGCGGCACCTGCACACCTGCAACCCCCATCCCGGAGGCACCAGCACCCCTGCCGCAAGGAAGTCCACAAGGGGGTCCAGATGAAAACACTGGGGAGGAGAGTAGAGCAGAAAGTGTGTAAATGAACCAGAGTCTACGAGGAGGCCGTGGCCTCTAGTCCAATATTTGTTTGTTTGTTTGTTTGTTTTATTACTTGTATTGCGCACCAGATCCAGGGGTAACCGGGCGCATTGCATATGACAACTTGCAGCTTAGTTACAGAAACACAAGGCAAATATGGAGACAAAAATATATACAAGGCAAGAAGTAATAATACAAGTATTTACAGTCTACTCAGCCAGGCGGTAAAGGCTGAGAGGTAGGTGAGTGCAAGATTACAAATCAGTGGAAGGTCATACGGAATAGGTCAAGGTCAGGGTAGTTAGTAGTCTATTGTTTGTCCACATCTTTAATCCATCTTGTTAGGTTGTGTCGGAAAGTGGGGTATGGTTGATCTGTTCGCAAGGTGGATGGTAAGGAGTTCCATAGTTGAGCTGCTTTGACCTGGAAGCTGCAGCCACCAACTCTAGATAGTTTAAATCTAGGTGTTGAGATATTGTTAGAGTTTGAGGACCTGGTGAGTCTTGTTGGATTTATTCTCATGAATTTCGTAGAAAGGTAGCGAGGTGCGGCATTATTGAGGCATTTGTAGATGAGTGAGGCTACTTTTAGCTGGATTTTCTCCTGAGTTGAAAGCCAGTTATTGGCTCTTCTAAATTCAGTGATGTGGGCTCTTCTGGGAATACCTAGTGCTGCTCTAATCGTGTTGTTCTGCAAGATTTGAATTCTTTTGATAACTTCATTATTAGCCTCAATGTAGAGTGAGTTGCAATAGTCCAACTTTGATAAAACTAGAGCTCTAGCAAGTGTGATGCAGCTATTGTTAGATAGGTAGGGTTTGCCTGCCCTGATCAGTTTGCAGGTGTAAGCGGTGGCAGAGGCCATCGAGTTGACTTGCTTGTTGAAGGATAAACTAGAGTCCAAATAGAAACCCAAAGTTTTGACCGCGTAAGCGGAGGTGATTTGATTGTTATCAATATTGAAAGAGGAATAGTTAGGGCCCAGTTTTTTTTAGGGTAGGGGGTGTGCCAAGGATAATGATTTCAGTTTTGTCGTCATTCAGGCATAGTCCATGAATGGCCATCCATGCCTGGATGATGAGATACACCCTGTTCACCAAGGCCAAATCCTTGTCATAATCACCAGTAAGTGGTAAGAGAATCTGAGTATCATCTGCATAATTAGTGTAGGTGATACCAAGATTGTCCCGATCATCGAAAAGGTGCTTCATGAAGATGTTGCAGAGTGTAGGAGAAACACAAGATCCCTGGGGCACGCCGCATGCGATGGGGATGGAGTCTGCTGCTGCTGAGGAGGAGAAGACTCTCATGGTCCTGTTATTGAGGAAGGATTGGATCCATGCTGTGGCTTCTTCAGAGAAGTGCGCAGCCATGTCCAGATGCCTACAAAGGACCTTGTGGTCGACAAGGTTGAATGCAGCTGATAGGTCCAGGAGGAGGAGTAAGGCAGATTTCCCTTGATCCCTCAGCTCGTCGATTTGTGCCTTTAGGTCTAAAAGGGCTGTTTCAGTACCGTGCTGGGGCCGGAAGCCAGACTGCCGTACTCCTAGCAGGTGGTTAGTTTCTAAGTGTTTCTGTATTTGTGAGTACGCCACTTTATCTATGATTTTTAAGAGGAATGGCACGGTGGTGATTGGGCGGTAATTCGAGGGTATGACTGGGTCTAGGGTCTGTTTTTTAAGCAGTGGGAGTACCCAGGATTCTTTTAGGTTATTTGGTATTGACCCTGTTGCGAATGAGGCTTTGATACGTTTTGATATGAAAGGAGCTAGGTCTCTGGCTGCGTCCTTTATCAGTTGGGCTGGGCATTGGTCTCCCTGGCAGTTTGATGGTTTGAGTGACAGTATACTTTTTTCAGTCTCAATAATGGATGCTTTAGAGGACTTGAAACAACGAGTGTCAATGTTATTTTTGGGAGGGGTGACAGCTATTTTAGGCATGGTATCCAGACTAATGGAGGATTTTTTCTTGGCAATTTTGGATTGGAGTGTTGTCACTTTGTTCGCCAGGGATTGCTGGATATTGGTGCACCATAGCTTGTCTTTGACACAGTTGTCTGGAACTGGGATGTGGGATTCTATTTCCTTTAAGATGATGAAGAGTTGCTTCATACTAGAGTTGGCTTGGGCTATTCTATTGTTGTAAGTTTCCCGTTTAGCCAACAGTATTTCCTTTTTATAGAGGGTAGATATATCCCTTAGCATGTTTTTATTTTCTTCCCTATGGGGGATCAATGGGAATGGAGAATGGTTTGTTCAGGGGGGACTTACTGGTCCCTCCAGGGTCGGAATGGACCGGTAAATCCCCATTGAACAGCACCGGAGTCGGTACCGGTATGGGAGGCAGCCATGGAGCTAATTGCTCCATGGCTACCACCATACTCGGAATGACCCCCACTGCCATATGGACACAGAGGTTTTGTAGAAGAGATAACTACCCCACGTAAGGTTTTGGGGTAGTATGGCATGACCAATCCTGTAGTTGGCTCTTTTCCGAATTCATTTTATAATTTTTAGCTGAATGAAGTTTCTATTAATTTCTAGGGGGAAAGAGGAAGCAGTTTGACAGTTCTAAAGAAAAGGAAGTCGTTGTTAGAAACCATTTGAGGTTGCCTGGATGCATTGGTACACACGCCCAAGTTGCTTACAAGGTATTGAAGTTATAAAATATCTCAATCCCCAGGGGATTGGGGAATTTATAGATCTATTCAAAAGATCTTTATTAAATACTAAAAAAGTGTCTTTATCTAACAGGGCACCAGAAAGATTTGAAGAGAATTTAAAAATAATTGCGGGTTTTAAACACAACAGACGCAAGATAATGCTGCCCCTGATGAATGTCCGACATTTATGTGTATGATTTGGAGAGAGACATGTACAAGTATGGCTCCCATAAGGATAAGAGGAAAAGCACAACAAATATACTAAAAGAAAAAGGCCCCAGTCTGATGTTTCACACAGAGGATATGTTGTACTGTATCAATAGGACTCATATATGTTGATTCACTTGTGTTGTTTTTTATATGATGTTTTATGTTATGTGATCATTTTATAATTGTGTTTTATGATGAATATAATTTGGATTATTATATATGTATGAAAACAACTTGGAAGACCGTGGAGTCTTTCTGGTTTCTACTCAGTAGAGGCAGCCACTCTACTCACACCTTCTTTCTGTAGAATATATGACTATATCCATGTAGTAAGAAGTAAGTGATCCCCAAAAATGGACTCAGCCGTTTGAGATCAGTGTATCAGGGGATACCCAGTATCAACTGCATGGGAGCGACAGAAAGTGTACACGTCAATTTTCTGGTCATTTCAAGTTGGCACAGGCTGTATAGTCTTCATTTGAGAAGACAAACAGGAACAAGCAAAAATTAGTTTAGCTAGCATATGTCCATTTTCGGGTACGTGGGGGGGGTGTTGTGCAGTGGCATTCAAATGGACCATTCGCAGACAACATGACCTATGACCCTTTTTGTACAACTGACACACATGCAATTGATGTAAATGTCATTAATGTGTTACAAGTGAATTCCAGCTATATGGCCATGTTCAACGGTACATTTAGCATTTCTATAATATGCATGTGTGACTGTGTGGTTCTGACAGGCAGTGTACTTGTCCAATTTGTGTGCAGCCAAAAGGTGTTTTTTGGGTGGGCGCTTCAGTATTCTCTGGCTTTGCATAATGAGTTGTGGGTTTGCTTGACTGTGTTTGTGCTTGCCATTGTCACTATGGTGTGGTGCATTCTTGTGCATGTAGTTCTTTAGTTTATCGCTGTACGGGATGGATGTGGTTATGTATGCACTAGATATTTTTCATACGTGCAGACACGCCTGTCAAGGACTTGCACTCTGGCATGCTACTAATGTGTTGCACCTTGCGTAACACCAGCACATTTGCACATTTCATGCACTCGCAACACTGAGTAGGGTCATCTTCCCTTCAATGTTTGAGGTGCACTTGTTTTACAGTCGGTAATAATGTTCCTGGCTCTTATTGTTGATCTACCTTCCCCTTTTGCCGCCCTATCCGGCCTCTGTGCACTTACATGGAGGTTTTGTATTTGTTTTGGGAAATTGCTGTGGGAGTAATGATGGATTAATGCATGGAGTGTGCACATCCACTGGTCATGGGTGTCATACTGGGCCGTCATAATATAACACTGCACATGGCCTTGTAGTTTGACTCTCCCAGCAGCCAGGTATGCTACGCTGTTTACTGCCCCCCTCCAATTCAACACTGCACATGGCCTTGTAGTTAGGCTCACCCAGCAGCCAGGTATGCTGTCCACCATGTCGTGCCATGTACCGAGGCAGCATGGGGTTCCACAGCACCATAGAGTCGTGTGTTGACCCGGGAAATCTTGCACAGCAATGGGTGATGAGGTGGCAGGCATCACACACCATCTGCACGTTCTGTGAATGAAAGAGCTTCCTGTTGCGGTACACTGCCTCCATAGCATGCCTGGCTACCAGCTCCACATGTGTGCAGTCCATGGCACCAATGACGGTAGGCATGCCTGCAAAGGCATGAAAGGCTATTTTTGTGCCATCTACCTGGTCAGCCATCCTGGGTAGGCTGATGTGGTCTTGTACGTGACACAGGAGTGCCTCAATCACCTGGAATAGCACACAGGAAAAACATGGTTGTGAGATCCCATGCAGCTCACCAACAGTGTGCTGGTATGTGCCTGTGGCTAGACAGTGTAGCACAGACACTACCTTCAGCAAGGGGGGGATGGCTGTGCGGATATTGATGAGGCTGACCAGGTCGTCATGGATCAGGTCCACTATTGAGCTGATGGTGTCCCTGTCTAGCCAGTTCAGGGTGTGGATCTGACTTTGGCTGAGGTTGAATTGTGTGGCCCTTAAGCGAGGGATTGTTGGCTGCCTGCAGGCTGCAACCTGCTGGACATTGGGGATTTGCAGGGCCATGATCGCCCTCCTTCTCCTCAAGCGCTTCCGCTGCATCCTCCGCCTCACTGCCTCTTCAAGTAATGGCTCTGCAGGCATGGCCTCCAGATCCAGTACAGCTACAGCTACTGCTGGCATTGTGGTGTTAAAAGGGGAATGGGGGTGTGGCAGTGGTCCTTCTATTATGTGTCACAGCCCATTGGGGCCACCTGTGCTGATTTTGAGCACCTGTGGCATGTTTCTACACACCAGAATCCACTTAACGCCTGGTCCGCGATGCCAGTGTATCCGACATCGTTTTCACGTTGTAACCGGCATGTCCATGCTGGTGATTGCGTGTCCGTGCACCTCAGAATGTGCACTTACTGATGCCATGCCGGTATCTCAGGCATGGCTGCCGTGTCTCTCCGCAGAGACCGGCAACGGTGTTGCCGGATGCGGTGGGTCACTTGTGATGCCGGTGTTACCAGAATTGCAACTCAGACTATACCGGTCCGGAAAAAAATTGCTGGTACAAATATACCGGCACGCTATTTCGGGACCAGCATACTTGTAATGAGGCCAATTGTCTTTTAGCTGTGGTTTTTTCAGTCGGGAATTGCAGTGGCTTACTTTTAAAGTAAATTCCAACTCTGTTTCTCACAGGCTTAACAGCTTGTGACCCTACAAGTGATTTTCTAACAAACTCTCTAACTTTGTGCAAGACTTTGATTCTAAGAAGTGACTCAGCTCCATAGACATTGTTCCAATTGACTTTGGCTGTCCTGGCTCCCTGAAGACTCTTCTAGCCCATTGACTTTGATATTGTTTGTCCCTCATAGGTGGTAACTTGTTTTGGACTGTTACTGCTGGGAAAGGCTTGTCTAGATTTCATTGGAAGATTTAGTTGTGCTCACATTTACTGAGAACCTGTTTAACTGTTTTCCTTCCCTAAACCTTTCCTTTTTGCAACCTCAGAATTTGAAAAGTATAACTAGTGTGATATATAAATGCCATTACTATCCCTGTGATTGAAGTCACCTCACAGTGTAGGAACTGTGTAAGAAGTATATCCAAAGATTATCCACTAACCAGTCCTGATTCTGAAAAGTAATTTTAAGGTATATTTACATTGTTACATGAATTGCCTTTTGAAAGAACGCTTATTTAAAAATTGATGTTAATTAAAAATATAACTATTTATAACTGAAACCTTGACTATAAGTGTTACTTGGCTACTTGTATTTACGGATTTCATTTGTACAGCTCTACAGCTCACATTTACCTCTCTTGAGATAGGCCTGGATGTTCAGTCACACTACCAACTTGTGTAGTACAGACCTGTACCAAAAGGTGGGTTACCTAATACCAAGCAGATAAGTGTTGGGTAGTTTCACACAGTGTGACTGCACTAATTCCTAGGGATGCCCTCTTGATCAGCCCAAACAATGTCCATGAAATTACTGGCTGCTCCAATTTCCAGTAAGGCTGTGACTTTAGTGCTTCTTCCCTCATGGATGCTCACATGAACTCGAACGACTAATAAGCGGTTATCCAACCGTTGTAGAGTAGAGATGAAGGGACCGTTCTGAGTACCCCAGTTAGTGGCGGCGGAACCTCAGGGCACTGTTGGAGCAGATGGGCTCCTGAACCTCAGTATAGACATAAGCCATGTTTTTGTCTTCTGTTTCTTTCTGTAGCTGTTAATGGTCCTCTAGCAGATCCTATCTGCATTGGTTCTTCCTTGGCCACTCCCTCAGTAAGAGAAGGACTGCTTGACAAAGGAGCAGGAGTAAAGGGTATATTCTTGCCTCTCTTCTGTTCGCCGTGCGTTCAGACACCCGGTAGTCTGTGTCTGTGTGATTAACTATTCCAAAGTCGTAGGTCGAGTATAGCGAACGGGTTCGTCCTTAATTTCCTAATGTAAACCCCTTCTAAGCACTGTGTACTGTGTACTGGGCTGCTTCTGACCATCCCGCTTCAGCTTAAGAAGAGCAACAAAGGTCGCATAAACCTGTAATACTGGGTTAGCAGCTGTAACCAATGGAGTAGCCCAAGCTAAGGCATTCCCCGCCATGTTTGATCTCACAGAACCAACACGTGAACTGTCTGATGTATACTTTGTGGTGCAAAAGGTGAAATATACAACACATGCATCCAGAAATTCACACAATCTCTTCAGAGAGCCACTGAATTTGCTTGAAGCAGTCCCAACAGAGCAAGATCTGTAAGGTGTGCGTCTCTAGCAGTTACTAACTGCTTTAGCACAGCGTTCTCTGTTGTCAGTCCCTGGACTTCCAAAGGGAGACTGTGTGCAGCAGCAATCATTTCTTGGATTTGTTCAGCGGTGGCCATATTAACCTGGCATGGCAAAATCTCAAATTCTTTATCTTCCTCCTCACCTGAGTCGCTGACTTCGGAATCAATAGAGCGCCGCTTAGATGCTGCAGTAGTAGCCTTTCGGTGAGCCGATCTCCGGCCCTTAAGGAGATAGGGCCTACCCCGAGAAGAAGCCACTATGTCCAGCTGAAGGAACCAGCATAAGCTAGGGATCTCCTCTCAGGTGTAACCCAGAAAGGGGAAAAGGCCATGACGCAAATAAAAACTCAACTGATTGTAGAGTAGGTAAAATCCAGATGATCAGGATCGGGTGTCAGAAAGAATAGAAGCCACCAACGTGATCGAATGTTGAAGGAAGAATCCAATATCAACGCCGGAGCAACTGGAGCTGAGCAAATAACAGCACTGGAGCGGGATCACAAGGAAAGTGACAGCAGTGGCAAAAAGCCAGAAAGGCAAAGTGGGGAAAGAAGGAGACGTAGCAAGAAAAGGCAGAATCTAGCGTCTTACCATGTCAGCAAAGAGGAGGGTTGCAACGCGACGAACGTTGAATCCGGACTTACTGTGAGCAGTCGGGCTGGTGCCATCTAGACCTATAATCAGGTAGAGACGAACAACGTAGCAGAGCGTTAATGGCGGATCATCCATGTATGCCAAAACGCCCAAGAAGTACGATTCATGACAGCAGCCTTTAGTCTATGCCTTTCTAAGCGCCGCAAGACTGCACTCACCTTTGGCTGGTTCCGTGGGATTTCTTTTATGGTTCTAGCTGGACTGGGATTGGGCAGCCTGTTGATTTTGTGGTTCATGCAACATTGGTAACATTAAAGGGTCAGAAAACAAACCAGCCACTTCAAAAGTGTCTTCCCCACAATTGATTTGTATGCAGCCATGCGCCTTGGTTGGTCCACTGGGCTCGCCCCATGCTGGATTGGATGGTGGTTCTTCAAGTCCCAAAACAAATGTGACAAATCCAGGGAATTCGTCCCCTCTCCCCAAGGGGGAACCACCCCCTTTGGGACTAGGAAGGTGAGCCCACTAAGCTTAACACCCAGTAGAGGAAAGCGCGGGAGGGAGCTCAATGGGAGTGACCCCACCCCCTTAAGAGGTAATCCCTAGAAACTGATACGTTTGATTTGTTGGTTTTATGTATGATAAGCTGTGTAATCATTTGCAACTTCCTTCACTTATGACTGGTATGGATGCTGACCCTTCTATGGCACCGTCTATACCTCAGGAGATAGAACTGAGAAAAGACCCACCTCCTGGTTGTGTGGAAGATAAAGATCCAATCAACATTTCTACACAAGAGAAGAGTAACCTGTAGAGCTACAGAGTAGGAGGGACCTCATTTTATGGGGTGTGGCAAGGAGAAGCCAGCACATGCATGGTGCAGTGAACTGCGGTGAAGCCCACAGAACGTTCAGCAACCCTGTTGAGATACCGACAGGAGCAGCCCGGCTCCCAAGAACCTCAAGCAGTGAACGCCTAAGTGGTGAGCAAACAGTGTAATGAGGAACCAACGGCGAAGCCTTGCCGGAAGACTGCAGGAAGGGAGCATCTGCTCCGTAAGACGTAGAAAGCGGCCAGAGGAGAAAACATACTGGATTACCAGCCCACAGGAGTAGCACACAGAGACAGAAGGTACGCATTTGCTCCAGGGAAATCTTAAGGTGGGGTAAAAGAAACAAAACCCCAAGGCAGGGTAAGAGAGAAAGGTCTGAGACTCCAATGCAAGTTCAGAGAAACAAAACCCCAAGGTGGGGTAAGAGAGAGAGATCCGAGACCCCAATGCGGGGTAAGGGAAACCAGTCCCCAAGGCAGGATAAGAGCAACCAGACTCCAAAGTGGGGGTGACAGGAATTGGACACCAAGGCAAGGACAGAGAAATCCGACCCCAACAAGGGGTGAAAGAAACGAGGCCCCCTTATGTGGGCTGAGAGATACCAAACCTCAAGGCAGGATGTGGGACCCAAGGCCACAGTGAGGGGTAAAACCCAGGAGAGAGAGCGAGTACCACACATTTTCTTGGTGGAGAAACCAAGAAGAATACCTGGTGTGGAAACAGGTGGTTCCCAATGATAGAAGAAAACCAGAGACTGAGAGAAAGTGCTTAAGAAAGGTACACTTGTTCTTCTGTTGTGAACTGCGCTTCAGGGCAAGGAGCCCCCTCTTTTTTCAATCTAAGGCTGAAATACAAGCCCCAAGCAGGGGAAACTTGAAGAGACATTTGGGGCCTCATCGCAGGTTCGGGGGTAACCCTTAAAAGTGCCGTCAACGGAATTAGCGCCGCCAATACTGATCTGCAGGCACAAATACCGCCGACTGTAAAATCAGCTGGTGCTATTACAGCCAGTGCTATTGCAGCCGACACTATTACAGCCGGACACATGGGGCGCAAACAAAGCTGCATCACAAGTCCATGTACAGCAGTATTAGCACCGAAAACCGGTGCTAATACCGCTGAAGACATGGCGCAGTTACATCCAGCTTGCAGTTGGAGGTAAATGAACACAGGTGCTTGAAAAGAAGCCACAGGTGACCCCAATCCACTTCAGAGGGCTACATAAAGCACACCCCTACCCCAAACACTGTTACCAAAAGCATGCTGCCACTAGCCACTGTGAGCGGGGACAGGCAGATGCTCATGCTGCGGGTGGAAGTATAGAGGCAGGACAACCAGGCCAGGGCACAGGGAGTTCAGGGGGCCAGGGGAGGAGGAGGAGAGCCCAAGCAAGGTGTGCACCGATCCCCAGGTTTAGGCCCTCACCCTGGACCCTCACCGACAGCCAGTTGGTCACCCTGTACCTCTTCAACAGGGAGACCATAACAGAGGTGCTCACCACAATACAAGACGACATAGAGAGCAGGATCAACATCCGGACAGCTGTGCCCCCACTACTGAAGCTAGTGTCTGTCCTGCAATTCCTTGGAACTTATATCTTCCAGCACTCTATGGCCATGATGCATGGCATGGCACAGCCCACATTCTGCGCAGTGTTTGGCCAGGTGCTTGAAGCCCTCCTTCGGCAAGTGCAATGCCACATCTCACTGCCTACCACCCCTGCCGAGGTCAATGCCAGGAAGGCATAGTTCTATGTCATTGCCCAAATACCAAATGTGATTGTTGCCCTGGACTGTACCCATGTTGCGTTGGTGGCCCCCAGACCTACGAAGCAGTGTACTGCAACCGCAAGCACTACCACTCCCTGAATGTGCAGGTGATCTGCAACCCCAACCTGTACATCACCCACTGCTGTGCCCGCTACCCTGGTTCCACCACACGACTCCATGGTCCTATGGAACAGCACACTTCCAGGATACATGGAGAGGCACAGAGAACTACGGACCTGAATAGTGGGTGAGGAAAATTGTACATGTCCAAATGGGGGGACAGGGGAGTACGGGGTGCGGGGGTGAATAACTATACAAAGCAAGGTATGCCAAGAAAATGCAAAATCCATACCTGCCCACCTCCCGCACCAAAGTCACAGTACAGCCCAGGGAGCATGCACATGTCAGACTCACCTGGATGGAGAGGCTGATGCACACATACAGTGGCAACTACAAACATGACTACATGTACCACAATGCAACATGCACAAACCAAAGCAATGCTGACAAATGGCCACATCTCCTCGCACAACAATAACCCTTCCAGTACCACGGCCATGCACCCATGTGCGGCCAGCCCACAATGGCCACCCATTGGCACTGGATGCTCAGGGAGGGCCCATGGGAAACCCAGCATGCCACATGCATGGTGGGAATACACTACCACATGACAGCTGATCATTTCACTGACAAACACCTTACGTAACATATGCTTCAAGGTGAAGCAAAAACAATGCATGACAGGAGTGACACAGCATACACAGACATTGAATAGACACATGACGTGAAAGGAAGGCCCATTTGCATGCACAAGATGTCAATTGACTTGATATTTTGTAAGGTCCCCCCACACCTTTCACCGTGACTAATGCCTGTGCCTCCCCCATCCAGGTAACTCTGGATACCCACAGCTCCCCTGGCTAATGACCCCTGTGTGTGATCCACAAACACAGCAGGATAATGCCTACAACCAACCACGCTCACAGCAAGACCTGTGTGTGCATTGAGCTTACCTTTGGCCTTCTGAAGGCTCTTTTCCGCTGCCTCGACTGTACCAGTGGAGCCCTGATGTACGCTCCAGAGAAAATGGGCAAACATTGGGCTTGTGTGTGCCATGCTGCATAATCTCTGCCTGAAAAGAAATGTTCCGCTACCCCCTCACGTGGACATGCCACCCCAAGAGGAGGAGGATGCAGTGCATGTGGCAGAGGCAAATGCACGCATTGCCAGAGATGACGTGAGGGATGGGAGACTGGCCCACCAGGAACTGATAGATAATTTCTTCTGACACTTACACATGGCACAAGCCATGCACGACTGTGTGGCACTCACCTCTATCAATAAACACGACAATGACCCAATCGGGTATGTCCTCGCATTGATGAAGTTTAACAGTTTTAATGATGTCAAGTGCCCTAACTATCCACCCTCCCTCCTCCCACCACCAACTCCCTAGCACACTATCCCCCCTCCCACCACTAACTCAGCAGCACACCATCCCGCTCCTTCCTCCCACCACCAACTCTCCAGCACACTATCCCCCCTCCCTCCTCCCACCACCAACTCCCCAGCACGCTATCCCCCTCCCTCCTCCCACCACCAACTCCCCAGCACACTATCCCCCTCCCTCCTCCAACCACCAACTCCCCAGCAAACTTCCCCCCCTCCTCCCACCACCAACTCTCCAGCATAGTATCCCTCCCTTCTCCCACCACCAACTCCCCAGCATGGCCACTGAGGGCAATAAGTCTCTCGATGTTGATTACAATGAGGGCCTCTCCCCCCGCCAGTCCCCAGTGATCTTGGGCGCAAATGGCGCTGGAACTGGCGCCTTGGTGTGCTCTACTGATACTCCTCTGTGGGAGTCATAGAACTGGAAGGGATGGAGCCTGGCCCCCGAATATGTTGGAGTGTGACCACCGTGCTCTGGCGGATGGCCTCTGCAAGTGCAAAGACACCTTTGGTCATCTCCCTAACCCTCTTGTGATGGGCTGAACAATCCTGTGGGTGGATCCTTGAAGGCTGTCATGTATGGCCTGCAGGTGTTCTAAGTGTGTGTGCCCTTTTGCCTCCATCTCCCTCTGTCTTCACTCCATCTCTCTGCAGCACCGTGCTGCGAGTCGTATGGGAGGGGGGCTGTGCCGTGGCCAAGGGCTGTTGTCAAGGGAGCCATAGGAAGGTGTGTCAGTGTTCGGCTCAGGTGTTTGAGCACACTGGCAGTGGCAAGTGCGCTCAGGGGTTTGAAAAAGGCTGGTGGCGGGGAAGGCTTGCTGGTGTTTGTGAACACTGGCGGCGGCAAGGGCACCCAGGGGTTTGTGCCCCTTCTGTATGCGGTGACACCGGGGCTGGTGTCCCCCTGTGTTTTCACAGTCACCCTGCCTGGATGTGTGGCCTCAGTGTCAGACTCTCCAGCTGCGGGAGTGGGTGCAGTGGGCCTTGCAATGGTTCTGGTGGGTTGTGGAGTCGACGTCGGCCTGGTCCTGCTGTGTTGCTGTGTCTCATGGTGGGACATCTGCCTCGGCATAGCTGGTCTGTGCCTTTGCAGGGTGGTGGCGTACCTTGAGGGCCTGGATGTGCCACTCCCACATGGGCCGGCCCCTTGTCCTTTTTGGATGCCTCTGGCAATGCGTGAGAGCCTGTAGGGGACATGCTAAATTTTGTCAGGTAGGCTTCCCCCACGTGTGTTGGCATGCAAGACACATTTGCTATGGTACAGAGTGGGACCCCACACATTTGGGCAGATGGGCATGGTTGGTCAGGGCAGATTGCATGTGGGCCCAGCATTATGGGGATGCTTGCAGCAATGCGTGTGTGACACATGGCCAGTTGGTCTTTGGCCTGTGTGTGGGGATGGCAGAGTGTCCATGCTGGGGCAGCTGATGTATGGCATGCATCCTTGTGGTCCTTCATGCCCCCACATCTCTGCCCCAGGTGGCACTCACCACGGGGGGGGGGGTGGATATGGTCACTTGCACCTTGGCACTGGCATGGCTCTATGGGCACTGCTGTGCAGCCAGCAGGGTTGCGCTGTCATGTCACTGATTGGCTGGCTGAGCTCATGTCGATGTAGGGGGACGTGTACTTCCCTGTGGCTTGTCTGCCATGCCAACATAGGGCAGACCAACTGGGCATGCAACATGCTGGTGTGACTGCTGCATGGTGTTGCGGTTGCTCATGCACCACAAACCTGCTGGCACTGGTTGCACCAGCAGGTGTGTGGTGTACATGGCACTTGGATGCGTCACTTTCCACCCCTTCCCGCTGATGTAACGCACAGGGGTGCCCTTGGTGCCCTGCCCCATTGCTGCAGTGGAGGGTGGCTGATGTGCCACCCTGTCATTCCACCCTGTTGGCATGCCCAGCTTCTGGGTCTGCTGACATGTGTCCCTATCCACTGGAGAATCTTATGCTAGGTTGTCATTGTGCATGCACGTGTCCTGGGGGGGTTGACTCTCCTCCTGCCTCCTGGCTGCTGGCACCCGCCTCCGACTCTCTCTATTCTCTCCATATCCAGCACGGTGCTGTACTTTTCCTCCCTGGCGGTTAGAACCAATTGGTTCCACAGTGCCTCCTCCTATGGCCATGGACTCCTGGCGGTGTTGTGACAGCAGTCCACGGACCCTGACTCATTCCACCACTTGCGGCAGTCCTCTCCATCACGGGGTACACTCGCCACTGCAGTCACCTTCTGGTTGATGGCATGCCAGATGGCTGTCCTGCGCTGTCCTGTGGTCTTATGCTGTCGACTGCCATATAGTTCATCACAATGGGCAATGACCTCATCCGTGAGTACCACAAGCTCCCTCTCACTAAATCTGGGTTTTCTGATGATTTTCAGGCACCTTGCCTCTGGTCCTCTCCTGAGACATTCTGGCTTGTTTCAAGGTCCGGGTGGCTGCAGGAAGTGGATATATTTGATGGATTGTGTTTTTCAAAATGGCCACTGCAATGCTTCCCATTCCGGCGGTGACACAATTTCCACTGGCGCTAATAGCGCCGGTATCGCTGGCAGTAGCGCTATTTGCACCGATACTTTGGCGGTAACCCTTATTTCGGTGCTGTTTCCACCATGCAGTAATAGAGTTACTGCCAGAGTGGGGCGCGCATTCATGCCAGGTTGTGATGCAGCGCTAATACCGCTGCACAACTCGCCAGTAACACTATTTCTGCTCTGCGGAAATTGCACCAGATTCCCACCAGACTTGCGATGAGGCCCTTGGTCTTCTATTTTGAACTGTGCTGTGGAGCAAGGAGCCCCTTTGTTTTGATAAAGAAACATGAGGCTGTGCTCAGAAAACAGCCAGCATTCTTTCTTTTTGACCAGGGCCCCTTATTCTACTTTCGTTAACGTTAGGATTTTTGTGTTCACATTGGTAGGGACAGTAATAAGGTTAGAAACTTTTTTGGGATGGTGACTTTCTTAGGACAGCATGAGCACTCCTTTAGTTGCCTTTATTTTCATTAGAAATAGGGCCAATAAACTTGGGGACAGTATAGGTTTTGGGTGTTCTAATGAAGAACCTGTTGATTCAAAATGCCACCTTATCCATCCCCTTACCACACAAAGCACAGAGAACTCTGGCAAGGCATTGGGTGATTGACAGTGGTACCAGAAAAAATAGTCACAGTACTTGTAGGGGATTCAGGGACTGCAGCCCCTGCAACTCCCTCACCCCCCATCTTGGGCAAGATCAACTCTGGCATATGCCCAGTTATGCCGCTTGCCCCAGGTCGGGAGGGATCCATGTCCCCCATGATCACTGTGAGGAGTCGGTTGGTTGGCAGGAATGAGAAGGAGGATCCAGCTTGTCGTTACCGGTTGAAGTGTGGTACTGTTTCTAGTGCCATGGTGCTTGATCAAAGCGTTCTGACAGGCATGTAGTGATTTAATTTCTTCTTGGTTAATTCTGCACCCTTCGGCATGGAAGGCACGGTGAGCTGTACAGAGGGCTTTGAATTAAATTCTGCATTTGAAGCCATTGGGTGAGTCTTTATAGCTCTTTTAAAAAGAGGGTAGTTTTGAACCTGGCGTATTGCAGGTGGAAGTACGTTCCATAGGAAAGGACCCTGGAAATCGAGAGTGGTATCTCCAAATTTAGCGATTTTGAATCTGGGGGAAGCAAGTACTGTAGCAGTAGAGGAACGAAGGTTCCTGCCGGTTGTCTTGACTTTGATGCATGCTTGACAAATATAAGGGACTGCTTAAGGACACGCACTTGTGTGTCATTGTTAACACTTTATGTGTTATTCTGTGTTTTACCGGAAGCCAATGTAGCTTCTTTCTGTAGTTGGAAATGTGAGTGGAGCGCAATTGGTTAAAAATGGTGTGCACAGTATTATTCTGAGCCACCTGCAAAGATTGTATGTTGGCAGCAGTGGTGCCGGACAGTAGGCTGTTACAATAATCTAATCTAGAATGTATCAACGCGGTGGACACAAGTGCACAGTTTTCAGTTGTTATGAATGGGTGACTATAGTGTATTTGCTTATTAATCAGTCCACAGCTAGATCGAATGCTGTAGACAACATGGGGCTTCATGGAGTTCTTCATCTAGAACGACACCTAATGTTTTTACTTTTCTTTGGACCATGATGACATAGTCTGCCATAGTGAAGTTGGCATAGTCTGTGGCTAGCTTGTTTCGGGTGTTCTTAGAGGATACTATCATGAGCTCTGTTTTATTGTTATTCAGGGCCAAGGAGTTGTAGGCCATCCAGTCCTGGATGGCTTTATAGATGGTATTGATAGTTTCAGCATCATTTTTATAGTGACCGCTCAGCTGGATGACAATCTGACTGTCGTCCGCTTAGTTTGTATATTGAACCCCTAATTCATCTAGGATATCCAGTAGTGGTCGTATATACAAATTTAAAAGCAGAGGCGACAGGCATGAGCCCTGTGGAACACCGCAGGTTTGAGAGATGGGGATGGAGTGATTATTACCCACACAGACCCTTACCATACAAGGGCCCAAAAAGGACGCTATCCATTTGGATGCCAGTCTGGAGCAATTTGCGACCTCTAGGAAGCTATGATCAACAAGATCGAAGGCTGCGGAGAGGTCGAGCAGCATCAACAACGCAGCAGCTTGATTTTTATCCACTATGCCAGCTAGAGTAGACTTTAAGTGGAGCATGGTGGTTTCTGTTCCATGACAATCCATGTAGCCTGACTGTCGAGTGCCTAAGATGTTGTGATCTTCGACATGGGCCTGAAGTTGGATGTATGCAAGTTTGTCCAAAATCTTCAAAATGAAGGGTACATTAGTTATTGGTCTGTAATTGTCTTTATTGGTGGCATCAAAATTCTCTTTTTTCAACAAGGGGGTTATCCAGGCGGATTTAAGTTCAACGGGTACCGTGCCTTCATCAAAAGATACGTTTATTAATTTAGTAATCCAAGGGACCAGTAGATCTGTCGATTGCTTGAAGTTTTGGCCCGCTTTGTCTTCCTAGCGTTTGTGAACCTAGATTTAGTATTCTGACCCTGCCTCAGTCCCGTTTTGTTTTATAATTCCTCTTTTCCTTGTTTAGCCCCTTCTGCTCCACATATTGTGTCCTGTAATTAGTTTCCTTCTTTAGCTGCTGGAACTCCCGCTGACAGGACTGGGAACTCTACCGGATATTCTTTGCCTCCTGCTGTTACCCTGAACTGCCCGCATGTTACTGGATCTCAGACAGCACAACTGACTCCTTTTGCCTTACGTTTGTATCCCTTACTGCCTGCACGTTACCGGATCTCAGACAGCACAACAGACTTCGTTTGCCTTACGTTTGCGCCCACTACTGCCCGCACGTTACCAGGACCCGGATTGTATTAAGGACTTCCCTTTTGCTTCCCATTTTCTGCTTTTGGACCAGACGCATTTTGCTTATTAACTCTCGTGGCTGCGCTCTATTGGCACCAGGGCAAGAGATGCTTTGCTGCCAGGTGCTACCATTAGGCGTCCTCGTGCCGGTGGGGTAGGTCTTCGCTGTGCTCATTTGGAATTAGGCGTACTCGTGCCATCAGGAATAGATTCTGGGAAGGCTACCAAAATCACAAACTGTCTGCCTACAGAAACATCCAGCTGCTATGGACAAGAGTATACCTGCCTCATTTTGTCAGGTATTGTGAAAGCTGGTTGTGTCCTTTTCTTGTCCAGTAAATCTCTTGTTATTGTTGGCAACAATTATATCTTACTTTGCTTTCTTTAGATCTTGTATTGAGACTGAGGATTTTGGGAACCATTAACTCCTCCCAGGTTGTACCATTCTTCGGAATATCTCCAGCTGGGTTCCTTTACAGAAAGAGCGGGGGAGGGTTCAGCCTATGCATTAGAGGTTTTGACCTGTTTATTTTCTCCTGTTTCTACAGCCACAGAATTCCGGGCGTGTCTCCTCTTCGACTGCTGGATCTTTCTGTCTGTCTAGTTGAACAGCAGAGAGGAACAACGGTAGGAAGAATTCCTCGGCTACTGCTACAGCTTCTTAGATCTCATCCCTCACCAACTGGTACGCGTTCCGTGAAGTGGGTTGTGACAGAATCAGAAGCCATTTTTCAAAATGGAGACATCAGACACCCTGGAAAATCTAGTCCGCCTAGTTTCGGAGTTGCATGCCGACATGACAGCAGCACACCAAGCCACACACAGGCGTATAGACGAAATGCAGGTTGCATCACGCCCGATGGGAGCCGAAGCCAGCGCACCCTCATTGGCTGCAGGCTCTGGTGTCCCAAACCCTCGGCAGGATCCGGTACTAGTGCTTATGTCCACCCAGTTTCCTCTAGCTGCTCCAGAGAGGTTCCATGGGGACCCGAAACAGTATTGGACCTTCATTAACCAGTGTCGTTTACATTTTCTTTGCCGTCCGGCTTCGTTCCCCGATTCTACCACAAAAGTAGCCTTTGTGTTGTCTTATCTCAGGGGAACAGCGGCGGCCTGGGCAAATTCTCTATTGGAGGGAAATAGCTACATGCTCTACGACTGCGATGCCCTTATAAATGCCATGGGTAGAGTCTTCAACACATGCTACAAAACGCAAGCCACGGATCTGGAGTTGTTAAACTTAAAACAGGGGGACACCCCCCTTCTGACATATCTGGCCATATTCAACCAGTTGGTGGCCGAGACTAACTGGCCTGAAGACAAGAGAGCCTCAGTTTTTTACAAAGGGTTGTCTGAATCATTAAAGGACACATTGGCCACCGTTCCGGTGGTTCTAACAGATTTCTCAGAGTTGTTGGATTTAGTACTCCAGATAGATGCCCAAAGAGGGAAAGAAACCAGCAGTCCAGTATCAAGTCCAGTCTGTTACCCGCCGGTGAGATGAGGGCGTGAAACCGGGGAGTAGACCCAAATACCAGGAAGTTGCTTGAAGAGCTTTGGGTAGAGCCTCCACCCAAGTCTCCTCTCTGTGAGGGAATACGACCTTCAAAATGATATGACCTCTTGCTGTAATTAACCAGGCAAGTGGACTGATCACCCAGAAGGGCGGGGAGAATGCACCGCCATGAACCAGGCTGTAAAGGAAAGAACAACAAGTAAGTAATAGAAAGGTAACACTTGTCCCCTGTAAGTCTTACTAATCGATGGAATACCTGAGCTTTTTCCCCCCTTTGTATGGAAGTATGGCACAAAACCGGGAATCACCAGTGGAAAAGGACTGAAGGATGTGAGGAGTTCAGAACACAACGACAGGGATAAAATAAGAAAAATGGAAATGTTAGTAGGATACTAATACCCGGGCGGCACGAGGGTCGCACTGGATTCGGGATGGTGCACAGCTGCAGAGCGTCCTTAAGTGCACAGGAAAAACAAAGTTCAATCCAAAAGTTCCGTTCGTAAGGCAGAAAAGTCTTACCACTGGTGACTGAAGAATGAAGGTAACAACCAGTCGGGATGGCAGTTCCAAAGTAAGGTAAGTTGAAGGCAGGCAAGGTCTGGCACGAATGAAGGTAACAACCAGTCGGGATGGCAGCTCTAAGGTAAAGTAAGTTGAAGGCAGGCAAGGTCTGGCACACTAGCGGACAGCGACTATGGCAAAAGCGTGTAGAAGAGAAGTCCGGGAGAAAACAGGGCTCCGGTACACGTGCAGGCGAAAACAAAGACAAAACCTTTTCTAGCGGAGTCCGTGGAAGCAAAACAAAGGTTCGGTACACAGGAAGACAAGTCAACAAGGGAATTCCAATAGCGGGTCCAGTAAACAATCCGAGTTGATTTCGTAAAGAGAGAAAGGGTTTGGCACTCGAAGGAGGATCTTCTAAATGCCGGGAGTAGCTGTAAATAGAAGCGGCGTCCTGGCTGCAACCACGGACTACATCAGTGAGGGAGGCGGGGCAAGCCAACGCAAGTGTTAAGATTCAGATTGCAGAATTATTGTGGTTACTGAATATAATTAGAACGACACCAAAAAAGGATACTCTAGTAAAGGATACAAGTTGAGTTCCTGTAGAGCTTCTCCCGATTGACTATTCTGAGTGTCTTCTAAGGAGAAGAATTTGATGATTGAAACCTTCCAACCAATGCCACTCTCAGACTATAATAAACAAACACAGCCTGAAAGAGTAATTAGTGGAAAGGTCCAGATATTGGATGGATTCACCAGTCTGTAGGATAAGAATAATATGTTTTAATCACTATTCAATTTTAACCTAATTCAATGTATGTGTCAGATTAAGGATATGCACTAACCTGTAGTTGTGTGGACTGGAGGATGAAATTGAGTTCCAGGAAGAATATACAAAATAAAAACCAATGAAGGAAAAGGGGAGGTTAGTAAGGAGACTAACCCGAACGGAACGAGGGCCGCACTAGGTACGGGTCGGTGCACACCGGATAGCGTCCATAAAGTTCAGTGCACAGTTCTTGAAAGTAGTAATAACTTGAGGATTTGGAAGAGGAGGTAATCCTAGAACGTGAATGTCCACAATTGACTGAGACTGGCTGGGACCTTTGGAATGAAACAGGAGACCAGAAGAACAACAGTGCGGATCCAGCTAGTAGAAAGGAAAGGCAGTTTAGGAACCACCAGAAATAGCAGCGTGGATTCGGCTAGCAAAGGGTAAGCAGATTGGAAGCTGCTTAGAAGCAAAGTAGAACCAAGCTCCGGAACGGAGATCCAAGAAACAACGATCAGAAGCGCCGAATAGCGGGAGACTTCCGTTTAAATAAGAGTCAGCTGACGTAAAATGCGTGAGTAGCGCGTTGACGTCCAGTCATGTGATACTCAAGCATACTTATCGAATGGACTGATAATGTGTGCAGCGTGTTTGACAAAGAAGTTCGCCATGTTTTAGCGGAAATGAAGGCGTTTACCAGGAATCTTTCCCCAGAGTCGCCACCGAGTATAAAATGGTCTGGCTGATCTCTGGGCTGTAGATGTAGGGTGCTGAACTCGGACGTGAGAGGGCCCAGCAGGCATGACAGCAAGGCTCCACAGCCGAACTACCGCACGGAGCTAGGTTATCTGGGAAGTGTAGTTGCGTTTCGAGTTGCTAACTTCTACGGCAGCTGCCATCGTGCATAGAATGGAGCAGCATTATGCCGTATCCTTTTGGGGAGCGCCACGAGCCTCCTGACCTTCCCGGTAGCTGCACTGGGAAACCAAAGTGCTAGGGACGCAGGTGGCCGGGTTTTCCGCACAGGACGAGGTGAACGTCGACCCATAACAGCATCTGCCCCCAAAGGCGGCGGCAACCCCTTGCGGGCATGGAAGCGACGCAGGAGTACAGGTGAGTGAATATTGCTCAAGGGTTCCCAAGACCTGTCCTCAGGACCGTACCCCTTCCAGTCGACCAGATAGAATGGCCGACCCCTGCGGAGTTGAAAGTCCAAGATATCAGCAACCTCATACTCGTCCTCACCATCCACGCGAACAGGGCGAGGTCGCGTAGGTAGACGTGTAGAGGGAAGGCAAGGCTTGATGAGACATACATGGAACACCGGATGCAGTTTCCATGAAGCAGGCAAAGAAAGACGCACCGCCACAGGATTCAAAACTTCCGTAATGGGAAAAGGACCCACAAACTTCGGCAGCAGCATACGTTTGCCAGGAATGCGCAGATTACGCGTAGACAGCCAAACTTTCATGCCCACTCTGTATTCCGGTGCTGCAATCCTATGTCGGTCAGCATACTTTTTTGCTCTCTGCTAGGCAAGCAGAAGGTGGGATCGAACTCCCCTACGGACCGACTCCAATTCTCTTACACAAGCCTCAGTGGCCGGGTTGTCAATGGGGAGTGCTGCATCCAAAGGCAAAGAGCGTGGATGGAATCCATATAAGGCAAAAAACGGTGATACACCTGAGGCGCAGTGTACCGAATTATTGTAGGCATATTCGGCAGGGGCGAGCATCTCCAACCAGGTAGACTGAAATTGGAGACACAGGCATCGGAGGAATTGCTCTAGAGTGGCATTAGCCCTCTCAGTCTGTCCATCAGTTTGTGGATGATATGCAGAGCTGAAACGATCGTCAATGTGAAGTGAAGAAGTCAAAGCCCTCCAGAAGCGAGACGTAAACTGAGGGCCGCGGTCTGAAACAATGATAGAGGGAAGCCCAAAGAAACGAAAGGCATGCTTGAGAAACAAAGAAGCCAACACGGGGGCCGAAGGCAAACCCGAGCAGGGAACAAACAGAGGCATCTTGGAAAAGTAGTCGATGACTACCCAGACGGTATCATAACCGTTTAAAGGAGGCAGGTCCACAATGAAGTCCATGGAGACCATATACCACGGTTTATGTGGCACCGGAAGGGGATGCAAAAGGCCCACAGGCTTGGATCTAGGGACTTTGCATTGAGCACACACCGAGCAAGAGGCCACATAATCGATGACATCCCTGGGCATTGATGACCACCAAGCCCAGCGGCGCAATGCCTCCAGCGTCTTTTGCTGCCCCGGATGGGCTGCCATCAAGGAATCGTGTGACCAGGCTAGGGCCCGAAGACGTGCTTCTCCAGGAGGTATAAAGAGACGACCCTGGATATAAGGCAAGCCCCGTACAATGTCGAGGTTTAAAGAGTCGCATTCCTCCTTATTTGAAGTCACCCAGGACAAGATAAGGGCACGGGGCGAAGGCTGAGGAGTGCAGGCACAAACCACCCTTTTAGGTAACAGCAGGGGACGATCGGCCTTGGGAATACAAGTACCATGGGATAACCTCGAAAGAGCGTCAGCACAGGCATTGAGACGAGCCGGTCGGTATGTGATGACAAAATTAAACTGGGAAAAGAAAAGATGCCAACGAGCTTGTCGGGCCGTAAGGCATTTAATTGATTTAAAGGCAAGAAGGTTGCGATGGTCCGAATAGACAGTAACTTGATGACGGGCACCCAACAGATGATGACGCCATTCCGCAAAGGCGTCTCTGATGGCTAATAACTCACGCTCTGTAATAGGATAATTGCGTTCGTACGGGGTCAATTTCCTGGAAAAATATGCAACTGGATGGATCTCCCCTGAATCAGGACAATCCTGTGACAACACTGCCCCGATAGCTGAACCGGAGGCATCCGCCTACACTAGGAAAGGGAGGAGAGGGTCCGAGTGTTGCAAGACCGGTGCCGTCGAGAAGGCGGCCTTCAGAATCTCAAAGGCCCGCTGTGCCTCCGATTCCACGCATACGGTTTCTTGGAGCTGGTCAGTGCCGTTAAAGGAGAAGAGGTCGATGAAAATGAATGGATGAAACGCCGATAAAAGTTGGAGAATCCCAAGAAGGACTGCAATGCCTTGACAGAGGTAGGAATGGGCCATTCCAGAATCGCTCTAACCTTGGAGTGACTCATTCGAATGCCACAACTGGTCAAGTCATAACCAAGAAATTCCACCTCGGTGGAATTAAAAACACACTTCTCTGCCTTGACGTACAGGTGATTCTCCCTCAACCTCTGCAACACAAGACGCACATGTACGTAGTGATCCTTCATAGAGGATGAGTAGATAAGGATATCATCCAGATAAATCACAACAAATTGGTCCAGAAAGTCATGGAAGATGTCGTTCATGAATGCCTGGAAGGTGGCCGGGGCATTACAGAGTCCGAACGGCATCACTAAGTATTCAAATAACCCATAACGTGTCTTAAAGGCAGTTTTCCACTCGTCCCCCGCTCTAATCCGAACGAGATTATAGGCACCCCTAAGGTCAAGCTTAGTGAACACCACTGACGAACCAAGTTGATCCAAAAGCACTGATATCAACGGAAGAGGGTACTGGTTTTTTACAGTAATTGCATTCAATGCCCTGTAGTCTATACAAGGGCGCAGGTCCCCCTCCTTCTTAGGGACGAAAAAAAAATGGAGATGCCGCAGGGGACTTTGAAGGCCCAATAAAGCCTGTGGCCAAGGCTTTATCTATGTATTCCTTCAGAATCTTGTCCTCTGGTAAGGTAAGGGAATAGACTCTGCCGGCTGGTATCTTGGCCCCTGGTAATTGGTCTATCGGACAATCATAGGGCCTATGAGGAGGCAATTGATCTGCCCTGCCCTTATCAAACACATCCCGAAAGGATTCGTATTCATGAGGAATGTCTATACTGGCATCACGAGCGATGGCGCCTATGACAGACAAGGAAGCCACCAGAGCTTGACAAGAAGACTCCGGGCATACAAACGTGTCCTGAAAACAGTGTTTATTACACTCCAAAGAAGGGAAGCGAACACTCTTCTTTACCCAATCAATAGCAGGGTTGTGGTGTTGCAACCACGGAATACCCAATATGACCTGATATTGAGGAGCCTTGATTAGATCGAATGAAATCGATTCAATGTGTCTGTCTTCGGTCTTCATGCTGCCAAGGGAAGTATTCTGTGTGACCAAGCCGGATACCAAAGATGTACTATCCACAGTATGAACCCTCTCGGGTTGTGCCTTGAGTAGAATGGACACATTGTTTTTTGCAGCATAGTCATAGTCCATATAGTTCCCTGTAGCTCCTGAATCGATGATAGCCAAAGAGGAGAACGTAGCGTCTTCGGTCGTGGTGAATAACACAGGAAGACTGACAGGAGCAGACGAAAAACCCTGTGAGTCCAAGGAAAACACTCCCGGCGTAGGGACTCTATCTATCGCCGGGATTTGGCGTTTCCCGCCTTTTTGACTAGTTTTTTGGGACAGTCTTTCAGTTGGTGTTCTAAAGACCCACAATACATGCACAAATTATGTGAACGTCGATATTCACGTTGTATGGGAGTCAAAGGGCCCCTCACCGCCCCTATCTGCATGGGTTCTGGAGTTGGAGCAGGAGGAGTAACTACGTCTGCTGGAGAGGGGGTAAGGACCGGGGTTTTACGTTCCCCTCTTCTTTCTGACCTTCAGGCATCTATTTGTAACACCAAGTCTAACAGTTCACCGAAGGAGGTCGGAACGACCGGTACTGTGGCTAGGATATCTTTTAATTCTTCAGACAACCCCTGGTAAAACACGGCTGATTTCTTCTCTTCGGGCCAGTCCGTTTCAGCAGCTAGCTGATTGAATCTGGTGAGATAAGAAAAAAGAGAAGAAGTGCCTTGTCATAGACTCAGCAACTCCAGGTCCGATGCTTGAGATTTGTAGCAGTTATCAAACACCTTATTCATGGCCAAAATGAGTTTGTCACAGTCATAGAGGATGTAGCTGTTGGACTCAAGCAAAGGGTTGGCCCACGCAGCCGCTGTACCCCCGAGATGGGAAAGAATAAAGGCTGCCTTGGTGGTGGAGTTTGGAAAAGCGGTGGGCTGACACAAGAAGTGTAGCTTGCATTGATTTATGAAAGTCAGGTATTGTTTTGGGTCTCCAGTGAAGCGTTCCGGAGGGGCCAACGGGAATTGTGTGGCCATCAAAACTGGTGCCGCAGAAAACCCTGAAGCAGAAGCTGAAGGTAAACCAGAACCTGAGGCGGCCGCACCCACCATGTCTACCCCCAGTGTTGGGGGATTTTGAATACTCCGTAAGCTGTCGATCCTTTGATGCATGGCGTCATGAGCCATTGTCATGTCAGACCGTAACTCAGACACTAAACGAAACAAGGCGGCCAAAGGATCAGCTTCATCCATGGCTTCTGTTTTTGTTACTCACCGGTGAGATGAGTGCGTGAAACCGGGGAGTAGACCCAAAAACCAGGAAGTTGCTTGAAGAGCTTTGGGTAGAGCCTCCACCCAAGCCTCCTCTCTGTGAGGGAATAAGACCTTCAAAATGATATGACCTCTTGATGTAATTAACCAGGCAAGTGGACTGATCACCCAGAAGGGTGGGGAGAGCGCACCGCCACGAACCAGGCTGTAAAGGAAAGAACAACAAGTAAGTAATACGAAGGTAACACTTGTCCCCTGTAAGACTTACTAATCGATGGAATACCTGAGCTTTTTCCCCCCGTTGTATGGAAGTATGGCACAAAACTGGGAATCACCAGTGGAGAAGGACTGAAGGATTTGAGGAGTTCAGAACACAACGACAGGGATAAAATAAGAAAAAGGGAAATGTTAGTAGGATACTAATACCCGGGCGGCACGAGGGTCGCACTGGATTCGGGATGGTGCACAGCTGCAGAGCGACCTTAAGTGCACAGGAAAAACAAAGTTCAATCCAAAAGTTCCGTTCGTAAGGCAGAAAAGTCTTACCACTGGTGACTGAAGAATGAAGGTAACAACCAGTCGGGATGGCAGTTCCAAATTAAGGTAAGTTTAAGGCAGGCAAGGTCTGGCACGAATGAAGGTAACAACCAGTCGGGATGGCAGTTCTAAGGTAAGGTAAGTTGAAGGCAGGCAAGGTCTGGCACACTAGCGGACAGCGACTACGGCAAACGCGCGTAGAAGAGAAGTCCGGGAGAAACAGGGTTCCGGTACACGTGCAGGCGAAAACAAAGACAAAACATTTTCTAGCAGAGTCCGTGGAAGCAAAACAGAGGTTCGGTACACAGGAAGACAAGTCAACAAGGGAATTCCAATAGCGGGTCCAGTAAACAATCTGAGTCGATTTCGTAAAGAGACAAAGGGTTTGGCACTCGAAGGAGGAACTTCTAAATGCCGGGAGTAGCTGTATACAGAAGCGGCGTCCTGGCTGCAACCACGGACTACATCAGTGAGGGAGGCGGGGCAAGCCATCGCGAGGCTCCACAGCCGAACTACCGCACGGAGCTAGGTTATCTGGGAAGTGTAGTTGCGTTTCGAGTTGCTAACTTCCACGGCAGCTGCCATCGTGCATAGAATGGAGCAGCATTATGCTGTATCCTTTTGGGGAGCGCCACGAACCTCCTGACCTTCCCGGTAGCGGCACTGGGAAACCGAAGTGCTAGGGACGCAGGTGGCCGGGTTTTCCGCACAGGACAAGGTGAACGTTGACCCATAACACAGTCTCTACCTCGACCAGAACCAATCAGTCAGGGGGCTGACCCTATGCAGATAGGTGCAGTACACGGACCCTTTACGCCTTTGGAGCGAGAAAACAGAAGAGCCCACAATCTTTGTTTCTATTGTGGCTCGTCAGAACATTTCATACGGTCATGTCCCAAGAAACCTACCAAGCAATTGGGAAACTCCAAGACTTGGCAGTAGAGGGGGTTCGTTTGCCGAGTCCCTTGCATCAGGGCCCCTGCTCAAAGGGTGGCTGTTCACTTTTTCAGCTCACTGTTATGATCACACTCTCCCACGTGTCGCCTTGGAAGACCTCTGCTATTTTAGATTCTGGTGCTACGGGTTGTTATATGGATATCACGTATGCCCGGGAATCTAACATCCCCATCTGTTCTAAGGAAAGACCAGAAACAGTTAATGCCGTGGACGGCACCACCCTGATTTCAGGGCTGGTCACCGAACGCACTTCTGACATCTTGATGGTCACTGAAAGTGGCCATTCAGAAACTATTAACTTTGACTTGATTGCAGCGCCACAGTTCAGGATTATTCTGGGGCGGTCATGGCTCTCCTTACATAATCCAGCAGTCGATTGGCAAAGACAAGAGGTCTGTTTTATCTCCGATTATTGCGAAGCACATTGTCTGGACTCTAGCTGCGGGAACGCTTCCAGTCCTTGTCGGCCTTTTCTGATGTCCGCTTCTGTAATCTGCTCCATTGTTTCGGCAGTCATACCAGCTTGGCCGATCAACTACCTCCGCATCCACCGTACCCTTGTCCCATCGGCCTGGTTCCATGGGCAACCGTCCCGAATGGTTGTATTTATTCTCTTACGCAAAAGGAAACCCAGGTTCTCCGGGATTACATTGACAATGCATTGAAGACGGTTCATTCGTCCTTCTCGGTCCCACCAGCGTCTCCCTTGTTCTTCATCCCTAAGAAGGAAGGAGACTTGAGGCTGTGTATCGATTACAGAGCCTTGAATGCTGTGACAATACAAATTTAGTATCCCTTGCCGCTGATCAACACCCTCCTGGATCAACTGGGCTCCTCTGTAATCTTCACTAAACTAGACCTCCGAGGAGCATATAATCTGGTCAGAGTAAGAGAGGGCGACGAATGGAAAACCGTGTTTAAAACGCAGTTCGGGTTGTATGAGTATTGTGTCATGCCCTTTGGGCTATGCAACGCCCCCGCTACATTCCAGAATTTCATAAACAATGTTTTTCGGAACATGATCAATAGGTTTATGGTCGTTTATCTGGACGACATACTAATATACTATACATCCTATCAGCAACACGTCATCCATGTGTCATCCGTCTTGCAGCGTTTGAGAGACAATCATCTTTTCGCCAAACCAGAGAAATGCGTGTTAAAGGTATCTGAAGTGGAATTCCTGGGCTACAAACTTACTAGCAGTGGAGTACGCATGAATCAAGCAAAAGTCAAGGCTGTTCTGGATTGGCCGGTCCCCGAGAAAATCAAGGCATTGCAGTCCTTCTTAGGATTTGCAAACTTTTACCAGCGTTTTATCAGGACTTTTTCTGGTATGGTCGCCCCACTCATGGCCTTGACTAGTACCAAACAAAAGTTTGTATGGTCTACCGAAACACAACAGGCCTTTGACTCCTTAAAGGCCGCATTTACCACTGCTCCGTTGCTTCAACACCCGGATCCAGCCTCACCGTTCCACGTAGAAGCTGACGCTTCAGGAATTGCAATAGGTGCCATGATGTCACAGATTTGTGACGACACGGCGTACTCCACCGATCACGTTCTATTCAAGAAAACTCACGGCTTATGAACGCAATTATACAACCACGGAAAGGGAATTATTGGCCATAGGAGACGCCTTTAACCCTTTAAGTGCCAAGGACGAGGTATCTCGTCCTTGACAGTGCACACGCAGTGCCAAGGGCGAGATAGCTCGTCCTTTTCGGCACCTTGTTTTGAGCGATCCCTGCAAAGCAGGGATCGCTCAAAACTGTAATCCAACCCCCGGGCTATGTGAGGGGGACGTCCCCCCTCACGGCCAGGGGGCTAGATTACCTTCAGTTTCACGTCGGCGTGCGTAACACGTCGGCGTGAAACTGAAAGTAAATCCACCGCAGCAGCCATTTTCGGCTGCTGCGGTGGATAAAGAAGGTGAGTGCCCTTCTTTGTCAGCCTCGATCTCCAGCTGTATTTCAAGCCGGAGATCGAGGCAGGTATCGTTGGAAAGGGGAGATTCTCCTCTTTCCAACGATACCAACTGTGTGGGATTGCTGCCTGCGGATCGGGCGCAGGGCGCCTCGATCCGCGGGCAGCAACGTCACGGATCAAATGAAGATCCGTTTGTGACGCGGGGGAAGGGGGGCTGCTTACTAGGTAAGCGGCCCCCTTCCCCCGTGGCCCCAAAGCATGGGACCACAGCGCCAGGGACCCCTGGGGGCAGATGATCACTGCCCCCAGGGGTGAAATAAAAAAATTAAAACAAAAAAAAAAAATCGAGGGATGGAGGGAGGTGGGAGGGGTTTTGGGGCCCTGGGGCCCACTGGACCACCAGGGATGGAACAAAAGTGGTGTCCCTGGAAAGGGGACTTTCTCCCCTTTCCAAGGACACCACATATGAGGCATTGCTGCCCGCGGATCGGGCGCAGGGCGCGCGATCCGCGGGCAGCAATGCCAGTGGATCAATGAAGATCCATTTGTGACGCAGGGGGAGGGGGGGCTGCTTACTAGGTAAGCGGCCCCCCTCCCCCAGTGGCCCCAAGGCATGGGGCCACAGCGCCAGAGACCCCTGGGGGCAGATAATCACTGCCCCCAGGGGTGAAAATAAAAAGAAAAACACAACAAAAAATCGAGGGGAGGTGGGAGGGGGTTTGGGGCCCTGGGGCCCACTGGACCACCAGGAATGGATCAAAAAGTGGTGTCCCTGGAAAGAGGACTTTCTCCCCTTTCCAAGGACACCACATATGAAGCATTGCTGCCCGCGGATCGGGCGCAGGGAGCGCGATCCGTGGGCAGCAATGCCAGCGGATCAACGCAGATCCGTTTGTGACGCAGGGGGAGCGGGGGCTGCTTACTAGGTAAGCGGCCCCCCTCCCCCTGTGGCCCCAAAGCATGGGGCCATAGTGCCAGAGACCCCTGGGGGCAGATAATCACTGCCCCCAGGGGTGAAAATAAAAATAAATAAAAGCAGAAAAAAATCGAGGGAAAGTGGGAGGTGGGAGGGGGTTTGGGGCCCTGGGGCCCACTGGACCACCAGGGATTGATCAAAAAGTGGTGTCCCTGGAAAGGGGACTTTCTCCCCTTTCCAAGGACACCACATATGAGGCATTGCTGGTCACGGATCGGGCGCAGGGCGCGCGATCCTAGGAAGGGGCATCTGACCCCAGAGAGGGATCCAAGAGGTGGGGCCCCCCATCTGCCGCCAGGAAGGGGGGCCCGCAGGGAGGGTTGCATGAGGTGAGGCCCTCCATTTGGGGTGGGGGGGGCTGAGGGCCACCCTCCGTTGCAGTACATCATTCGCTGCCAATTTAGGGTGCCCCTCAGCCCCCCCTAAAAAGCAGCCTATGAATTTGTATTTTTTTTGTTTACCCAACTTCGCTTGGTGCAGATGGCCACATTAGTGTGGCAATCTGCCCCCAGGGTGCCCAAACCCTACTGCCCCATCTATTGGGGGTCCTGCCCCACCTTTTGGGGTGGCCCTCTCCCCCCTCACACCAAATGGAGGTGGGGTGTACCTCACGCAGCCGTTAGGAGGAGGCCCAGGGAGGCCTGCATGAGGTGTGTCCCCCAGCCATTGGGGGTGTGGGGGGCACCCCAAAAGGTGGGGCAGGACCCCCAATAGATGGGGCAGTAGGGTTTGGGCACCCTGGGGGCAGATAGCCACACTAATGTGGCCATCTGCACCAAGCGAAGTTGGGTAAACAAAAAGAAATATACAAAATCACAGGCTGCTTTTTAGGGGGGCTGAGGGCCACCCTAAATTGGCAGCGAATGATGTACCGCAACGGGGGGTGACCCTCAATCCCCCCCATCCCAAATGGAGGGCCCCACCTCATGCAACCCTCCCAGGGGCAGATATCTGCTCCTAGGAAGGGGCATCTGACCCCAGGGAGGGATGCATGAGGTGGGGCCTCCCCTATCTGCCCCCAGGGAGGGTTGCATAAGGTGGGGCCCTCCATTTGGGGTGGGGGGTTGAGGGCCATCCACCGTTGCGGTACATCATTCGCTGCCAATTTAGGGTGGTCCTCAGCCCCCCCTAAAAAGCAGCCTATGAATTTGTATTTTGTTTTTTGTTTACCCAACTTTGCTTGGTGCAGATGGCCACATTAGTGTGGCTATCTGCCCCCTGGGTGCCCAAACCCTACTGCCCCATCTATTGGGGGTCCTGCCCCACCTTTTGGGGTGCCCCTCTCCCCCCTCACACCAAATGGAGGTGGGGTGTACCTCACGCAGCCGTTAGGAGGAGGCCCAGGGAGGCCTGCATGAGGTGTGTCCCCCAGCCATTGGGTGTGGTGGGGGGGCACCCCAAAAGGTGGGGCAGGACCCCCAATAGATGGGGCAGTAGGGTTTGGGCACCCTGGGGGCAGATAGCCGCACTAATGTGGCCATCTGCACCAAGCGAAGTTGGGTAAACAAAAAAAAGAATACAAATTCATAGGCTGCTTTTTAGGGGGGGGCTGAGGGGCACCCTAAATTGGCAGCGAATGATCTACTGCAACGGGGGGTGGCCCTCAGCCCCCCACCCCAAATGGAGGGCCCCAGCTCATGCAACCCTTCCTGGCGGCAGATAGGGGGGGGGGGGCACCTCTTGGATCCCTCCCTGGGGTCAGATGCCCCTTCCTAGGAGCAGATATCAGCCCCCAGGGAGGGTTGCATGAGGTGGGGCCCCCCTATCTGCCCCCAGGGAGGGTTGCATGAGGTGGGGCCCTCCATTTGGGTTGGGGGGGTTGAGGGCCACCCCCGTTGCGGTACATCATTCGCTGCCAGTTTAGGGTGCCCCTCAGCCCCCCCTAAAAAGCAGCCTATGAATTTGTATTTTTTTTTGTTTACCCAACTTTGCTTGGTGCAGATGGACACATTAGTGTGGCTATCTGCCCCCAGGGTGCCCAAACCCTACTGCCCCATCTATTGGGGGTCCTGCCCCACCTTTTGGGGTGGCCCTCTCCCCCCTCACACCAAATGGAGGTGGGGTGTACCTCACGCAGCCGTTAGGAGGCGGCCCAGGGAGGCCTGCATGAGGTGTCCCTGCACCCATTTGGGGTGGGGGGGAGAGGGCCACCACAAAAGGTGGGGCAGGACCCGCAATAGATGGGGCAGTAGGGTTTGGGCACCCTGGGGGCAGATTGCCACACTAATGTGGCTATCTGCACCAAGCGAAGTTGGGTAAACAAAAAAAAAATACAAATTCATAGGCTGCTTTTTAGGGGGGGCTGAGGGGCACCCTAAACTGGCAGCGAATGATGTACTGCAACGGGGGGTGGCCCTCAGCCCTCCCCGACCCCAAATGGAGGGCCCCACCTCATGCAACCCTCCCTGGCGGAAGATAGGGGGGCCCCATCTCTAGCATCCCTCCCTGGGGTCAGATGCCCCTTCCTAGGAGCAGATATCAGCCCCCAGGGAGGGTTGCATGAGGTGGGGCCCTCCATTTGGGGTGGGGGGGTTGAGGGCCACCCCCCGTTGCGGTACATCATTCGCTGCCAATTTAGGGTGGCCCTCAGCCCCCCCTAAAAAGCAGCCTATGAATTTGTATTTTGTTTGTTCTTTACCCAACTTTGCTTGGTGCAGATGGCCACATTAGTGTGGCTATCTGCCCCCAGGGTGCCCAAACCCTACTGCCCCATCTATTGGGGGTCCTGCCCCATCTTTTGGTGTGGCCCTCTCCCCCCTCACACCAAATGGAGGTGGGGTGTACCTCACGCAGCCGTTAGGAGGAGGCCCAGGGAGGCCTGCATGAGGTGTGTCCCCCGGCCATTGGGGGTGGGGGGGCACCCCAAAAGGTGGGGCAGGACCCCCAATAGATGGGGCAGTAGGGTTTGGGCACCCTGGGGGCAGATAGCCACACTAATGTGGCCATCTGCACCAAGCGAAGTTGGGTAAACAAAAACAAATATACAAAATCACAGTCTGCTTTTTAGGGGGGCTGAGGGCCACCCTAAATTGCCAGCGAATGATGTACCGCAACGGGGGGTGGCCCTCAACCCCCCTCCCACCCCAAATGGAGGGCCCCACCTCATGCAACGCAGGGCAGCCAGGGCTCCAGCAAAGTCGGCGGTAATATCCCTGGCCTGGGGCACCCTTCTCCCATGTGGGTCTTTGCTGGTGGTTCTGGGTATTACATTCTGGGCCGATTTGCGTAAGTCAGACCTCTGTGGATTCCCACAGGTGTCCTCTTTTGGGAAATGCATGGGGTTCCCTGTTTTCCTTGCTGGCTTCGACACCCTAGGCCCAAATCTGTAGGTTGCCCACATGAACAAAATGGGCAGTGGCGAATGGCTTGGGGTTCCCAGTCGGTTACCCTTTTCCTTTTGCGCCCCCGGTAGGTGCACCCACACATGTGAGGTACCGTTTTCATTGGGACACCTGTGGGAACGCGTGACGGTAGGCCATGTGTTGTTGGGGGCGTGTTTCGATGGGTGCGTCGAGCGAAATGTGCGGAAAAAGCATTTTTTTCCCCACATTTCGGACTTTGCGGGGCTGTCTGGGTAATAAAATCTGGGGCGATGTGCGCAAATCATACCTCTGCGGATTCCCACGGGTGTCCTCTTTTCGGAAATGCATGGGGTTCCCTGTTTTCCTCGGTGGCTTGGACACCCGAGGCCCATATCTGTACGTTGTGCCGGTCGGCAGAATGTCTGAGATTTCGCTCTGAAAACAGACTTGGGGTTACTTGTGTTTTAGGCTTTCCCCTTGGCGGCCAGGTAGGTGCACCCACACATGTGAGGTACCGTTTTCATCGGGACACCTGTGGGAACGCGTGACGGTAGGCCATGTGTTGTTGGGGGCGTGTTTCGATGGGTGCGTCGAGCGAAATGTGCGGAAAAAGCATTTTTTTCCCCACATTTCGGACTTTGCGGGGCTGTCTGGGTAATAAAATCTGGGGCGATGTGCGCAAATCATACCTCTGCGGATTCCCACGGGTGTCCTCTTTTCGGAAATGCATGGGGTACCCTGTTTTCCTCGGTGGCTTGGACACCCGAGGCCCATATCTGTACGTTGTGCCGGTCGGCAGAATGTCTGAGATTTCGCTCTGAAAACAGACTTGGGGTTACTTGTGTTTTAACTTTCCCCTTGGCGGCCAGGTAGGTGCACCCACACATGTGAGGTACCGTTTTCATCGGGACACCTGTGGGAACGCGTGACGGTAGGCCATGTGTTGTTGGGGGCGTGTTTCGATGGGTGCGTCGAGCGAAATGTGCGGAAAAAGCATTTTTTTCCCCACATTTCGGACTTTGCGGGGCTGTCTGGGTAATAAAATCTGGGGCGATGTGCGCAAATCATACCTCTGCGGATTCCCACGGGTGTCCTCTTTTCGGAAATGCATGGGGTTCCCTGTTTTCCTCGGTGGCTTGGACACCCGAGGCCCATATCTGTACGTTGTGCCGGTCGGCAGAATGTCTGAGATTTCGCTCTGAAAACAGACTTGGGGTTACTTGTGTTTTAGGCTTTCCCCTTGGCGGCCAGGTAGGTGCACCCACACATGTGAGGTATTGTTTTCATCGGGACACCTGTGGGAACGCGTGACGGTAGGCCATGTGTTGTTGGGGGCGTGTTTCGATGGGTGCGTCGAGCGAAATGTGCGGAAAAAGCGTTTTTTTCCCCACATTTCGGACTTTGCGGGGCTGTCTGGGTAATAAATTCTGGGGCGATGTGCGCAAATCATACCACTGCGGATTCCCACGGGTGTCCTCTTTTCGGAAATGCATGTGGTTCCCTGTTTTCCTCGGGGGCTTGGACACCCGAGGCCCATGTCTGTACGTTGTGCCGGTCGGCAGAATGTCTGAGATTTCGCCATGAAAACAGACTTGGGGTTTCTTGTGTTTTAGGCTTTCCCCTTGGCGGCCAGGTAAGTGCACCCACACATGTGAGGTACCGTTTTCATCGGGACACCTGTGGGAACGCGTGACGGTAGGACATGTGTTGTTGGGGGCGTGTTTCGATGGGTGCGTCGAGCAAAATGTGTGGAAAAAGCGTTTTTTCCCCCACATTTCGGACTTTGCAGGGCTGTCTGGATAATAAATTCTGGGGCGATGTGCGCAAATCATACCTCTGCGGATTCCCACGGGTGTCCTCTTTTCGGAAATGCATGGGGTTCCCTGTTTTCCTCGGTGGCTTGGACACCCGAGGCCCATATCTGTATGTTGTGCCGGTCGGCAGAATGTCTGAGATTTCCCTCTGAAAACAGACTTGGGGTTACTTGTGTTTTAGGCTTTCCCCTTGGCGGCCAGGTAGGTGCACCCACACATGTGAGGTACCGTTTTCATCGGGACACCTGTGGGAACGTGTGACGGTAGGCCATGTGTTGTTGGGGGCGTGTTTCGATGGGTGCGTCGAGCGAAATGTGCGGAAAAAGCGTTTTTTCCCCACATTTCGGACTTTGCAGAGCTGTCTGGGTAATAAAATCTGGGGCGATGTGCGCAAATCATACCTCTGCGGATTCCCACGGGTGTCCTATTTTCGGAAATGCATGGGGTTCCCTGTTTTCCTTGGTGGCTTGGACACCCGAGGCCCATATCTGTACGTTGTGCCGGTCGGCAGAATGTCTGAGATTTCGCTCTGAAAACAGACTTGGTGTAACGCTCACCTGATTCCCGCAGAGGCGCCGGTCTTGACTGGGTGAATGCCGTATCTTCAAAGGTGATGTGTAACACACGGTTGGCTCTTTGGGCTGGACCTCTGTGCACTGTATGTCTGACTCGAAGAGTAAGATGTCTGCAGATAGAAAATATGGGATTAATGAACTGGGGTTATTGGGTGCCTCTCTCCTCTTCCCTTTCTCTTCTCCTGCTGAACCCCAAAGGTTAACGCCCTCACCTTAGGTAAGTGAACGCCGAGCTCTCCATCTGCCTCGGGGCAGGGTGCCGTAACCAGTTTCTTCACTGGATAAGGGTGCAGGCCTCTTGACCTCAGAGGACTGCTGTCCGTCGTTAACTAGGTTCTGGGCACTTCAAATGTCTTAAAAGTCTTTTGTAATGATATCTCTTGTTTTGCAGGGTTCCGGCGATGGCGGATGGCGGGCTGATGAGAGTTGAGGATCGAACCCGCGTGTGGAATAGAAGCGCCTGGAAGCACGTAAGTAAGCGCTTGTAGCCTGCTTCACGATGCGCACTAACTGTCCCTTTTATCTTGCAGGTACAAGTTCGGAGCTTTAGAGAAGCTGAAGGGTGCTGGAATACCCACTGGATTCGGCGTGGGAAGGAGTAATGGCACGTGAGTAATAAAGTTGCCCAGTGTCTTTAAACGCACCTTCTTTTGTCTTTCAGATGCGGGATGCAGCGCCGAAGGCCTCCGGAGCGTGCGAAGAGCTGGTAAACTTTTGTCTTTCAGATGCCGGAATGCAGTGCGAAGACCTCCGGAGCATGCGAAGAGTAGGTAAGCCTTTGTCTTTCAGATGCCGGAATGCAGCACGAGGCGTTGGTGACAGCCGATGGACCAGGTAAGAGATGCGCTGCCACTGAAGACCGTAGTGCTAACCTGTTCTTTCTTTGTCTTTACAGGTGCTGCTGAAGACTGGATTCCAGGATGGTAAGCCTTTGTTCCCTTAGGCCCAGGATCAGAAGCAGAAGACACGATGAGCGTTCTGCTGCAGAGAATGCAGAATAACGCAAAGCAAGATTCATCCATCGGGTGTGGTTTAAATAGCCTCCTGTAGTGCTTAGGTGTCTCCTTCCACAGCCACGCCTAGGTAAGAAAAGAGTTCCTGCTTTCCAGAAGAGTTCCAGTGTTCTGAACCTAGGGAGTGGCTCCTGCCCCACCCAACAGGAAAAGTAGTCCCAAACAGAAGAGGATCAGGGGTTCAACTGGCAGGTAAGTAAGCAGCATGGTCTGCTGCAGGTAAGTCCACCCAAGCATTATGAGCCCGGCGCTTCCAGCGCTGGGACTGGGCATCTTTATGAGCCTGGTGCCACTGGCGCAATGACAGGGTCCAAAAGGTCCCAATTGGGACTGGCTGGCACTCAGAACCGGGGTTATGGGTCTGCTTCCAAGGGAGTCGGGCAAGTCCTGATCTTTTGGAAGCAGAGATCATGACAGCACCCCCCCCCCTCAAGGCCCCTCCCAAACCGGGCTTCTCCGGGGGGTTGGGCTTGTTAGGAAATGTTCTATGAAATCTTTTGATTAGACGAGGCGCGTGGACATATTCTGCAGGTTCCCAGGATCTTTCTTGGGGACCGTAGCCTTTCCAGTCAATCAGGTAAAATAGTTTAGATTTGGAGATCTTGGAATCCAGGATGCTTTTGACTTCAAACTCGAGTTCTCCATCAACTAGAATAGGTTTTGGAGATGTAAGTCGGGTTTGAGGTTGCACGGGTTTTAATAGAGAGACGTGGAAGGCCGGATGTATCTTCATGTGAGGGGGCAAGTTCAACTTGACCGCTACTGGATTTACTATGGTAGTGATGGAATAGGGACCAAGGTATCTTGGGTTGAATGTGCGTGGTCCTTTTAGAGGTAGATATTTGGTGGATAACCAGACTTGATCTCCTACTTGATTTTGGGGGGCTTCCTTCCGATGTTGGTCTGCTCCTTTCTTGTATTGTTCTTTAGCCCTTTGAAGGTGAGAAACGGCTTCCTTAAAGGCTTGGGTGATTGTAGAATGCAGGTGGTCTTCTGCTGGTGTTCCAAGATCTTGGAGTGGATCCAACTCCGAGGTTCGAGGGTGACTACCGTATAAAAGAAAAAACGGGGTCTTCCCAGTTCCCGAGTGGACAGAGTTATTGTAGGCATATTCGGCTATCCAAAGGATATCTTTCCAAGTTTTTTCAGTTTGTTGTAGCATGCAGCGCAAATACTGTTCCAGAGTTTGATTGGTCCTCTCGGTTTGTCCGTCGGTTTGAGGGTGGTGGCTGGTCGAAAGTCTCACATCAATTTGAGCCGATCGACAGCAACTTCGCCAAAAATGAGAAATAAATTGACTACCTCGATCCGAAATTAGAACTGAAGGAAAACCGTGCAGTCGGACGATGTTTTCGAGAAATTCTCGGGCCAGAGTTGCTGCTGTTGGTAAGCCTTTGAGTGGAATGAAATGCGCCATCTTGGAGAATAGGTCCACGATTACTAGGATCGTATTGTATCCAGAGCATGGAGGTAGATCGGTGATGAAGTCCATAGAAAGCGTATGCCAAGGGCGAGGCGGGATGTCAATAGGGCATAAGAGGCCGGCTGGTTTTTCCTTTTGACTCTTGTTTTGGGCGCATACTCCACAGGACATTATAAAGTCTCTGATATCTTTTTTCCAAGACGGCCACCAGAAGTAGCGCTTGATCTTTTCCGAGGTCTTGGTCATACCGGGATGTCCTTCCATTAAAGAATCGTGATAACAAGAGATTACCTTTTTCTGTAAATCTGTGCTGGGCAGGTATAACCGTTCTTGGAAATATAATAGATTGTCCTTCACCGTAAAGTCCTTTCCCTGCAGATGCCAATTCTGTATGTCTGCTGGAGTTACCAGTAGCCTGGCTTTATCCTTAACTTCCTCTATGGATTGTGTGGCGATTACACCTAGAATTCTTTGTTCGGGAATGATAGGTACAGGTTTAGGATTGATCAAATGTTCTTCCACTCCCATCCGAGAAAGGGCATCAGCTTTACCGTTTTTTGTACCAGGTCGATAGGTAATTATGAAGTCAAACTCGGCAAAGAATAGTGCCCAACGGAGTTGCCTAGAGGATTGAGCTTTTGCGGTTTTCAAATATTGCAGGTTTCGGTGATCTGTAATCACAGTAACGGTGTGTCGGGCCCCCAGAAGATAATGCCGCCAAGCCTTAAAGGCGGACTTGATAGCTAGAAGTTCCTTATCAGTAATAGTGTAATTGATTTCAGGAGGCGAGAATATGCGGGACCAAAATGCCACGGGATGCAACTGATTGGTTACTGGGTCCTTTTGTGATAGAGCTGCCCCCATGGCAAGGCTCGAAGCATCAGTTTCAACGATGTAGGGGAGTTCTGGGCGAGGATGTTTTAAGATCGGTGCAGAGATAAATCTAGTCTTCAAATTCTGGAAAGCTTGTTCCGCCTCGGTAGACCATTCAAAACGTTTGTTTTTCTTTAACAAGGCGGTGATGGGCTGGACTATTCGAGAGAATTCGGGGATAAACCTGCGGTAAAAGTTAGCGAAGCCTAACATGCTTTGAACACCTTTTACGGAGGATGGCGATGGCCATTTGAGAATTGCATCGACCTTCTCTGAATCCATTCGCACTCCGCTAGGTGATAATATGAATCCCAAGAATTCAACTTCAGTCACGTTGAAAACACATTTTTCCAACTTAGCGAAAAGTTTGTGTTGACGCAATCTCTCGAGGACCATTTTCACGTGTTTCCGATGTTCAGTTTCCGATGAAGAATAAACGAGGATGTCGTCAATGTAAACAACAACACACACATCTATGAGCTCTCTGAGGACATCGTTCATAAAATATTGAAAGGCGGCCGGGGCATTGCAAAGTCCGAAGGGCATGACCTGATATTCAAATAGCCCATACTTGGTGCGGAAGGCCGTCTTCCATTCATCGCCCTCTTTTACTCGTACCAAGTGGTAGGCTCCTCTAAGATCCAGCTTTGTATATATGCATGCTTTTCTGACTTGGTCCAGGAGTTCAGGGATCAAAGGTAACGGATATCTATTCTTAATGGTGATCTGGTTCAGGGCGCGATAATCTATACAAGTTCTAAGGTCCCCTTCTTTTTTTGGAACGAAGAACAAAGCTGAGGAAGCAGGGGACTTGGAAGGACGAATAAACCCATTCGCTAGGTATTGATCCAGGTATTGTCGGAGGTGAAGATTCTCAGGCTCGGTGAGGGCATAAATTCTACTACAAGGAGGAGTAGATCCAGCTATCAGGTCTATCTGGCAGTCATAAGACCTATGAAGAGGTAGAGAGTTAGCCTGATCCTTCCGGAACATCTTGGAATTCTAGGTATTCAGGAGGTAACTGGGGAGCCTCCGAGGAAATTGCTGCCAGTGCAACACCAGGTCGAGGGTGACAAGTAGAGACACATTCTGGAAACTGAACCGTTCTTGCTCGCCAATCAATCTGAGGATTGTGCTTCTCTAACCAAGGAATTCCTAGAATAATCTGGAACTGAGGGACCTTGATCACATCGAACACGATCTTCTCATGGTGTCCATCTTGACTTACTAGCGTCACTTCTTGGGTGGTATGCGTTACTGGTCCGGAGGCTATCTCCGTACCATCCACCGTAGTAATGACGTCCTTTACAGCCTTTGGACTAAGAGTCAGATTCATCCTCAAAACCATTTCATGATCCACATAATTGCCGATGGCACCGCTGTCGACGTAAGCTTCAATCGCATGTAATCGATCCGGATTATCAGGGCTAATGAGGACGATAGGTATCACGAAATGCGAGGTCACGGAACTGGTTTTAACGCTCGGCAAGAGGACCTCTATTCTTGTCGGGCGAGGTTGTTTCCTTGCTCAGAGTTTGTGACCCTGGTAACTGCAGCTCCTACTGCCTTCTTGGCTAGTTTCACCGGACAGTCTCGAAGAAAGTGCCCCGAGTTTCTGCAATAGTGGCATAATTGCAGCTGTTTTCTCCTTTCCCGCTCCTTTTGTGTTAGTGGTCCTTTCAGGCCCCCTATTTGCATGGGTTCCCCGGAGTCTACTCCTTTGGTAGGAGTTGGTGGTTTGGAAAATACTCGAGCATCAAACTTGGAACGATCGGCCTTCCTGTTCTGCAGTCTGTGGTCAATTTGAACGACTAAGTCAATATAGTCCGAACAGTCTTGCGGGAGATTCACTACTTGGGCTAACACATCTTTGAGTTCTCCACGTAGACCTCTATAAAACAGCGTAATCCTTTTGTCCTCAGGCCATCGAGTTTCCACTATCAGTCTGTTGAAAGACGCAATATAAGCCAAAAGGTCTTGATTACCCTGTCGCAATGAAAGGAGCTCATTGTCCAAGGCCTGCCCCTGTGAATGTCTTGCAAACAGTTTTTCCATACTGAGCTGAAAAGCTTGAAAATCATGGAGAACCGGATCATCTTGATTAACTAGAGGGATCGACCAGTCTGCCGCATTGCCACTAAGGTACGAAAGCATGAAAGCTACCTTAGCTTGATCAGTTGGAAAGGCTGCTGGCCGGCATAAGAAGTGCAACCGGCACTGATTAATAAATACTGCAAACCTCTTTGGGTCACCAGAAAATCGTTCGGGCGGAGCCAGAGGTACATTCCCAGGTAGGTTGATCTGCACTGGGTTCGTAGAGGATGTTGAAGGAAGATTTGCCCCTGATGCGGGTAACGGAGTTTGTCCGGCTTGTGACTGTAGCAATTGTCTAGCGAGATCGTCTGTTCGCTCCTTGGAAATAGTCAGTGCCCTTCTTAGAGCATTTATTTCCTGACGGGCTGCATGCACTTCTGCTCTTAGTTCCCCAAAACTGGGCTAGCTGGTCGGTATCCGAGGTTTCCATAGCGCCTGGGTGGGAGTTTTGCGGTAGGCTTTGCGTTCTGTAACGCTCACCTGATTCCCGCAGAGGCGCCGGTCTTGACTGGGTGAATGCCGTATCTTCAAAGGTGATGTGTAACACACGGTTGGCTCTTTGGGATGGACCTCTGTGCACTGTATGTCTGACTCGAAGAGTAAGATGTCTGCAGATAGAAAATATGGGATTAATGAACTGGGGTTATTGGGTGCCTCTCTCCTCTTCCCTTTCTCTTCTCCTGTAGAACCCCAAAGGTTAACGCCCTCACCTTAGGTAAGTGAACGCCGAGCTCTCCATCTGCCTCGGGGCAGGGTGCCGTAACCAGTTTCTTCACTGGATAAGGGTGCAGGCCTCTTGACCTCAGAGGACTGCTGTCCGTCGTTAACTGCACGAACGGTAAGTTCTGGGCACTTCAAATGTCTTAAAAGTCTTTTGTAATGATATCTCTTGTTTTGCAGGGTTCCGGCGATGGCGGATGGCGGGCTGATGAGAGTTGAGGATCAAACCCGCGTGAGGAATAGAAGCGCCTGGAAGCACGTAAGTAAGCGCTTGTAGCCTGCTTCACGATGCGCACTAACTGTCCCTTTTATCTTGCAGGTACAAGTTCGGAGCTTTAGAGAAGCTGAAGGGTGCTGGAATACCCACTGGATTCGGCGTGGGAAGGAGTAATGGCACGTGAGTAATAAAGTTGCCCAATGTCTTTAAACGCACCTTCTTTTGTCTTTCAGATGCGGGATGCAGCGCCGAAGGCCTCCGGAGCGTGCGAAGAGCTGGTAAGCTTTTGTCTTTCAGATGCCGGAATGCAGTGCGAAGACCTCTGGAGCATGCGAAGAGTAGGTAAGCCTTTGTCTTTCAGATGCCGGAATGCAGCACGAGGCGTTGGTGACAGCCGATGGACCAGGTAAGAGATGTGCTGCCACTGAAGACCGTAGTGCTAACCTGTTCTTTCTTTGTCTTTACAGGTGCTGCTGAAGACTGGATTCCAGGATGGTAAGCCGTTGTTCCCTTAGGCCCAGGATCAGAAGCAGAAGACACGATGAGCGTTCTGCTGCAGAGAATGCAGAATAACGCAAAGCAAGATTCATCCATCGGGTGTGGTTTAAATAGCCTCCTGTAGTGCTTAGGTGTCTCCTTCCACAGCCACACCTAGGTAAGAAAAGAGTTCCTGCTTTCCAGAAGAGTTCCAGTGTTCTGAACCTAGGGAGTGGCTCCTGCCCCACCCAACAGGAAAAGTAGTCCCAAACAGAAGAGGATCAGGGGTTCAACTGGCAGGTAAGTAAGCAGCATGGTCTGCTGCAGGTAAGTCCACCCAAGCATTATGAGCCCGGCGCTTCCAGCGCTGGGACTGGGCATCTTTATGGGCCTGGTGCCACTGGCGCCAGGACAGGGTCCAAAAGGTCCCAATTGGGACTGGCTGGCACTCGGAACCGGGGTTATGGGTCTGCTTCCAAGGGAGTCGGGCAAGTCCTGATCTTTTGGAAGCAGAGATCATGACACTTGGGGTTACTTGTGTTTTAGGCTTTTCCCTTGGCGGCCAGGTAGGTGCACCCACACATGTGAGGTACCGTTTTTATCGGGACACCTGTGGGAACGCGTGACGGTAGGCCATGTGTTGTTGGGGGCGTGTTTCGATGGGTGCGTTGAGCGAAATGTGCGGAAAAACCGTTTTTTCCCCACATTTCGGACTTTGCGGGGCTGTCTGGGTAATAAAATCTGGGGCGATGTGCGCAAATCATACCTCTGCGGATTCCCACGGGTGTCCTCTTTTCAGAAATGCATGGGGTTCCCTGTTTTCCTCGGTGGCTTGGACACCCGAGGCCCATATCTGTACGTTGTGCCGGTCGGCAGAATGTCTGAGATTTCGCTCTGAAAACAGACTTGGGGTTACTTGTGTTTTAGGCTTTCCCCTTGGAGGCCAGGTAGGTGCACCCACACGTGAGGTATCGTTTTCATCGGGACACCTGTGGGAACGCGTGACGGTAGGCCATGTGTTTTTGGGGGCGTGTTTCGATGGGTGCGTCGAGCGAAATGTGTGGAAAAAGCGTTTTTTTCCCCACATTTCGGACTTTGCGGGGCTGTCTGGGTAATAAATTCTGGGGCGATGTGCGCAAATCATACCTCTGCGGATTCCCACGGGTGTCCTCTTTTCGGAAATGCATGGGGTTCCCTGTTTTCCTCGGTGGCTTGGACACCCGAGGCCCATGTCTGTACGTTGTGCCGGTCGGCTGTCATGATCTCTGCTTCCAAAAGGTCAGGGTTTTCCCAACTCCCTTGGAAGCAGATCCATAACCGAGGTTCCGAGTGCCAACCAGTCCCGATTGGGACCTTTTGGACCCAGTCCTGGCGCCAGTGGCACCAGGCTCATAAATATGCCCAGTCCCAGCGCTGGAAGCGCCGGGCTCATAATGCTTGGGTGGACTTACCTGCAGCAGACCATGCTGCTTACTTGCCTGCCAGTTGAGCCTCTGATCCTCTTCTGTTTGGAACTACTTTTCCTGTTGGGTGGGGCAGGAGCCACTCCCTAGATTCAGAACACTGGAACTCTTCTGGAAAGCAGGAACTCTTTTCTTACCTAGGCGTGGCTGTGGAAGGAGACACCTAAGCACTACAGGAGGCTATTTAAACCACACCCGATGGATGAATCTTGCTTTGCGTTATTCTGCATCCTCTGCAGCAGAACGCTCATTGTGTCTTCTGCGTCTGATCCTGGGCCTAAGGAAAAAGGCTTACCATCCTGAATCCAGTCTTCAGCAACACCTATAAAGACAAGAAAGAACAGGTTAGCATTACGGTCTTCAGTGACAGCTCTTCACTTACCTGGTCCATCGGCTGTCACCAACGCCTCGCGCTGCATTCCGGCATCTGAAAGACAAAGGCTTACCTACTCTTCGTGCGCTCCGGAGGTCTTCACACTGCATTCCGGCACCTGAAAGACAAAAGCTTACCAACTCTTCGCACGCTCCGGAGGCCTTCGGCGCTGCATCCCGCATCTGAAAGACAAAACAAGGTGCGTTTAAAGACATTGGGGAACTTTAATACTCACGTGCCATTACTCCTTTCCACATCTAACCCAGTGGGTATTCCGGCATCCTGCAGCCACTCTGAACTTGTACCTGCAAAATAAAAAGACAGTTATAGCGCATCGTGAAGCAGGCAACAAGCGCTTACTTACATGCTTCCAGGCGCTTCTATTCATCACACAGGCTCCATCTTCAACTCACTTCAGCCTGTCATCCGCCATCGCCGGAACCCTGCAAAACAAGAAACATCATTACTAAAGACTTTAAAGACATTAGAATTACTCGAAACTTACCGTTCGTGCAGTAAACGACGGACAGCAGTCCTCTGAAGTCAAGAGGCCTGCTCCCCTTATCCAGTGAAGAAACTGGTTACAGTACCCTGCCCCCGAGGCAGATGGAGAGCACGGCGTTCACTTACCTAAGGTGAGAGCGTTAACCTTTGGGGTTCTACAGGAGAAGAGAAAGGGAAGAAGAGAGAGACATTCAATAACCCAGTTCCTTAATCCCATATTTTCTATCTGCAGACATCTTACCCTTCGAGTCAGACATACAGTGCACAGAGGTCCAGCCCAAAGAGCCAGCCGTGTGTTACACATCACCTTTGAAGATACGGTATACGCCCAGTCAAGACCGGCGCCTCTACGGGAATCAGGTGAGCGTTACAGAACGCAAAGCCCAACACAAAAAACCCGTCAAGGCGCTATGGAAACGTCGGATACCGACCAGCTAGCCCAGTTACTTGGGGAACTAAGGGCAGAAGTGCATGCAGCCCGTCAGGAAACGAACGCTCTAAGAAGGGAACTGATTATTTCCAAGGAGCGAACAGATGATCTCGCTAGACAATTGCTACAGTCACAAGCCGGACAGACCCCGTTACCCGCATCTGGGGGAAATCTTCCTTCTACATCCTCTATGAATCCAGTGCAGATCAACCTACCTGGGAATGTACCTCTGGCTCCGCCGGAACGATTTTCTGGTGACCCAAAGAGGTTTGCAGTATTTATCAATCAGTGCCGGTTGCATTTCTTATTCCGGCCAGCAGCCTTTCCAACTGATCAAGCTAAAGTAGCTTTCGTGCTTTCGTACCTTAGTGGCAATGCGGCAGACTGGTCGATCCCTCTAGTAAATCAAGATGATCCGGTCCTCCATGATTTTCAAGCTTTTCAGCTCAGTATGGAAAAACTGTTCGCAAGACATTCACAGGGGCAGGCCTTGGACAATGAGCTTCTTTCGTTGCGACAAGGTAATCAAGACCTTTTGGCTTATATTGCGTCTTTCAACAGACTGATAGTGGAAACTCAATGGCCTGAGGACAAAAGGATTACGCTGTTTTATAGAGGTCTACGTGGAGAGCTCAAAGATGTGTTAGCCCAAGTAGTGAATCCCCCACAAGATTGTTCGGACTATATAGACATAGTCGTTCAAATAGATCACAGACTGCAGAACAGGAAGGCCGACCATTCCAAGTTTGATGCTCGAGTATTTTCCAAACCGCCAACTCCTTCCAAAGGAGTAGACTCCGGGGAACCCATGCAAATAGGGGGTGTGAAAGGTCCTCTAACACAAAAGGAGCAGGAAAGGAGAAAACAGTTGCAATTATGCCTCTATTGCGGAAACTGAGGGCACTTTCTTCGAGACTGTCCGGTGAAACCTGCCAAGAAGGCAGTAGGAGCTGCAGTTACCAAAGTTACAAACTCTGAGCAGGGAAACGACCTCGCCCGACAAGAATAGAGGTCCTCTTGCCGAGCGTGAAAACCAGTTCCGTGACCTCGCATTTCGTGATACCTATGGTCCTCATTAGCCCTGATAATCCGGATCGATTACATGCAATTGAAGCTTACGTCGACAGCGGTGCCATTGGCAATTATGTGGATCATGAAATGGTTTTGAGGATGAATCTAACTCTTTGTCCCAAGGCTGTAAAGGACGTCATTACTACGGTGGATGGTACGGAGATAGCCTCCGGGCCAGTAACGCATACCACTCAAGAGGTGACGCTAGTAAGCCAAGATGGACACCATGAGAAGATCGTGTTCGATGTGATCAAGGCCCCTCAGTTTCAGATTATTCTAGGAATACCTTGGTTAGAGAAACACAATCCTCTGATCGATTGGCGAGCAAGAACGGTCCAGTTTCCAGAATGTGTCTCTACTTGTCACCCTCCACCTGGTGTTGCACTGGCAGCAATTTCTTCAGAGACTCCCCAGTTACCTCCCGAATACCTAGAATACCAAGATGTTTTCCGGAAGGATCAGGCTAACTCTCTACCCCCTCATAGGTCTTATGACTGCCAGATAGACCTGATACCTGGATCTACTCCTCCTTGTAGTAGAATTTATGCCCTCACCGAGCCTGAGAACCTTCACCTTCGACAATACCTGGATCAATACCTGGCAAATGGGTTTATTCGTCCTTCCAAGTCCCCTGCTTCTTCAGCTTTGTTCTTCGTTACAAAAAAGGAAGGAGACCTTAGAACTTGTATAGATTATCGCTCCCTGAACCAGATCACCGTTAAGAATAGATATCCGTTACCTTTGATCCCTGAACTCCTGGACCAAGTCAGAAAAGCATGCATATATACAAAGCTGGATCTTAGAGGAGCTTACCACTTGGTACGAGTAAAAGAGGGTGATGAATGGAAGACGGCCTTCCGCACCAAGTATGGGCTATTTGAATATCAGGTCATGCCCTTCGGACTTTGCAATGCCCCGGCCGCCTTTCAATATTTTATGAACGATGTCCTCAGAGAGCTCATAGATGTGTGTGTTGTTGTTTACATTGACGACATCCTCGTTTATTCTTCATCGGAATCTGAACATCGGAAACACGTGAAAATGGTCCTCGAAAGATTGCGTCAACACAAACTTTTCGCTAAGTTGGAAAAATGTGTTTTCAACGTGACTGAAGTTGAATTCTTGGGATTCATATTATCACCTGGCGGAGTGCGTATGGATTCAAAGAAGGTCGATGCAGTTCTCAAATGGCCATCACCATCCTCCGTAAAAGGTGTGCAAAGCATGTTAGGCTTCGCTAACTTTTACCGCAGGTTTATCCCCGAATTCTCTCGAATAGTCCAGCCCATCACTGCCTTGTTAAAGAAAAACAAACGTTTTGAATGGTCTACCGAGGCGGAACAAGCTTTCCAGGATTTGAAGACTAAATTTATCTCTGCACCAATCTTAAAACACCCTCGCCCCGAACTCCCCTACATCGTGGAAACTGATGCTTCAAGCCTTGCCATGGGGGCAGTTCTATCACAAAAGGACCCGGTCACCAATCAGTTGCATCCCGTGGCATTTTGGTCCCGCAAATTCTCGCCTCCTGAAATCAATTACACGATTACTGACAAGGAACTTCTGGCTATCAAGTCTGCCTTTAAGGCTTGGCGGCATTATCTGCTGGGGGCCCGACACACCGTTACTGTGATTACGGATCACCGAAACCTGCAATATTTGAAAACCGCAAAAGCCCAATCCTCTAGACAACTCCGTTGGGCATTATTCTTTGCCGAGTTTGACTTCATAATTACCTATCGACCTGGTACAAAGAACGGTAAAGCTGATGCCCTTTCTCAGATGGGAGTGGAAGAACACTTGATCAACCCTAAACCTGTACCAATCATTCCCGAACAAAGAATTCTGGGTGTAATCGCCACAGAATCCATAGAGGAAGTTAAGGATAAAGCCAGGCAACTTGTAAATCCAGCAGACATACAGAATTGGCATCTGCAGGGAAAGGACTTTGCAGTAAAGGACAATTTATTGTATTTCCAAGAACGATTATACCTACCCAGCACAGATTTACAGAAAAAAGTAATCTCTTGTTATCACGATTCTTTAATGGAAGGACATCCCGGTATGGCCAAGACCTCAGAAAAGATCAAGCGCTACTTCTGGTGGCCGTCTTGGAAAAAAGATATCAGAGACTTTATAATGTCCTGTGGAGTATGCGCCCAAAACAAGAGTCAAAAGGAAAGACCAGCAGGCCTCTTACGCCCTATTGACATCCCACCTCGCCCTTGGCATACGCTTTCTATGGACTTCATCACAGATCTACCTCCATGCTCCGGATACAATACGATTCTAGTAATCGTGGACTTATTCTCCAAGATGGCGCATTTCATTCCGCTCAAAGGCTTGCCAACAGCAGCAACTCTGGCCCGAGAATTTCTCGAAAACATCGTCCGACTGCACGGTTTTCCTTCGGTTCTAATTTCGGATCGAGGTAGTCAATTTATTTCTCATTTTTGGCGAAGTTGCTGTCGGTCGGCTCAAATTGATGTGAGACTATCGACCAGTCACCACCCTCAGACCGACGGACAAACCGAGAGGACCAATCAAACTCTGGAACAGTATTTACGCTGCATGCTGCAACAAACTGAAAAAACTTGGAAAGACATCCTTTGGATAGCCGAATATGCCTACAATAACTCTGTCCATTCGGGAACTGGGAAAACCCCGTTTTTTCTTTTGTACGGCAGTCACCCTCGAACCTCGGAGTTGGATCCCCTCCAAGATCTTGAAACACCAGCAGTAGACTACCTGCATTCTACAATCACCCAAGCCTTTAAGGAAGCTGTTTCTCACCTTCAAAGGGCTAAAGAACAATACAAGAAAGGAGCAGATCAACATCGGAAGGAAGCCCCTCAATATCAAGTAGGGGATCAAGTCTGGTTATCCACCAAATATCTACCTCTAAAATGGCCACGCACATTCAACCCAAGATACCTTGGTCCCTATTCCATCACTACCATAGTAAACCCAGTAGCGGTCAAGTTGGACTTGCCCCCGCACATGAAGATACATCCGGTCTTCCACGTCTCTCTATTAAAACCCGTGCAACCTCAAACCCGACTAACTAAATCTCCAAAACCTATCCTAGTTGATGGAGAACTCGAGTTTGAAGTCAAAAGCATTCTGGACTCCAAGATCTCCAAATCTAAACTATTTTACCTAATTGACTGGAAAGGCTACGGCCCCCAAGAGAGATCCTGGGAACCTGCTGAATATGTCCACGCTCCTTGCCTAATCAAAAGATTTCACCGAACATTTCCTGACAAGCCAAAACCCCCGGAGAAGCCCGGTTTGGGAGGGGCCTTGAGGGGGGGTACTGTCATGATCTCTGCTTCCAAAAGGTCAGGGTTTTCCCAACTCCCTTGGAAGCAGATCCATAACCCAGGTTCCGAGTGCCAACCAGTCCCAATTGGGACCTTTTGGACCCAGTCCTGGCGCCAGTGGCACCAGGCTCATAAATATGCCCAGTCCCAGCGCTGGAAGCGCCGGGCTCATAATGCTTGGGTGGACTTACCTGCAGCAGACCATGCTGCTTACTTGCCTGCCAGTTGAGCCTCTGATCCTCTTCTGTTTGGAACTACTTTTCCTGTTGGGTGGGGCAGGAGCCACTCCCTAGATTCAGAACACTGGAACTCTTCTGGAAAGCAGGAACTCTTTCCTTACCTAGGCGTGGCTGTGGAAGGAGACACCTAAGCACTACAGGAGGCTATTTAAACCACACCCGATGGATGAATCTTGCTTTGCGTTATTCTGCATCCTCTGCAGCAGAACGCTCATCGTGTCTTCTGCATCTGATCCTGGGCCTAAGGAAAAAGGCTTACCATCCTGAATCCAGTCTTCAGCAACACCTATAAAGACAAGGAAGAACAGGTTAGCATTACGGTCTTCAGTGACAGCTCTTCACTTACCTGGTCCATCGGCTGTCACCAACGCCTCGCGCTGCATTCCGGCATCTGAAAGACAAAGGCTTACCTACTCTTCGTGCGCTCCGGAGGTCTTCACACTGCATTCCGGCACCTGAAAGACAAAAGCTTACCAACTCTTTGCACGCTCCGGAGGCCTTCGGCGCTGCATCCCGCATCTGAAAGACAAAACAAGGTGCGTTTAAAGACATTGGGGAACTTTAATACTCACGTGCCATTACTCCTTTCCACATCTAACCCAGTGGGTATTCCGGCACCCTGCAGCCACTCTAAACTTGTACCTGCAAAATAAAAAGACAGTTAGAGCGCATCGTGAAGCAGGCAACAAGCGCTTACTTACGTGCTTCCAGGCGCTTCTATTCATCACACGGGCTCCATCTTCAACTCACTTCAGCCTGTCATCCGCCATCGCCGGAACCCTGCAAAACAAGAAACATCATTACTAAAGACTTTAAAGACATTAGAATTACTCGAAACTTACCGTTCGTGCAGTAAACGACGGACAGCAGTCCTCTGAAGTCAAGAGGCCTGCTCCCCTTATCCAGTGAAGAAACTGGTTACAGCACCCTGCCCCCGAGGCAGATGGAGAGCACGGCGTTCACTTACCTAAGGTGAGAGCGTTAACCTTTGGGGTTCTACAGGAGAAGAGAAAGGGAAGCAGAGAGAGACATTCAATAACCCAGTTCCTTAATCCCATATTTTCTATCTGCAGACATCTTACCCTTCGAGTCAGACATACAGTGCACAGAGGTCCAGCCCAAAGAGCCAGCCGTGTGTTACACATCACCTTTGAAGATACGTTATACGCCCAGTCAAGACCGGCGCCTCTACGGGAATCAGGTGAGCGTTACATCGGCAGAATGTCTGAGATTTCGCCATGAAAACAGACTTGGGGTTACTTGTGTTTTAGGCTTTCCCCTTGGCGGCCAGGTAGGTGCACCCGCACATGTGAGGTACCGTTTTCATCGGGACACCTGTGGGAACGCGTGACGGTAGGCCATGTGTTGTTGGGGGCGTGTTTTGATGGGTGCGTCGAGCGAAATGTGCAGAAAAAGTGTTTGTTTCCCGACATTTCGGACTTTGCGGGGCTGTCTGGGTAAAAAATTCTGGGGCGATGTGCGCAAATCATACCTCTGCGGATTCCCACGGGTGTCCTCTTTTCGGAAATGCATGGGGTTCCCTGTTTTCCTCGGTGGCTTGGACACCTGAGGGCCATATCTGTACATTGTGCCGGTCGGCAGAATGTCTGAGATTTCGCTCTGAAAACAGACTTGGGGTTACTTGTGTTTTAGGCTTTCCCCTTGGCAGCCAGGTAGGTGCACCCACACATGTGAGGTACCGTTTTCATCGGGACACCTCTGGGAACGCGTGACGGTAGGCCATGTGTTGTTGGGGGCGTGTTTCGATGGGTGCGTTGAGCGAAATGTGTGGAAAAATCGTTTTTTCCCCCACATTTCGGACTTTGCAGGGCTGTCTGGGTAATAGATTCTGGGGCGATGTGCACAAATCATACCTCTGCAGATTCCCACGGGTTTCCTCTTTTCAGAAATGCATGGGGTTCCCTGTTTTCCTTGGTGGGTTGGGCACCCGAGGCCCAGATCTGTACGTTGTGCCGGTCGGCAGAATGTCTGAGATTTCGCTCTGAAAACAGACTTGGGGTTACTTGTGTTTTAGGGTTTCCCCTTGGCGGCCAGGTAGGTGTACCCACACATGTGAGGTACCGTTTTCATCGGGACACCTGTGGGAACGCGTGACGGTAGGCCATGTGTTGTTGGGGGCGTGTTTCGATGGGTGCGTTGAGCGAAATGTGCGGAAAAAGCGTTTTTTCCCCCACATTTCGGACTTTGCAGGGCTGTCTGGGTAATAGATTCTGGGGCGATGTGCGCAAATCATACCTCTGCAGATTCCCACGGGTGTCCTCTTTTCGGAAATGCATGGGGTTCCCTGTTTTCCTTGGTGGCTTGGACACCCGAGGCCCAGATCTGTACGTTGTGCCGGTCGGCAGAATGTCTGAGATTTCGCTCTGAAAACAGACTTGGGGTTACTTGTGTTTTAGGCTTTCCCCTTGGCGGCCAGGTAGGTGCACCCGCACATGTGAGGTACCGTTTTCATCGGGACACCTGTGGGAACGCGTGACGGTAGGCCATGTGTTGTTGGGGGCGTGTTTTGATGGGTGCGTCGAGCGAAATGTGCAGAAAAAGTGTTTGTTTCCCGACATTTCGGACTTTGCGGGGCTGTCTGGGTAAAAAATTCTGGGGCGATGTGCGCAAATCATACCTCTGCGGATTCCCACGGGTGTCCTCTTTTCGGAAATGCATGGGGTTCCCTGTTTTCCTCGGTGGCTTGGACACCTGAGGGCCATATCTGTACATTGTGCCGGTCGGCAGAATGTCTGAGATTTCGCTCTGAAAACAGACTTGGGGTTACTTGTGTTTTAGGCTTTCCCCTTGGCAGCCAGGTAGGTGCACCCACACATGTGAGGTACCGTTTTCATCGGGACAACTCTGGGAACGCGTGACGGTAGGCCATGTGTTGTTGGGGGCGTGTTTCGATGGGTGCGTTGAGCGAAATGTGTGGAAAAATCGTTTTTTCCCCCACATTTCGGACTTTGCAGGGCTGTCTGGGTAATAGATTCTGGGGCGATGTGCACAAATCATACCTCTGCAGATTCCCACGGGTTTCCTCTTTTCAGAAATGCATGGGGTTCCCTGTTTTCCTTGGTGGCTTGGGCACCCGAGGCCCAGATCTGTACGTTGTGCCGGTCGGCAGAATGTCTGAGATTTCGCTCTGAAAACAGACTTGGGGTTACTTGTGTTTTAGGGTTTCCCCTTGGCGGCCAGGTAGGTGTACCCACACATGTGAGGTACCGTTTTCATCGGGACACCTGTGGGAACGCGTGACGGTAGGCCATGTGTTGTTGGGGGCGTGTTTCGATGGGTGCGTTGAGCGAAATGTGCGGAAAAAGCGTTTTTTCCCCCACATTTCGGACTTTGCAGGGCTGTCTGGGTAATAGATTCTGGGGCGATGTGCGCAAATCATACCTCTGCAGATTCCCACGGGTGTCCTCTTTTCGGAAATGCATGGGGTTCCCTGTTTTCCTTGGTGGCTTGGACACCCGAGGCCCAGATCTGTACGTTGTGCCGGTCGGCAGAATGTCTGAGATTTCGCTCTGAAAACAGACTTGGGGTTACTTGTGTTTTAGGCTTTCCCCTTGGCGGCCAGGTAGGTGCACCCACACATGTGAGGTACCGTTTTCATCGGGACACCTGTGGGAACGCGTGACGGTAGGCCATGTGTTGTTGGGGGCGTGTTTCGATAGGTGTGTCGAGCGAAATGTGTGGAAAAAGCGTTTTTTTCCCCACATTTCGGACTTTGCAGGGCTGTCTGGATAATAAATTCTGGGGCGATGTGCGCAAATCATACCTCTGCGGATTCCCACGGGTGTCCTCTTTTCGGAAATGCATGGGATTCCCTGTTTTCCTCGGTGGCTTGGACACCCGAGGCCCATATCTGTACGTTGTGCCGGTCGGCAGAATGTCTGAGATTTCGCTCTGAAAACAGACTTGGGGTTAGTTGTGTTTTAGGCTTTCCCCTTGGTGGCCAGGTTGGTGTACCCACACATGTGGGGTACCGTTTTCATCGGGACACCTGTGGGAACACGGGACGGTAGGCCATGTGTTGTGTTTGTGTGGTTTTCATAACGTTTTGACCCATTTGCTGGTGCTCTTTGTCTCACAACCCTTTCTTTTCCCAAATGTGACCTACATTTAGTCGCTGCTTTATCCACCATACACTTTTGTAACCTGCACAAGTCACCAACCTTTGAAAAGGTCTGCCTGTGATCTTTCAAAAAATGTATGGCTGCCGTTCCTCACCACATTGGTTTTCCCAATTTACACATGCTAAGTGCGTCTGGTCAGGCCGTGAGCGTAAAACTCCTGTGTACCATGGCTCAGTGTTTGGCTTGTGGTATTGCTTGTTTTGTAAAAACACTACAAAAATGGTATGCTCTCCTAACTGCAAGAGTCGGGGGAATGTAGCAGAGCATTGATTTTCTCAAAATTCATAGAAGCCATTGCCGTACCAAGCCAACCATGTCCAACACATACCTTTTTTTTCAGTCATTTTCCCGCTTTTCCCCCATTCGATGGCAGTTTCCCCTACCTAGTTGTTGCCTGACCTATGCAAATCACCCCTTCCTAAACTTTGAATTTTGTCTACTTTTCAGAAATATATGCCTTTCTGTCCTCCAATTTGGCTTTCCTGCCCTTTTCTTCCATTCCGTCCATGCATGTCCAATTGGCAAAAATGGCAAAAATCGCCTACCACTCACTAAACGGTTGATACCCACATCAAAATATTTTTTTTCCATTTGCACTCAACCTGTTCCTGAAAGCCACGACATTGGGCAACTCAGCACAGCAAGCCATTTGTTCCTAGCTCTTATAAGGAAAAAACCACAGGCTTCTTTGTACATCATTTTATTGGCATTTTTTGAAAAAACCCAACATTCTCGCACTTTTTCCTTATTTTCTCTCACCCCCTACAGCAACCTGGGATTCCTGGGTGGCGTTACGACCGCCTACATGTGGGGAAAAAAAGGAGCCAAATTTGGCCGAGATATCTCATGTAACAAAAAGGTTACAAGCCATTGAATGGCCACATACCAAAATCACCAAAAAAGGCCCTGGCACTGGGGAGAAATACCCATGGCACTTAAAGGGTTAAAGAGTGAAGGCATCATTTGCTGGGAGCAGCACATCAGGTTTAAGTGTATACTGATCAACCTCTAGACACACTAGATGGCATGAATTTTTCATGAATTTTTCTCTATGTTTGATTTTGTAATCTTGTATCGACCAGGGCGGTTACATTCGAAAGCCGACGCGCTTTCACATTTGCACGGTTCTGTTCCTGTACCCAAGGGGGAAGAGTCCCTCCTGCTGCTAACTCAGTTTGTTTGTGATTGTACCACACAACCATTGTTGCAATCAGCCCCACAGGCATGGGTGCCTGAGAACCCTCCAGAGATCTCGGAATACAACCTGGATGTTGTCAACACGCTGCCCTATATTCAAGGACGCATATTTCTACCAGATACCAAAATGCATCATACGGCCATGTCATGGTGTCATGACGCTATTTACGCTACGCATCCAGGAATAAGGAAAACACACAATCTCTTGCAACGGTGATGCTGATGGCCTCATATGTACAAGGATGTGCAGGAATACATTCGTACCTCCGCTATCTGTGCTCAATGTAAGTCTTCATTTTCTAAACCCATGGGTTTGCTCCAACCCTTGCCAGTGCCTAAACAACCATGGGCAATGTTATCGATGGACTTCATAGTAGAGCTTCCCGTTGTACAGGGATATAACACCATCTGGGTTGTGGTGGACTACTACACCAAGATGGCCCTGTTTGTGCCATGTCAAGGGCTGCCTTCAGCACCGGTCCTTGCTGATCTTTTTCTGAAACATGTGTTCCGGTTCTTTGGGCTTCCATCAATCATAGTCTCTGATCGTGGAACCCAATTACATCCCATTTCTGGACCTCCCTTACAGCTGTGTTTGGTATCGAAGACCGTTTCTCGAGTGCCTATCATCCCAAAACCAATGGCCAAACTGAGAGGCTTAATGCTACGTTGGAACAGTATCTCCCATGTCTTCTCTTGCAGAATCAGGATACGTGGTTGTCGTTGCTAACAGCTGCGGAATTTGCATATAACAACTCTCTGCATTCTTCTACTGGAACCACGCCTTTCTTTGCTCTGTATGATCAACATCTGCAATCATTACCTGTGGATCCCCTGCTTACAACAAATCATCCTGCTGTTTCCGACTGCATCAAAGGACTCACCAGTGTTCGCCGAGACATTGACTCTCATTTGCACGAGGCACACAAGTCCGACAAGAAGTTTGCAGATCAGCACCGTTTGCCGGCTCCTGTCTATGATGTTGGTATGCAGGTATGGTTGTCCACAAAAAACCTACGACTGCCTGGGCGTCGTCCATTGTTGCTACGTTTTGTGGGTCCCTATGTCATAGCCTGTGTCATCAATCCAGTGGTGGTGGAATTGACCTTGCCTCGTTCATGGAAGATCCACCCAGTGTTTCATGTCTCTTTAAACCTGTCTGTCCCAATACCCATCTCGCTTTATGGCCTCCCAGTGTTCCGGTACAGGTTTCCGAGGAGTTTGAGGTCCGTGTTCTGTTGGATAACAAGATGCAAAATGGTATCCGATATTATCTTGTGGATTGGAAGGGCTACGGACCCTAGGATCGGACGTGGGAACCGATCGGTAACATCAACGCCCCTCGCCTGTTGGCTCGTTTTCATGCTTCCAGAGGGATGGATATCGCTTTGGGGGAGGAAACTGTCAGGGATGAGTCCCATTCTGTCCATACACGAAGTAGGGAAAGTACAAGGCATCCAATCCGTAATCACATTCGCTCTGTGTTTATACGCCGTTCGCCGTTCCTGTCAAGTTACAGGTTGCCATGACGACAGTTTGTGCCTCCTCGTTTACGGCATTCACCCGGAAGCAGTGTCACAGCTGTTCACTGTAATGTAGGAGACGTACACACAGACTGCTTAAAACACGCTCTCTTTCCACCGCAGGCACTTCTGATTGAAGTTTTGGCCCACTTTGTCTTCCTAGCGTTTGTGAACCTAGATTTAGTATTCTGACCCTGCATCAATCCCGTTTTGTTTTGTAATTCCTCTTTCCCTTGTTTAGCCCCTTCTGCTCCATGTATTGTATCCTGTAATTACTTTCCTTCTTTAGCCGCTGGAACTGCCGCTGACAGGACTGGGAACTCTACCGGATATTCTTTGCCTCCTGCTGTTACCCTGAATGGCCCGCACATTACCGGATCTCGGACAGCACTACGGACTCCTTTTGCCTTATGTTTGTACCCCTTACTGCCCGAACGTTACCAGATCTCGGACAGCACAATGGACTTCTTTTGCCTTACGTTTGCACCCACTACTGCCTGCACATTACCAGGATCCAGATTGTATTAAGGACTTCCCTTTTGCCTCTCATTTCCTGCTTTTGGACCAGAAGCATTTTGCTTATTAACTCTCCTGGCTGCGCTCTATTGGCACCAGGACTAGAGACGCTTTGCTGCCAGGTGCTACCCTTAGGCGTCCTCGTGCCGGCGGGGTAGGTCTTCGCTGTGCTAATCTGGAATTAGGCGTACTCGTGCCGTCGGGAATAGGTTCTGGAAAGGCTACCAACATCACAAACTGTCTTCCTACAGAAACATCCAGCTGCTACGGACAAGAGTATCCCTGCCTCATTTTTCAGGTATTGTGAAAGCTGGTTGTGTCCTTTTCTTGTCCAGTAAATCTCTTATTATTGTTGGCAACAATTATATCTTGCGTTGCTTTCTTTAGATCTTGGATTGAGACTGGGGATTTTGGGAACCATTAACACCTCCCAGGTTGTACCATTCTTCGGAATATCTCCAGCTGGGTTCCTTTACAGAAAGAGAGGGGGAGGGTTCAGCCTATGCATTAGAGGTTTTGACCTGTTTATTTTCTCTTGTTTCTATAGCCGCAGAATCCTGGGCGTGTCTCCTCTTCCGACTGCTGGATCTTTCTGTCTAGTTGAACAGCAGAGAGGTACAACGGTAGGAAGATTTCCTCGCTACTGCTACAGCGTCTTAGATCTCGTACCTCACCACGTGGTACGCTTTCCGTGAAGTGGGTTGTGACACTTAATAGCAAGAGTCACATGATCAACTAGAGGCTGCAGTTTGGATGATAGCAGAGTTGAAAACTTGGGGACAGTTGTGTTTTTCAGGTTACGCGTTAATTTGCGTAGGCGTGGGTAGGAGTTGAGTTTCGGTGGAGGACCAGGCAGGAAGAATTTCGCCTTGATAAGAGCATGATCTGATCATATGCATGGTGTTACTGTAAGTTGGGAAATGTCTATGTTTTGCGATAGGAGCCAATCAAGTGTATGTCCACTTTTTTGTGTAGAAGTTTTAATCCATTGTTTTAGTCCTATTGAGCTGTTAGAGTCTAGTAGGCTGAGACCCGCTTTATCCAGTTGGTCATTAGCCCTATAGTTAAAGTCGCCCATGATGATAAGAGGGCTTTTAGTTTTACAGATGTGTGCCATTAGATCGATCAATTGTTCTTCGAAGAGGGGCATATCCTTAGGGGGTCGATATGTCGGTGAGCACATTGAGGGATGCATGCGGGGAGGTTTTAATTTTTACCCACAAAGATTCACATCCATCAGGTGACATATGTGGTAAAACGTGGCAATTAAGGCTGGACTTGCACATAAGTGCAACTCCGCCTCCTCTGCCTTGTAAACGATCTGCCCTGTAAAGGGTATACTCGTCAGGAGTTGAGAGTGTGGCTTTGGTGGGAAGGTCAGGGTTAAGCCATGTTTAGGTTATGGCAAAAATGTCAGGGTTGTTTTCATTCACATGGTCTGCAGTTTCTACTCCATGCTTATAAAGAGAACGAGTATTTAACAATGAAAATGACAAGACTAGCAATGGGGCAATGTTAGATACTTTGTCACTGTTTGCATGCATTGTTTTATCTGGGCACATGGTTGCAAATAGCTCAAGGGGTCGCGTGCTTATCGAATCGAAAATGTGAGCTTACTGGAAGAGGGAGCCTGCCTCCGGGCTCTGTGCTCTTGAGAACGCTGAGTGTGACAAGAAAAAGGGCAGCCTGCGAGGCGGCGAGCTGCAGCGATGACCGCCGAAGAACAGCAGATCCTAGAAGCGCCGGGGCCGAAGCGCCTGGACTTCCTATTTGGAAGCTGGTGGTTATGGGTAATGTATTTATGAGGACTACAACACTCACACGCGATGCCGAGATATTCAAAAGGCCCAATAGAGGGGAAAGTGTGAGAGAGAGAGATACCATTCCCGAAATGAGGAAGAACACAACTGTAGCGGGGAGCAGTAGAGCTCCAACCGGCACTGTCACGAGAAGCTCAGAGGTCGAAGGTACGCTGTATGGATGCCTGCAGCAGGAGACGTTTTGGAGAGGAGGCCAAAGTATAGCAGGTACCGGAGAGTGTGCAGGCTGCCAACAGAAAGAGGAGGTGCATCGCTGGAAAAACAAAAGAGAGCAGAGAACGCTGAAGCCACCACAACAGAGCAGTGATCCCAGAGAGGAGAAATGGAACACTGGCGAGCTTTGCATCGTAGCCTTGATGCTGAGGAGATACAGTGATATTCACAGGGTGAACCTGAGCAAGGGAGCTGAGACGCTGAGTAGATTATGGAGTGAAACAAATGAAAGGGGTTGCTGAATGAGTCAGACTATTACATGTGGAGAAAGTCCTGGAAGTAGAGTATAACAGGCAACCTGTTGCAAGTCTGGGCCTTGCACCAAATCATAAAGTTAACATTGTGAAAGCCCTGGCAAGAGAGTATACCAGGCAACCTGTTGCGAGTCTGGCACCCGCACCCAATCATAAAGTGAACATTGTGAAATTCCTGACCGGAGAGTATACGAGGCAATGTGATTGCGAGTTCGGGACCTGCATCCAATTGCAAATAAACTGTGAGAGTCAAGAAGAGAATAGACAACCTTTTAGGTGTGTGAAATCCAGTGCAAGGGAACAATACCCCCTGCACTAGAAAGTTGAATACATTGTGAAATCTATGAGGAGGAAGAGAACCCCTTCACTGTGTGAAATCCAGGGGAAGGGAGCCATGTCCCAAGGAATGGAAACTTTCATATTCTAGGACAATGAACTATGATTGTGGAATTGTGAAAATCAAGGGGCGAAAGAGAACCCCCTCGAGTGTGCAAAATCCAGGGGAAGGGAACCATACCCCCTGGGTTGAAAAGTTGCATATTGTGGAAAAGCAAAATGAAGAAAGTAAGAAAGACCTGGCAGGAGAAAGACACCAGGTGAATTGATTGCAAGTCTGGGACCTGCATCCAAATATATAATAGACTGTGAAAGTAAATAACTTTGAATGTGGGAAATCCAGGGGAAAAGGGAATCATGCCCCCTGGACCAGGAAATAGGACACTGCAGTAAAGAAATCAAGGGAGGAGCCATATCCCTTGAACTATTGGATGTCGACCTCTTTACTATTGGACATTATGACACTGACATCCTTTAGTTTCGTTGAGGCAGAGAAACCCCTCATAGTGATAGGGCGAGATAGGTCTTTCTCTAACCCGCTTTCTCCTACCCTCTTTCTCCTTTAATAAAAATCTATAGCAACTATCACGATGCCCCTGTGTCTGGTTTTTCTCCTGATTCCTCACACATGGTGTCAGTAGTGGGATCCGACTGAGTTGATACAAGCTGGGGGACTCTAAGAAATGACAAACTAATCCGGACGGTCTCCAACCCCAATATTGCTAATCCAAGAACAGAACTGACCAATGACATGTTTTCCACTATTACGTATGCTACCGGTGAGAAACCTGAAGGTGTCTCACTTACCAGTCCTCGGGGATCTGTCATCTAAGTGGCCAGGACACAGCCATTGCTATTGGATCCAGTTCCGGGGGGTGGACCAGTGGGGGAGAATCACCTGGATGAGAGGTTTTCAGGGAGTGGAAGTGGGACGCCGATGGGTGAGACGCGGTACCCCCTTCCCTATAACACCTTTACCCCATCCTACTCTTTAGGATATTCAAAACCTCTACCCCCCCCTTTCCGATAAAGAACACTTTCTTACACCGTGACAAACAACAGACTAAAACCAGAGCCGTTTACCTGACCTGTCCCAACACAAGGGTCAGGCAGCCCCAGTAATTGACAATTACCACACACACCTGACAGCCCTTTACCTTCCCCACAGGGCCTCTCACGTTGATAACACAGGCGGGGAGGCACACTGGCTACCGTGGTACTGTTGTTGACTCCAGAGGCAAGAGAAGCCAACGGGTTCAGCACAGTTGGAGAAAGCTGATATCAAACCAAACTGTGTTGAGCCCAAGGTTGCAATTGGCAACATTTTGTGAAGGCAAGAAACTTATGAACAAAGAACTTGTGTGTGTTTGAACTTTTGGAAAGCCAAGCTTCAGAGAGGTCAGGCGCCGCAGGAGAGCTCATTCGAAGGACTCTGACTGGCCCCTTTGTTTGTATTGAAACTACAAGTACCAGAAGGCCCTAGGAGAGGGCGGCGTGAGGTGTTAGAGTGGTCCTACAAGGGTCACATCAAATACCTTGTTTTTTTTATTTAAATGTTTTATTGGTTTAAGATAAAACTTTAACATTATTTTCCTTTAAAACAAATTAATTCCACACTTGAATTTCATCACATGGTCAACATCTTTAAAAATGAAATCCTTACACAATACCTAGAAGAAGAATACAAAGAATCCATTAAAAATTGAAAGATTGGAGGAACCAACTTTGCCTACCCCGGTTGTCCATTCTGCATGTTTCTCTTACACTTAAACAGTATCCTTTAAGACAAACTCCACTCGGTTCATAACAGAAATGGTCAAACTCATTTGTTCTCCTAGTAAAACCCATTCCCACTATTTCACTGCAGACAGGGTTTGACAAGAATCCACATGACCACCCAGAAATGTTGCTCCCACTCCCCTTAGTGATTTTGCAAGAAGTTACTAAATGACAGAGCATTTGCACCCTGCCACTTTTGCTACAATATCTGCTGACCCGTCATTTTTCTTGCCCATTGGACTTCTCTTGTGTTCAAAATATTCAAATGGCATCTAAGAAGAAGATCCCTATGGACTGCCGAAGGGAATTTTTGAAAATATGTCAGCAAACAGTTTAAACCATTTTGCTCTATTAGCAATGCCTGTCTCATTTTGTCCTTACTCCTATTATCATCTGTTGTAATCCAATCAAGGTCTAGCAGTTTTTTTCTCACTTTGACAGGGGTTTCCACCAAATCAACCACCTAAATGCCTTTAGCCAAAGGAACCCTCTCTACCTTTGGCCAGGTATGACAGGGAGCTGTGGTACAAGGTGGCCCAGTTGCTGGAATTTTTCCCCGACGACAAGCGAGTCAAGGCGCTGGAGATCCTTCAGGAGGGTGAGGTGGCATCGGACCATGCCATCACGGTGGCCCTGGACATCATGGACACAGGATTCTGCCAGATGGGGAACGGTGTCTGCCTCTGTCATCGTGGCTGGTTGAAAGCCACCAACTTTCGGCAGAAAGTTCAGATGATGGTCCTGAACATGTCGTTCAGGGTCAATCTCTTTGGGGAGGCCGTCAATGAATCGTTTCAAGCCATCAAGAGCGACACTGAGATGGGCTGGGCCCTTGGCACGCTTCAGCAACATCACCCTTCCTTTCATGCCTCAGCAAGGAAATCCAGAAGATCGTCAGAGGGTTTCGGCGTGGGATCGTCCTCGTACCGTCAGCCCTGCCGTTCCGTGACCCAGGAGGCCTACAGGGGTCGTTTCAAGGCTTTCGGGATTGAACCGGCCAGGACGTTGGGCCCCCACCCATGCAACCGGTGGGAGGCCGGCTGGCGGGCTTCGTCAGCAAGTGGGAGAAGATCTCCACCGACCGATGGGTGCTGGATGCTCTCGCGCACAGACACATTCTAGAAGTCCAGCAGAAGTGTCCTCAGATACCACTGGTGGCCCAACAAGAGCAGCACATCCCTCAGCTCCTGCAGGAAGTACGTGCCATGCTAAGAAAAGGGGTGAGAGAGCTGGTTCCAAAGCAACTCCGGGGCTCCGGAGTCTACTCCAAATACTTCTTAGTAAAGAAGAAGACCGGGGGCTGGAGGCCCATTCTCGACCTGCAGCATCTAAACAAGTTCCTCAAGTTCCAAAATTTCAGGATGGCCACGTTGCAACACATGCTCGGCCAACTGGAGGAAGGGGACTTCCTAACATCGATGGATCTGGAGGACACTTCCTTCCATGTCCCCATTCATGAGAAGCATCGGAAATTCCTGTGCTACGCTGTACAGGGAAAGCACTACCAATTCAAGGCAATTCCCTTCGTACTGAAGTCGGCGCCCAGGGTGTTTAGGAAGTGCCTGTCACCAGTGGTGGCCCATCTACGTCTGTAGGGGATACATGTGTACCCGTACCTCGACGACTGGCTAATCGGTGCCAAGTCAAGGGAGATCGCCGTCAAACACACAGACAGGACCGTCCGGCTGCTGACAGATCTGGGGTTCTCTGTGAACTATCCAAAATCATGCTTGATTTCATTGCATAACGCGCTGTTCCTGGGTTCCAGGCCCAACACAGTCTCCTGCCTGGCAGCCTCCTCAAAAGAAAGAATCACAACGATGTTGGGCAAAGTGCAACGCTGTTGACACTGAAGATCGCCACAGTGCGGAACATCAAGTCGCTGCTCGGCATGATGATGTTGTGTATTTATCTGATCAGACTCTGCTGGTTGCGGGTCCTGGTGTCCGGGAGCTTCGCAGACAGGATTGTTCTTGACAAGGAGTTCTGTGGAGCGATAAGGTGGTGGGGAGTACGTGCAAACATCGGCGGGGGTATGGATTTCCAGAGCCCTCCATACCAGGAGACAGTCACCATGGATGCTTCCCTGGGAGCTCACACCGGACGTCTCCGGCCAGAGGCCTGTGGCTACCGGAGGAGAGTGATCTCCATATCCATGTCCTGGAATTGCAAGCAGTTTACTGGGCCCTCAAATCGTTCCTTCCATCCCTTTGAGGGCCAGGTGGTCAGGTCTTCACGGACAATACCACCACAATGTTTACATCAGGAAGCAGGGGAGGACCAGATCCCCGGCACTCTCCAGAGAGGCACAGGACCTGTGGCACTGGGCATTCACCCAAGGAATGTTCCTCATTCATTTCCACCTGGTGGGAATCAAGAACACCATCGCCGACTCCCTCAGCAGGGAACTACGCTCTTGCCACGAGTGGGAGCTTCGACAGGATCAAGTGGACAGCCTCTTCCTCAAATGGGGCAGACCCTAAATCGATCTGTTTGCGACTGCAACCAATTCCAAATGCCAGAAATTCACCAGCAGGTTCCATTAGCCGAGGATCAAGGGAGACATGTTTTCCTTCCCTTGTGAAGGCCTTTTCCTGTATGCGTCCCCACCCGTTGCCGCTCCTGCTGCGAGTTATCAGTCATCTCAAACGGAGCCGATGCAGGATGATCCTCCTCACTCTGCCATGGCCGAGGCATGTTTGGTAACCAAATCTTCTCAGCATGGCAGCGTTGCCCCCGGTCAAGCTACCCATGGTCGCAGATCTGCTTGCAAGAGAAAGAGGCGCAATCCTGCACCACGACCCAGGATAGCTGAACCTGAAGGCTTGGCTGCTGCAGCCTTAGACTTCGGAGGATACAAGCTTCCGTAGGACTGCAGGGAGGTCCTTGCCAGGGCCAGAGCGTTGTCGACTCTGAAGTGGTACGGGCACAAGTGGAAACATTTTGCGGCGTGGTGTCGGACGCAGAAGATCAACCGGCTGAGGGTCACGGCCCCGCAGATTCTTCCATACTTGTTGTCCTTGGCCAAGGCAGGGATGGCGCACGCATCCACCAAGGTGCATCTAGCGGCTATTTCCTGCTACACCAGGTCCCCAGGACGGTCTTCTCTTTGGTCCCAATGTCTCATCAAGAAGTTCCTGAAAGGACTATTCCCCGGTGTGGGAAATCGACGTGGTACTGACGAGGCTCATGGGCACCCCCTTCCAGCATATGCATTAGGCCCCTCTCAAGTTCCTATTGTGGAAAACGGCTTTCCTAGTGGGCATCACCTCTGCCAGGAGGGTAGGTGAGATCGAGGCCCTATCCTGCAAACAGCTGTATCTGACTTTTCACGACACAAGGATGGTGCTTCGGACGCACCCCTCTTTCATGCCGAAGGTTCTGTCGGACTTCCACCTAAACAAGCCTTTGGTGTTGCCTGTGTTCTTTCCGAAACCTTCGTCGCCGGCTGAAGGACTTTGCACTCAGTGGATGTGGCTCGTGTTCTGAAGTTCTATGTGGCACGCACAAAGAATTTCCGGAAGACATCTCAACTTTTCGTGAACTTTGGTCCTGTGAACCATGGGAAGGCCTTGTCCAAGGCTTCCATCTCCAGGTGGCTCTGCGGCTGTATCACCCACTGCTACCGATTGGCGAGCCGACCACTGCCTGTCCATCCGAGAGCTCATTCTACCAGAGTGATCGCTGCGACGACTGCATTCTTGTCTGGTGTACCCATGCTGGACAGGGGCTGCTATGGGGAGGTCCACGCATACCTTCATGAGATTCTACTGTGTCTACAGGGATTTCAGAGAGGAGTCTATGGTCGGCCAGGCAGTGCTACACAACCTGTTCGCTTGAAGGTGAGACTGGTCTGGAGGTAAGAGTAATTGCTTCTGTTGAGCCTTGCCACCTCCGTGGTTGTGTATTGATGTACTGCTATGTACTGCTATGTATTCTTTATTCATGAGAATGTGAATCCATGCCCGACCCCATGCTGGAGAAGGAACAAGTTACTTACCTGTAACTGTTGTTCTCCAGCATGGGTCTGGCATGGATTCACATGTGAACCCTCCCCCCTGCCCCTCTGCCGCTCTTCTTGGTCATACTGCCACTTTAGGTGCTAGCAAATTTGAAGATGGCTACCAGTGGAAGGGCTTAGGGAGAGGGCAGTCATTGGCTGGGGGCAGTATGACCCAGAGCTCAGTGATTGGTTTAAAGAGAAAGACAGTTTGTAAGTGAAAGTGAAACAGTTTTTTGTTTTACCGGGGATTCCCGGCCTGAAGACTGGGAATATTCATGAGCATGTGAATCCATGCCAGACCCATGCTGAAGAACAACAGTTACAGGTAAGTAACTTGTTCCTTCCCTATCCACAACTTCCCCCTAACCCTCTTCCCACCCATTGGCTGTCTCAAGGTTATCCGTTAGCAAGACTCAGGAGCCCGTGCCAACCAAGGTGGGAGAGGTCAACTACATTTGGCTTCTTTGGTCAGGAAGGAGTTGTGAGATACTCATAATCACATAATCACCAACCCCCCAAAGTGGGAAGATAACACCACCTAAATCATATGGAGTCCGCTCCACCCTTAACAGAGGTGCTCATGGCACTACAGGATATTCAGGCTGAATTGGTACAGTCTTGGCAGGAGATAACCACATTATAGAGGCAGGTTAGTGGGCTAATCGCTCAGGGAACACTGCTCCAGGGGGGCACAGCAGCAGCCTCTGCTTCTTACTCCCGTGTGGCGATCAAATACGGTGGTGGTGCAGCCACACTTAGGTGTCCCTCTGGTGGCGCCAGAGAGGTTTTCAGGGGATCCCAGAAAGATTTCCACCTTTTTGATGCAGTGTAAATTACATGTTTTGTGTAAGCCGACCGCGTTTAAGCCCCCACATTTTCTATTGAATTCACACCCTTGGTGCAAGATAAGGAACTGTTAGCCCTTAGGCAGAGTACTAAAGATTTGGTGACATTCACAGTTTAACCGGCTAGTGGAGAAAACAGCTTGGCCCAAACCAAAACAAGCGATTTTCTTATAACAAGGTTTGAGATGAGTTAAAGGATGCAATTGCACATGTGGAACCTCAACTAGACTTATATAGTGCTCTGATTGATCTGGCCCTGAGGTTAGATCATAGATTGAGTGAGAGTAGGGGAGAAAAAAGGAGGACAGAGGGGTTAACATGTGTATGGTTGGACAGGAGTAAAGAGGTGGTGGGATGTTCAGGAGGAGATCAGGGGCAGCCCATACAGATTGGTAGTGTACAGGGACCACTGTCTTCAGAGGAGAAAGAAAAGAGGAGAGCTAACAATCTGTGTCTCTACTTTGGTAAGGCGGAGCATTATATCAGGAACTGTCCTAATACCCAGGTACGAAACTTGGAAAGGAAAAAGACGGAGGTGGGAAAAGAACAGGCTTCGTAGGTGGGAGAACGACTACACTGAGCCTTAGGGAACAAGAGTTCCCGTCGTCAGTAGCTAATACAATGCTCAAGGCACCACACTTATATCTGCTGGTAACCTTGATTTTTGCGAATACGAGGGAGATGGTTTCGGCAATGGTGGATTCTGGGGCTACAGGAAATTTCCTTAATGTCTCTTTAGCAGCCAAGCTGGGAATACCTATTCTGGTGAAGGAGGAAAGTGAGCCGGTACAAGCAGTAGATGGGTCATGTTTGTGTAGAAGAGCAGTTACATGCCTCTGCAGGAAATCCCGCCCCACTACCTCCTGTATGTTGGTAGCCTGAGATCGTGTCATGCTTGACACCAGCAGTTGTGACTATACCACAGAGAATATTTGAAAAAAGGCATCCTCTGAGAACTCCCCAAAGGAATATGAAAACGAGTGAAAGAGGAGCTGGTGATGCCACAAAAGACGAGCGTGACGCCCTGAGAATACTAGCTGAAGAAAATACATGGATCATATAGAAGCTGATGACGAAGTTAAAAATCGAGTAAACTTTCATATGCAAAATAGAAGATTGCACGTGTGTGATGCACTGCAGAAAATACAAGCCTTTAACTTTACAGATGCTGTAATGCAAGTAGACTAAATGAACATAGAAGCTGGCTATAAGTAGTGGATAGACTGCAGGCGAAGCTGCAATTGTATAGAAGCTGGACATTGGTGTCATAAATTTAGTTAGCCCGGACCCATGGAGAGAAAGGCAGAGAACCACGTTGCAGCAAGAATAAGATGAGATTGTGGACACAAATGGCGAGGCTGTCTGACCTGGTGTCAAAACGGAGGCAGCCAAGGCCGGTTATCTATTCTTGAAGGCGGTGTGCGTGAGAAGCTGAATCATCCCTTGTTAAGGTGCAAAGAAAGAACCCCAAGCGTGCCAAGTTTTATTCATTTAAGACATTTAAATGCTGCAAAATGGACCAAATTGTGGTCTCCAGTCATGTGAGCCAAGGATGGAAATAGAGTTGAGCATGGAGTCCTAGAACAACGATAGTGTGTGCTCGCACTCCCTTATAGTCCCAGAGACAAGAATACTCTGCAAAGCCAAATTCAAAGACAATCTTCATGGCAGAAGGCATGGGTGATGAGAGATGATGGGCTAATTGGGTGTGGAGGTGAAGTCAAGTCTACCTCCTGGCCCCTGGGTTTGAGCTTACGTGAACCAAATGTTCCAGACATGGCACGAGTGTGCCAACCAATTATAGAGGACCGTATAACGAAGGGCCTTATAGTTTGAGAGCCAATGATATACCGTGTACTTAATAGTGTTGACGATGACATGTTTTAGAGGTGGGCATAAGTTGTCCATCTGACAGTAGATATCCAATCACAATCCCACCCCTTATAGAAAGTATACTTAGATGTTCCCCTTGAACTAATCACAACCCCTCATAGGCTTTTCTTATTTGCCACGTAGTATGACATCACATCTGACGTATTTTCTATATAAAAGGCGTATTTATGTGAAATGAATTGAGAGCTTGATCGAGTGTCCGTTGATGTCCATTGTAAGTATGTGTTTTAGATAATTGTTAATAAAACAGCAACCTTTGCCATCTTCCTGAGTTGGTTAGATTGTTTGGGTCAGAGTTATTCTGCATCCCCATTCATTGTATGCCTGATACCTAAAGGGCTCTATGCTGACCATAGTGGCGCACATGGTTAAAACATCCAAATGAGGTTGTCTGCAGTGTTTCGGACGATAAGGCATCCTCTGCCATTAGCCGGAAGAACGCAGGGTTTCCTGTGCAGAGTGGCCGATAGAAATACACTTGCAAGAAGAACCGAGATGTTGGGCAGGTCCCCCATTGATGAAATTCCTGTTTGGTTTCAACGGGCATTCTGCAGACGAAAGATGAAGTGGTCGGATTGAAGGAGGATTCGATACCAAACGAACAAATGATGAAAATACTAAGGGGAATGACAAATTAAGGGGATGGGGTTGTGATCATTTTTGAGTAACGGGAAATATTGTGTGTAGAGAAGATAGTGCCTAGAGTCCTAGCTCAAGGGAGCTCAGAAGGAGACGTCTCAAACTCCAATGGGAGTAGAGTGAAATATATAACTCGTGAACAGGCTCACGTAAGGTGACGTCTCAAACCCTGTACAGGGTATTAAGTAAAGGCGAGAGAGAAAAAGGTGATCACAGTGTTTATTAATGTGCAAAGTCGACTAGTCTGTATGTTGTTTGTTGAGTAAAAATATCGAAGAACGATAGAAGTTGTGAAGTAACTGGAAAAAAGTTGAGGAGCAATAGTGATTAAGACCTAGCAAAGTGGTTGGTACCAATCCAAAAGTAGAGATAGCTAATTGATGGTGCGTGATCATATTTGTCGTTTTAAAGGCATTGAAAAAGTGGTGATTTAAGCAAAGTATAAAGGTTATTTCATAAGTCTGGAAAGTATTGACAGTCAATTGAGACTTATCGTTATGGGAGATACTCCTCTGATGCACTTATGTAAGACAAAGCACATGCCCAAGCTCAAACAGTATAATGCGTAATGGGTGAAAGGCACGGCAGATAAAATGCTCATGCTGTGGTGTTATCTATTAACACAAATCTCTGGATCTCCTTAACATTGACCGGAGCAGGCCAATCGACTACTGCGGAAACCTTTCTTGGGTCCATGGACACTCCTTGGGAGGACAGCACAAATCCTAGATACGTGACCTTAGGGCTATGAAACTCGCATTTTTTGGCTTTGCAGAATAGTTGGTTAGCTTGAAGGTGCTGTAGGACCAGTCATACATGTTGTATGTGATCCTTTAAATTGGTGGAAAAGACTAGGATATCGTCAAGATAGACTACCACATAATGCAACAGTACGTCTGCAAAAATGTGAAACATAAAGCGCTGAAAGACCGCCGGAGCTTTAGCCAATCCAAACGGCATCACCCGATATTCAAAATGTCCAAATGGTGTCCTAAATGCCGTTTTCCATTAATCACTCGGGGCTATCCAGATAAGATGATAGGCTCCCCTAAGATCAAGTTTGGTGAATATTGATGCTCCTGAAACGGCTTCCAATATCTCAGGTATGAGAGCCATCGGCCACTGCGATCTTGTTTAACCCCGGTAATCTATGCAGGGACGCAATTCATCAGTGTCCTTCTTTGGAATAAAGAATAGAGATGCACCAGCAGGGGAAGTTGATTCGGCAATGAGCACGTTCTGTAGATTGGTTTTCAAATATTCTTTGAGCACTGTCTTCTCCCTTTGGGATAGAATATACATCCGACCAAAGGGGATGGGTTGGTTGGGAATAAGTTCAATGTGACAGTCATCCCTCCGATCAGGAGGGAGGGAAGAGAATTCGGGGGTGGCGAATACCAGTTGGAAATGTTTATAACAGACAGGAATGCTGCTAAGTTTCCCTATGGTGGAGAACCGTCTCCACCATAGGGAAACTTAGCAGCAATCTACAGGCACCAGCCTGTAGATTCCTCGGAAGGAGAAGTATGCACGCCTATTGAGTGGTGGGTAAGATACTTGTTCTTGCAATACTCAGAGCCAAGAAAAAGGGTACCGGCTGACCAATTAATGTAAGGGTTATGACGCTGAAGCCATGGTAGAGCCAAGATTACTGGATAGTGAGCGGCTTTAATGAGATCGAAACTTAATTCTTCTGTATGAGAGGCAATCTGTAATACCAGAGGACTTGTCTGTTCCATGATGGGTCCAGAGATCAGGGCGCTCCCATCCAGCCCCTGGATGGGAATCGCGACTGTCTTGGACACTCTCGGTATTCCTTTGTTGAGAGCCCAGGTGTCATCCAGGAAGTTACGTGACACCCCACTGTCTACTAAGGCTGGGACGTTTTGGAGTACATGATTGGCAAATCAAATCTGTACTGAAACGATTACCATGGAATTTTCTGACATATGTACTTTATACGAAAGCATCTGGGAATCAGAGGAACCTTCATGAGCCACCCCAACCGTGGTTCCTTTTACGGCGGGGTTGTGGAGTTTTCCGACTTGTTGTGTTCGACTCGGCATGGGGGGGTCTATAGGTCATTCCTTCACAATATGGGCTGATGAACCACAATACATACATAAACCAAGAGATCGCCTCCTGTTCCTCTCTTCGGTAGTGAGTGGTCCCCTGGTAGCCCCTAATTGCATAGGTTCATCTAGGGGTACTGACTTGGTGGGTAGGTGAGAGGAAGATACTTCAGGATGAGGACAAGGCATGTGGCCCTTCCTTCTCTCTTTGAATCCTTTCTGCAGACGGTAGTCCATCTGCATTGTGGTAGTTATCATGTCTGCCAGATTGGCGGGTCTAGGAACCCTAGACATTTCATCCTTTAATTGTTCAGTAAGTCCCCAACGAAACAAAGTAAGTGAGGCCCCATCAGGCCAGGCTAATTCGGAGGATAATTGTTTGAATTTCGTAATATAGGTGAGTAAATCCTGGTTTCCTTGTCTAAGGTCGAGTAACTGTTCTTGAGACAAAATGGTCAGTCTTGACAATTAAACATCTGCGTCAAACTATAGATGAATGCGGGATATGATTCCAAAACGGCATTACCAGAAGTGACCAGAAGGGTGGCCCAGGCCAATGCAGCTCCTGAAAGATGACAGACGAGAAATCCCACCTTGTCTTTGTCTGAAGGGAAGTACTTGGGTTTAAATGTGAATTGAATAGTGCAACTATCCCAAAACTCTTTTAGTTTATGAGGACTTCCGTCGTACTTGCCAGTGGGCATGGATAAAGGCGGCAGCTCTGGATTACCTCGGGCCACTTGTTGGCGTAGATGCATGTTTTCCTGTTTGAAGTTCTGTACCTCATGCAACAAGGACTGCATGGCAGCCATTAGCTGCTGTATCTGCTGTTCCATGGGCACTGCTTGGTATTATTTTATTTTTTTGGGGGGTCGCTATCTGTTTCTGTTATCTATTAAGTCTGTTAATATCTGTTATCTGTTACGTCTATAACCAAGGTACACAGCAGTGAGACTAACCTCATCAGCTGATCGCCTTTGACGACAGGAAAATTCCCCTTGGCACCTTACCTCCCTCTGCCTGTTATGGGACAGATAACGGTTAGAGGCAAACTGCCCAGGGAAACCCTCTAGGGAAGGAAACCCTGGTCGGGAGTGGAGAGCGTTGGTAATAAACCCCCGGTCTGGAATTGAGAACGTTGGGACTGTTGTCTTCTTTCCTCAGATAACTTCAACCTTGGATCCCAAAGGGCTGACTGTGTGCTTCTGTCACACCTCAGGTAACCTGGCGGCTTTGGTCTAAATGGAATCTGCGTCCTCCATTGCTGGTTCCTTCACGCACGGCGAAGCACAGAGTACGGGTCCAGTCTTTTGCTCTACGCATTCCGACGCCGGCTCTTTAGCCTCCCACTTCCGGTGTCGGATGCGTTGCAACTAACAGTTTCTCTGATCGCATTCGCTGCCGTACTCCTCGTACTTCGCTCCTCAGACCTTTGTCTCCTACCCGGTTCTAGTCTCCCCGTTCTATTCATCCCTTTCTTCTTTCCAGCTTATCCTCTTGCCTCTGTTTTCCTTGCCCTTCCTCCTTCTACTTTTCCGCTCCCGTCTTCCGCCCGTCCCTTCCTCCCGTCTTGTGATGTTTTCCCTCAGGCTCGTCTTCTTTCATTCCGTTCTACTCCGCCCCCCCCCTACTTCAGTCCTCTTTCATCCAGTGTATCGACCTCCGCCTGTACTACGGACTGCCTTGCCTCTTCCTGACCGGCTTTATCCTGGTTCTTTCTGTGTACCGACCTCTGCCTGTCCAACAGATTGCTTGCCTCTTCCTCGATTGATTTGCTACCGAAACTTTCTACCTGTGTTCTCTGGCACTCAACTGCAGTTCATATGTTATTGTTTGCTACCCCTGGAGTTTCCTGATTGCAACACATCTCATCAGCAGAGGAGTACCTTATTGGGGTTTTTTATGCCACTGGCTTTTTCCCCACTGTTCAACGGCTGAGGAGGGCAGCCACAGTTCACCCATTGGGTGTCACTGTGGCATCCTTTCACGGTCGTCCTTATCTACATTAAAAAAAAGTGAAGACTCGAACCCAGGATAACCCGAAGCTTGCATTACACCGGAAAATCAGAGGTGAGGAGGAAGGGGAGGACAGGGAATCAGACTCTTCACAAGTGGAAGAGGATATAACAGATCTATCTGACAGCTTCGGCTAATAGAAAAAAAGCACAGATCGTAAGTATAAATCAGATGAAAGGTAGATGTATGGGAAGCGATAAGAAATGGAAATGGCACCTGTAGATAGTGTAACAAGCTCCCCAATCTGAGAAATATATTCTGGTATAGATGACAGGACGTTTTGGTCAAAGAAGAGGATAGTTCCTGCGGGAGAGCCGCAGCCTTGACTAGAAGTTTTCGTGCCAGAGTCTTTGAATGAGAGAGCAGGGATTCTGTTCGCTGGGTGCTGACTATCCGATGTCGTGTACTGAGACGCAGAACTGCGAAGGTGGCGGCTTCTTAGAACAGTAGCAGAGAGACGCATGGAAGGCTGGATTGGAGCATCTTCTAAAGGTGTAGCGATGCATGGGGCAATCAGGAACTGTCGGCATAAGAAGGGTCACATGACCCAAGGTGACCCCAAGGAGAAGGAGAGGAATCAGGAAGCAAAGAATGACGGCGCAAGCCGGCGGCCATGTTGGAAACCCAGTTGCGGCAGCAAAACTAATATGGCCGCGGCACCATCAAGACCATCGGCCGTAGAGAGATGTAACACATGGCCACAAGGGGGATCATTGTCAAAAGTGGTATTGTAACACATGACAACATACTTACACGCTTCATACACGGGGAAGAAACTAGAGAAAAGATTAGTGATCCTAGAGCTCTGGAAAATGTACCAGGAAGAGAGTGAAGATCCACCACCTGAGGAGATGCTTAGCCAGCGTAAGGAGGAAGGTGTCAAGCCTCCAGCTCCCCTTACCTCGCCTGAAGTAAAAGGCGCTAGTACAGAAGAAGTAGGATTGTATCCTTTAAAAGAGTTGAAAGCTGTGACTGGGTATAGTAATCCACTATACGGACCTCACGCTTATAGTAGAGATGATAGCCCAGAGGAGAATGAGAGAAAAGATGAGATCTGTAAGATCACAAAGAAGAAATGAGTGAGCGGTCAAATGCGTCGACAGAAATAGAAAGGGAGATTAAGAGATGGAAAGGAGAATAGGATAAAGCTGACGAGATAGCTCTCGTGCAGAACGAGTGGATGGGAGGACAGATATTACTTAAAATCGATGGGAAAAGCATCAAGGAAGTTAGGCAAAGAGAAGATAAGGACGAACAAAATAGAAGAGACAAGAAACAAGAGAAGAGATCAAAAGAACACGAGCAGAGAAGGAAGAATGCAGCGACGAGAACAGCTGTATCAGGAGAAGCAAGAGAAAAAAGAAAGAGCAGAAGAACAAAGAAAATATGATAATAGACAGAGAGCGATAGAAGATAGGGATAGAAGAGAAAGGAAGAGAGAAGAGGAGGAAGCGCAAAAATTAAGGGATAAAAGGATACAGAGACGAAGGGAAGAAGAGGAAAGAAGGGAACTAGTAAGGACAGAAGAACAAAGGCAAGAGGAAGACAGAATTAGAAGGGAGGCGAGAAAGCGAAGAGAAGTAGATGAAGAAATCGAACGAAAAAGAAGACAGCCGGGTTTTGATACTAGTCTTATTCGTAAGGAACAGGTAGGGCCAACCCCAGAAGTATGAGTTCCTTCCAATAAAGGAAGAAACGTCAGGGGCATCTAGAATAGTATTGGGAGAAGAAAGCTTTGATGCGGAGAGCATCAGAGATGAGATCGATAAGGCCTATCAAGAATTAAAGGGAGGTATCAAATATGGAAGTCGAGGGAGGAGGGATCAATCCGTAGCATTTCAGTCACGAAGCAAAGAAGAATCCGTTCAGTCACGAATAAAGAGCATTGTCCTTAAGCAGACAGAATTTAGACAAAGGTGAAGGGCATGATAGTCACACTTGTTGGGGACAAGACATGTCAGATGAGGAAAGAGAGTCCATCCTCGAGGTAGAAGGAGGGAGCATGTGACCCCAAAAGGAAACCTGTAGCTAGATAAAGAAGTAAGATGGTCAGTTCTGGAACGACCTAAGGATAGGTCGCCAGATCCCATAGCATATCCAGAGCATCCCCGAGGACGATCGTATAGTGTGAAGGGAGGATTGCTGCCATATGTGAACAGGTTAAGGTCGCTACCGACAAGGAGACGGACAGGGACGATCGTCCCTGCCATGGATAAACTAACAATGGGAGCCGACTGTGTGTTTGGGTTTATACAGTTTCCCTTATTGGAAAAAGCGAACATACTAAGAAAACAGATTTGATCTCTTGCAGGAACGAAGCCGCAGATGCAGAAGCCAAAAGAGATTCATATTCCCCAGATATTTTGAGTTTTGATACTGAGAATATTAAAGAAAAAGTAGTTATAGCCATGTTTGTGCAAGAAAGTTTAATTAATTACTGATAACCCAATTAGACGAGATTCAAGGGAGTGCACCACAGGAAGTATGGAAGTGAACAGGGTGTTCTTTATCCCCGATAGAAGCATTATGGAGACAAGACAGCACTGGAAAGCTGGTGATGCCAGTAGCATTATTAAAAGTCGCGCTTGAACAGCTGCTTTACCCCGCGCATATAACTAGGGAGAGTCTTGCTGCTACAATTGCGGAAGACTGGGTCATTCCAAATTTGTTGGAACACGTTGCATTATTTATGGTAAACTGTATCATGTGTAAAATGTATAATGCTGGGCATACACTGAGAACAATTAGAGGGCTAATACATCGACCAAATGGTCAGTTTCAGCATTTACATATGGGCTATGTCGATATGCTGCAGGTGTGTAATCGATATAGGTACCTAATAGTGGTGGTGTGTCCCTTCTCTAGGTGGATCGAGGCTGGGCTGTGTACACACCCTGATGCCACTTGCGCAGTGAGATTTTTAGTGCGCAAAGTCTTTCCGAGATGGGGTGTGTGTGAAGTGCTGAGATCCGACAATGGCCCACATTTTGTCAATGAGATATTTGAACAAATAGGGCTTCTATTGAACATTAAACACAAGTTTTCTTCTGCTATCACCCGCAAGCAAATGGAATATGTGAGAGAGTCCACAGCCTCCTTAAAGAAAGGATTGCCAAGATTAAATTGACTTTGAAGAAGGGATGGCTATATTGCCTACCCTTAGCTTAATATGCCCTTTGGAATCAGCCAGGTTCAGACCATCACCACACCCCTCACGAACTAGTGACAGAGCGTTGTATGAGAACACCTCTTACACCTCCATCTAGGAGTAGAAGTGATGCCGAGAGTGTAGCCAAAACGTTAGGTGATGAATTGCATGACTATTTGACATGTATGACCTCTAGCATCTCTCTCATTTCAGATCAAGTCAAGCGCAAGCGGGGGGTTGGTCCCAGAACACAGAAGAAGACAATTCAACAACCGACCAAGCTCAACTTCTATCGGCACCTGAGTTATATGTTGGAGACGTAGTATTAATTAAGAACTTTACCCGAAAGTGGCATGAGCCACGTTTTGCATTGAGAATATAACCCTGTCAGCTGTGAAGGTCCAAGGGAGACAAGCTTGGCTTCACTTAGGGGATGTAAAAACCTATAAAGGTGAGATCCGCCCTCCCACCATTGTTGATCCAGAAGCAGGAAGAGAAGAAGAATTTCAGTGAGTGCAGACTCGATCGATGACGAAGAAGGACGATAAAGCAACAACCAGTGAATGATACAGATTTAGTTTGGCCTAAACGATCGGTGGAGACTCCTTACAGATACTTTAGCAGGAGTGCAAAGATTTGCTGAGAATTTTTAGTAGGACAAAAATGAACTTTACATTGACGTATCAAAGTTATGTCTAAACGTCAGTTCTTGATCAGAAATTGGGAACAAGATCGGTATCCAGATTCATTTTGTGCCGCATACCTGTTCTAAGCAGTTAAACATATGGTACGGATGATAGTGATGTGCATCGGCTTGTGCTAACTGTTTTTGTATTTATACTTCAAGCTCATCCTGCTCTTGTCAGAAGAGATGTTGACATTCGCACTTTTTTTTACAGGATACTAAGAACGGCCCTGTGATCAGAAGACTCTTCATTGCAATAATCAAGCACATTTTACAGTTGCAAACATAAAGAAAATGATGATTGCATTAAAAATGAGAAATATAAAAGCTGGCACGGTTCTGTAGAATGAACAATTGCAACAAGCACCAGGATGGCGCAAAAGGTGGATGCCTATGTTTTTGTGCATAATATACGCCTGTCCGATTACTCTTTTTGTCTTTGTTTCTCATGTTTCACAGACTCTATCATGTTAGTAATAGTACTTCCACTGAGGCCGAGGCCCCTATGGTTCTCCCCACTATATGAACTGCTTTTGATTTGCTCATGATCATTACACAAACTTTGCATATGGGAGACATAAGATAAATGCAGAGGAAGATAATGAGGGGATAAATACCTATCTAGACAATGCAGCACACTTGGGGAACAATATGTGGTATCAGCACATGAGAAAGGTGGGAGAGAGAACATCTAAGGGGAGTTGCTACGTCTGCACTCTCTTACCCTATGCCATGACTACAGTGTGAACTTTCATCTCCAGAGAAGTTCCAGAACACAATGCTAGGTGCCTGGTTCATATTGCAGCAAGTATGACCAGAGGATAATTCCAGTGAAGCTGGGCTACTTTACGATGGAGATCGAAATGATTGTTTCCGTTCCAGGATGATTATATCAAGACTTCACAGATGGAAAAAGAACCTGGGTGGGAGAGCAAGATGCTTGTGTATCCTGCAGAGGGACGGGAAGAGGTGGTCATTAATGAAATGAAGAGAATGGAATGCCCTAATATAACACAAATAGCTGGATCACCTGGATGTTGGGAACAAACTCAAGTCTTGTTCTATGGACAAGTAAAATCCAAGAAGGGATGGGAAGGAGGACTGTTGTCCTGTGCAGCTCATCTACTGTAGTCAGAATATGTCAAGAGGTATAGAGAGTAAACAATGGGTGTTTGAAGTCATGGACTAAGCATGCCGAACTACTGACATGGGTAGAAGATGAATCGATTGCACTGGTTGTGACCCCGTTGGCGAATGCAACACTGTGCTTCCATGTTCCAGCATTAGTGATTGCTCAGAGTGACCTGAACATTGTAGAATTTACAAAAGTAGATGCCCATTTGAGAAGGAGAAGGCGAAGGAGAAGGACACTTCAATTTCTCAATCGAACCAGAAAGGAGAATTACTTCTCAGCCAAGTCAATAGAAGCGTGTGATGCCATTCCTTATGAGCACAGGTTTTTCAGCAAGACTTCTTCAATATTTACGATTATCTTCATGCCTGGGATCCATAAAATGGCCAATGCCAAGTGGTTGCAGATTACAAGATGGGAGCTCCTACAGACAATCAACACAACCATCAAGGGATTCAGTTCTGTCAAGGAAGAGCTGAGGGACATACGACTGATGACCCTGCAGAACAGATATGTCCTTGACATGATCACAGTGATGGAAGGAGGAGTTTGCACCAAAATTGAGCTATCATATTTCACATTCATACCTTCTCACAATGATGAGAATGGGACCTTGACAGATGCCATAACGTTGCTGACGAACCTAGATAACAAGATGAAGGAGGAGACAGAGGACATTGCAGATGACAGTTGGTTTGCGTCCAAATTCTCATGGATTCCGCAGTGGATGGCAGACATCTTCAAGTTCCTTGGAGCAGTATTGGTGATGGTGATGTTTGGATTGTGTGTGATCAGGATAGTGACTGCCCAATGTAAGAAGACAGCAAAGAAAGCATTAGGAATGAAGATCATGATTGATGTCGAATCAGGGTTTACCCAAGGAATTGACTGATGAAGATGTTAGGAAATACATAGAGGACAGCATTGTAGCACCTAAAGGAACAAAGTTCCTGTATCCAAAGAAGTACTTAGGACGATGGGTCTATTGCAATCTGAATGGACAGTGCAACTACATTACCTGGAGTGTAGATGAACATGCAGCCGGCACCCTGAGGGGGGTGATGAAGATCTGGACTCCAAAAAAGCACTTCTTCAAGAGAAAATGTCAAGATGTGGAAACCAGTGAATAGGTGGTCGATGACTCGACCAGAGGGAGGAATGGAGAGGACCAGTTACATGCCTCTGCAGGAAATCCTGCCCCCCTACCTCCTGTATGTTGAAAGCCTGAGATCGTGTCATGCTTGACACCAGCACTTGTGACGATACCACAGCGAATATTCGAAAGAAGGTACCCTCTGAGAAAACCCTATCAAATGTATCCCCGAAGAGACGACGATCTGAGGGAGGAACTCCCTGAAGGAATATGAAAAAAGTGAAAGAGGAGCTGGTGACATCCTGAAAGACGAGCGTGACGCCCTGAGAATACTGACTAAAGAAAATGCATGGCTCATATAGAAGCTGATGACGAAGTTTATGCGGAAAAGAAGATTGCACGTGTGTGACGCACTGCAGAAAATACAAGCTGTTCAATAACTGTACAGATGCTGTAACGCAAGTAGACTACGTGATTATAGAAGCTGGCTATAAGGTGATGGATAGACTGCAGGCAAAGCCGCCATTGTATAGAAGTTGGACATCAGTGTCATGAATTTAGTAAGGCCGGACCCACAGAGAGAAAGGCCAAGAACTGTGTCGCAGTAAAAATAAGATGAGATCGTGGACACGAATGGCAAGGCTGTCTGGCCTGGTGTCAAAACTGAGGCAGCCAAGGCTGGTTATCTATTCTTGAAGGCGGTGAAGGTGAGAAGCTGAATCATCCCTTGTTAAGGTGCAAATAACGAACACCAAGTGTGCCAGGTTTTATTAATATAACACATTTAAATGCTGCAGAATGGACCAAATCATGGTCTCCAGTGAGCCAAGGAAGGAAATAGAGTTGACCATGGAGTCCTAGAATGACGATAGTGCGTGCTCACACTCCCTTATATTCCCAGAGACAAGAATATTCTGCAAGGCCAAGTTCAAAGACAATCTTCATGGCAGAAGGCATGGGTGATGAGAGATGATGGGCTAATTGGGTGGAGAGGTGAAGTCAATCCACCTCCTGGCACCTGGGTTTGAGCTTACGTGCTGCTAAGTGAACCGAATGTTCCAGACATGGCACAAGTGTGCCAACCAATTATAGAGGGCTATATAACAAAGGACCTTATAGTTTGAGAGCCAATTATATACTGTGTACTTAATAGTGTTGAAGATTGCATGTTTTAGATGCAGGCATAAGTTGTCCACCTGACAATAGATATCCAACCCCAAATCCCACCCCTTATAGAAAGTATACATAGATGTTCTCCGTGAACCAATCACAACCCCTCGTAGGTTTTTCTTATTTGCCACATAGTATGACATCATGTCTGAGGTATTTTGTGTATAAAAGGCTGTTTTTATGTGAAATGGATTGAGAGCTTGAGCAAACGGCTGTTGATGTCTGTTGTAACTCCCTGTTTTAGATTATTGTTAATAAAACAGCAACCTGTGCTGTCTTCCTGAGTTGGTTCGATTATTTGGTGTCAGAGTTATTCTGTATCCCCATCCAGTGCATGCACGATACCCAAAGAGCCCTACGTTCATTTAACATCTGGTCCCATTACCACACAGACCCAAGGAATGTTGATGAGGTGTGGGGTGGGACATGAAGAGACCATTGGATTTGATTTAATTGCTGCTCCCCAATTCGGGGTTATTTTGGGGATGCCATGGCTAGTGACACATAACCCAAAGATTCACTGGGAAGAGAGAACATTGACATTTGTGACTGAGTGATACAAATCACATGTAACTAACATAGGGTGGTCCCACACATTTTTAGGTGGAAGGGGTATAGCCCCAGTTCCATATAGGAGCAGTGGCACTTTGTCTGTGGAGTATCAAGAATGTGCTTCATAAAGAAACTGCAGTTGCCCCCTCATAGACCATTCGCCTGTGTGATTGATTTGGAGGCTAATGCCAGGCTGCCGTGTAGCCGGAATTACGCACTCTCAGAAAAGGAAACTGAACATCTACGGGAGTACCTAGACAAAATGTTGGCCTGTAGGTTAATTTGCCATTGCAAGTCACCTATTTCTTCCTTTTTATTTTTTGTGCCCAAGAAAGAGGGAACCTTGAGAACCTGAACTGAATAAGGTCACCATCAAGAATAGGTTTCCACTGCCATTAATTTCTGTTTTGTTAGATCAGGTGAAGATGGCTACGATCTATACAGAATTGGACCTGAGGGATGCTTACCATCTTATCAGAGTAAAGGAGGGTGATGAATGTAAGACGGATTTCGTAGTAAATTTGGTCTGTTCGAGTATTTGGTTATGCCTTTTGGCCTATGTAATGCTCCTGCAGCTTTTCAACATTTCATGCAGGAGGTATTGCGCGAGTATTTGGATCTATTTGCGATTGTCTGTATTGACGACATTTTGATTTATTCAGAGCCTTTCGAACAACAAGTGCAACATGTAAAGGTGGTGTTGTGCAAGTTGCAGGAGTATCATTTGTTTGCCAAGTTGGAAAAATGGGAGTTCCATACTACTAGGGTAGAATTTCTAGGATTCATTTTAACTCCCTCTGGGGTGGTTATGGGTGACAGGAAGGTTCAGGCAGTAACCAAATGTCCATCTCCACAGTGTGGAGGACGTCCAGTCATTCTTGTGGTTTGCTAACTTTTATCACAGGTTTATTAACAACTTTTCTGCCACGATTACTCCTATTACACCACTTAACGAAGTCTAGCAAATTCAAGTGGGATAAGGAGGCAGAGGAAGCATTTGGAAGGTTAAAGGTAGTTTTCACGCAAGCGCCAATATTGCGCCATCCTGATTCTGAGAAACTGTTTCAGGTAAAAACAGATGCCTCCAACATGGCCATTGGGGCAATCTTGTTGCAGACAGATGAGGGAATTATTGATCCTGTGGCTTATTTTTCACGCAAATAGACAAGTTGTGAACAGAACTATGCTATTACGGATAAGGAGCTCCTAGCCATCAGAGCTGCCTTCCAGGAATGGCGACATTATTTGATGGGGGCTCAGCACCCTGTGGTTTTTATTAGATCACAAGAATTTGCAATATTTGAGATCGACAAAGACCTTGAGTCCCCAGCAGTTACAGTGGTCACAATTCTTTGAAGAATTTGACTTTGTGGTCATGTATCGCCTGGGTAGAAGTAATGGGATGGCAGTTGCGCTGTCCAGTCAGGCGAATATTGGCGGGCAGTGTTAGGTGGAGTAAAGTATGATACCTCTGGAGAAGATTGTGGGAGTGGTAACTAAGGATATGCTCTGCAAAGTGCGCAAGGGTTTCCCTAAAAAGGAGTGGCAGGTATGGGTGAAGGGAAACAGAGCAAGGAGCATTCAGGAGGGATTGCCCTATCAGGAGGGAAAGTTGTTTCTCCCCACCAAGGTTTTGAGAAGGAAGGCTTTGTTTTGGTGCCACAAGTCCCCATTGGCAGGCCATGCAGGGGTAAGGAAGACTCAGGACATGGTGCAGCAGTATTTTTGGTGGGAGGGCTTACTGTCAGGTTTCATTTCACTGTCAGGCTTCATTTCATGTATTTGAGTTTCTTTAAGTTGAATCTGTTTTCAGTTTTAGTTGATGTTTATTCCTTATATTCCTTAACTATCATTTTATCAGAGGGAGGGTGACCCAATCCAGCATGGAGGGAAGGACGGAGGGAATCAAGCAGGGATTTGATTGGTTGTCAAGATGTTGCAAGGTGATTGGAAGATAAGGTGACATGGGAGCAGTTCCAAGATTCTAAACTGCCTTTCATTGTCCACCCTTCATGAAGAAGGTACTGTATATTTCTATGCTGAGTTTTGGTTTAAGTTTGTAATATTTAAAGAACTTAAAACTACAAAAGAAGCAGGTTTGGTGTTTGATCTTCGTGGGACAAGACATGCAGAGTTCTGGTGGCAGCGCAGCGCTCAAGTCAATTTAAAAAGACAGTCAATCTGCTAATTGGAATTAATTTAACTTAAGTCAAGTTGAGAAGTAACATTTCAAAGCATTTTCAGTTTGGGAAAACTTTTAGGTATTTAGTTAGGTAATTAGTTTCTAGAAAAAAACTTGCATCCTGGCTTACTTCAATTGAAAGTAATTTCAGTATTAGTAAATACAAAGCAACTGTAACCTGAATCGGATTTTAATATCAGAGACAGTTTCTTACCTCATGAATGGAGTTTATTAGTAAATCCTTCAAGTGATGCGCATAGCGGCGTTAAAACTATTTCTTTGTTTAAATGCTATTCTCTCGCGCATGCTCAGTTAAGAAGAGCGAATTCTGACTATGCGTGATTTATTAGTGAATTCAGAATATTTCATGTACATTTTGTGTAAAGGTTAATGTTCTTTCCTGTAAATACGCATGTCGCTCTCATTTTGATTTGAATGCCCTTTCCTTCCGGGACATGTCCGCCAGCGCCGGTTTTCAGTCCCCACTGCCCACGGCGTTTTGGACCAGTTGAAAACATCCATCTGCCTGCGAGGACTCGGCCAGTTCAGTCAGTGTCAGAGCTATCGGCATGGCCGCCTCGATCACTTGCTGGACAAACTCCTCTCAGCCCCCCACCGACTGCCGTACCTGCGAGCTACCACCACTGAGATGGCGGGACATGTATTCCGCCGGGTTGTGTGTGCCCGGCCTGTACTGCAGCTTTACACCATACTCCATGAGGGCAAGCATCCACCGCTCAATCCTCGGTGGCGGTTTGGAGGACGACCCCGTCATAATGGAGATCAGAGGCTTGTGGTCAGTGATAACAAAGACAGGTTTGCCCAAGATGTAAATCCGAAAAGTGCCTGCAGCCCCACAGTATGGCCAGTGCTTCCCTTTCGATTTGGGAATATCTTTGCTCCGTATCTGTCAATGCCTTGCTGCCATATGCGATGGGCCTCATTTGTCCTTGGAGATCAGGTTAAAGCAGCACGGCACTAAGTCCCACCCATAGGTGCGGCCTTGATGGTGTCAAAAGCTGCTTGCTCCACAGCCGACCACGTCCAGGTGGTATCCTTCTTCGTGAGTGCCCTGAGGGGCTCTGAAAGGGATGCCAGGTTTTTGACGAACCTCCCACAGTAATTGACCATTTGTCACAACTACCAGTCCAGCTTCATCTATACACGCATATTCAGTGGCCTGCTCTTCTCATACTGCTGGGTGCCCATTACCCGGAAAGAATGCTTGTGGCACAGCCCCGGCAAAACCCTGTGGAACACAGAGGAGAGTCACATGGACATTGTTAGCCCCTTCTTAAATAGGACACTAACGCCTCTGGATTTTGATACATGACAATTCGATAATTCACAGGGATACTTATTATTGGTTAGGTATTTCCTGGTCTCGTCCAATAAGTGAGTTTCATGCAAGAACACCACATTTGCCTTTGTTCTCCATAATCTGGTCATCACTTTCTTCCTTTTCTTGGGGCAATTTAGACCCTTAACATTCCAAGACACAAACGTTAAGTCACCCATTACATCACAAACATCCTTTATATTCCCAAATCAATACCAGCCAAGTAAATATCTCTGTTTATACATTTTGTCCATTTAATAATCTCTTGTTAATAAGAGAAATCCTCATGCTTACCCTAGTTTCCCTGTTCTCCATTATGCATGCTTCCATCTTATTACACACAACCAACACACAGAACACATAAAGACAACACATTACAACAAAAACAAAAAAACAAATAAGTTTGCAAAAGACTTGACCTGTGTCAGTCCAAATAAGACTGAACCATTTAAAAGTACCTTTCTAAATTGTCAAAATCATATTCTGAACCTTAGGCTCCCGAATATCGGTGTCCATTAACAAGTAATTTAACCATGTTTGCTCTCCTACTGCATCTCTATAATTTATAAACTATTCTATAAAGTTCATTCACAGTCCCAGTTCATTGTGTCCTCCTACCATAAAATCCTAACATCATAACTTACAGTGAGTGTTAATTAACTAGGACCTTCATCTAGGTACATTACACTCAGCCCCATTATCATTGATAAAACTACAGATATTGACTTAAACATTCATTACTCTCCCTAAGTTTCCCCATCTATCTAATTATACCAATTAACGCTTCTCCACCCCTTTATTTTATGTAAAATACAGGAGGGTGGATTCGGCTACCTGGATCTTGTTCAGTACCACACAGGCTTTATCTTAAATAAGGCTGCTTATTATATGGTATCCGTAGATAATTCTGAGCAAACTTGGTTTATAATTGAAAGGGAGGTATTTTGCCCATTAGATCTAGACAATATTTACTTGATGGAGAGAATCCACTTGAAACTAACTGGATTGCTAACTATAGAGGTGACACGTGCAACTCTAATTTCTTGGTTGACTGATAATGACCAGAATATGTATTTACATTGCAAGGATTCAATTTGGGGAAATTCTGGTCTTCAATTGGCAAATAAAACTCTACATTGGCATAGTTGGATCCTAAAAGGTATTTTAAGGATAGAGGACATTGTACGAGATGGGCGGGTAGTTTCCTTTTTGGAACTGCAGAGGAAGTTTGGTTTGGAAAAGAGGGAGTTAATTAAGTATAAAAAGGTTAAGATACTTCTTCATCAAAGGCTGAGAATGTTGTCAGGTTCATTGGAAACTGAACCAGCACTATGTAAAGTGCTCAAAGCATCCCTGTGTGCTGTATCTACCTATATCAATGTAATGCCTCCAGAGGTTACTACTATTAGGTCATGGGACAGATTGAAGGATAAGTGGGAAAATGAGTTACAATGCATAATTTCATAGGATGAATGGGGAAAATACCACAGGTGGGTTATAGGAGCAAATTAGATTTAATACTCATACATCAAACAATTCTGGGTGATTTGTATTGGACACCTATGCGTATGCATAGATTTGGTCTCCTAGATAATGAGGTATGTTGGGGGGCGGGAAGGAGAGAGGGACTATAGTTCACATGATGTGGAATTGTTTGTGATCGATGAGTTTTTGGGGAGATGTGTTAGATAGGTTGGATACAGTATTGTCTTTATAAGCTTTCCGAGAACACCCTTGTCTACAATTCTTCTGTCTGATAGAGGAAGATGTGTGACTACTTAAAGATATAGATGTTGGATTAATAAAGCTTTAATAGTGGCATATTGTGAAAAACTAGAAAATAGCCACAGGTGGAGGTTTGGGTTAATGATGTGCAGCTGTTGTCAGATCTTGAAAAGTATATGTATTACAGTAGAAATCAGGATGATGTTTATTTGGATCTCTGGACACCCTTTAATGATTTATATAGTTCATAGAAACGGGTTCAGTGAAATCTTGATTAAAACTGATATTTACATGTTCATGCAGGTTGGGATAAATATAAGATATGCTGTGTGTGTGTTTTGTGTTTTATGTGGGTATTTGGTATGTGTTGTGTGTATTTTTCTTTTTTTTCTTTTCTTTCTTTCTACTTTTCCTTTTTTGTTTTTCTTCTCCCTATTATTTCCCTCTTTATTTCCTTGGTCTTAGTTCATATACAAATGTGTTGGTTGTGTACAGAGGGTTGACAGCAGTAGGGTGTTGATATTTTTGTTAATGTACTCGTTAGGCATTTATAATCTTTTAGGAATTGCTCATTTCATTAATTGTTGAATTTGTAAATTATTAATATTGATGTCAGGACTTTGAGAATTGTTGCCTATTGCTGATTTTGTTAAATATTTTATTGAAAAATATAAATAATGTTTTCAAAAAAAGAAACTTTGAAAAATACAAGGGAGGTTAATCAGTGGAGGGTCTGCTAGAGATGTATATAAGCCTGGTACCCTGTGAGCAACCTGAGGCGTTTATGTTTTTTTTTCCTTTATTGTGTTTTAGTTTTTAAAAATGTGACTTTTCACAAGATAAGAACAAACAATATATCACATACCAATTATAGAAATGCAATACAACACATGTGAGTTTATCTCCGTTAAAATAAATAGGCAAGATAAAAAGTAAGGTGAAAGAAGAATAGAAAAAAGGAAGAAGGAAAAAAACATTTCAAATTTCAACCAGATTTCATGATTCCTTTTTTTCCAGTTTAAACATTCATCTCAATCATAAAGTTTCACAGATAGCTTGTGGCAGACAAATGAAATAACATTCAATCATTTACTTGTGCCTTAAGATCCTATAAGCAGTTTTTTAAAATCTAATTCATTGATAAGACCAAATTCAAATCTTTCAACTCTCTTTTAATTTCCATTGACAATAAGGTTTCATTCCCCGACACTAGCCTTTCCCAGAAGCAATCTGATTTCAGCCACCAATCGTGGCAGACAAATCGAGACAGCCTTTGCAGCCGCAGTTCAAAAGTCCCTGCACAGTTGACAAGCAAATGCCTCAGGGGCTGAGGGCTGGACTCCTTACATAGATCACAGATGTTATTCCCAAGTTCATCTCTATGTCTAGTATAAAGAATTTTGCGAGTGGGCAAAAGATTCAAGCAAAATCTCAAAAACTCAGATCTGGCCATTGGATCAGGAAATTTCTTCAGATACGTAGGGAGGTAAGATCTAGGTTTCTCAATACAAGTTTAGGAAGGGGAAACCTTTCAAGATCTCATGACGGTGATTTTTTTGATCCAATCCGCCCTTTTTATGTACTCCTTTACTTTCTTGGGATTTTGAATTAAGTCCCTTTCCGAGCAGTCAGACTCCAACAGGATTTTCGTACATACCATTTTTAAATTGTTCAGATATTGGTTAGAGCAACCTTGTAGATCAAATGAAGGATCTTCATATAGTGACGTGGGGGGACCAATATTAATATATACAGAGATACCCTCCTCCATTCCATCCAAGCTTTCATGGACTATTAACCAAGTTCGTACCTTAAGCTGGCTATTGGTACGCAGTTAGGAAGGAAAGGCACACGCTTCCATCATTTGCCCTCCAGTCTCTCCCGGTCTAATAGAATTGAGTGGGGATTTGTATCAAAACCAAATAACAATGAGGGTATAACTTTACCAATATAATAAGTGATGACTGGTATGAGGGAGAACTTATAAAACTTGCTAAGGATATTTTTTTCATTTGTGAGCCACATTGCATAATTTTCGCCTCTAAGGTTGCTGTTGCATGGACTTTAGTTGGAAATTATCTGACCACCGAGCCTAAGTAGATGATTTCTTGGGCAGTCGGTATAATTTGGTCATCCATGCACCAAGAAAAGTGCTTTGTAACCAAGATTTTTGATTTAAGAGGGTTGGGGCCTCATTACAAGTGAGGCGGTAAGGGGTTAACGGCGCCGGTAAAGGTGCCGGCACCGTTAACCCTGTACCGCCTCATTATGAGGTCCCCTCGCGGGACCCGCTCTGGACGTCTGGTCAGACCAGACGTCCTTTGCGTGTCCCGCGAGGGGACCAGGGAGCTAACAACAGGCCTGTTATTAACGGGCCCCTTGTTAGCTTCCTCCCCATTCCCATTGAGCCCTATGGGGGCTCGAATGGGAATGGAGATGGGTACATTGAATGAGGAATTACTGGGTCCTCTAAGGTTGGAATGGCACGGTAATTCTTCATTCAAGGAAGGCGGACCCCGACCCGAGTGTGGAGGCCACCATGCCCTTATTAAGGGCATGGCTACCTCCAAACTCGTAATGAGGCCCTTGATCTTGAGGTCACTAAGCTTAGTGTAATTCTAAAGCGCAGCTAGCATACATTGAAGACAGATCTGAGTATATGATCAAGCAGGACGATATCATCGGCCTAGGCTATCCAATTTATTTTAGATTTACCAATCTTTGGACTAGCCAAAGCCGATTCTGCCAGCCATTTTACTAGATCAGATAGGTAGAGGTTAGAAAGGAAAGGGGCAACAATGCAACATTGCCTCACCCCCCTATCTGTTCCAATTGGTCTAGAAAGTTTTCCAGATCTATCTACTCTAATGTGCAATTCCGTCTCCTTATGTAATTCAATTAATATAGCAAGCAGATTTTTAGAGATACCCCAGCTCCTTAACTTACCCCCACAATAGTTCTCCATTGATCATATCAAACACTTGGGATAAGTCAATCCAAGTGCCATACAACGGGAGACCTCCTTTACAAAATGTCCCACAACAAACTGTACTGAAGACCAACCCATTTAAAGAGGTTGAGCGACCTCTACGGAAACCTGTCTGATATTTTGAGAGAATCCCCTTTGCTTTTGCTCACTTTTACAAATCTTTGAGAACCAAGCCCGCAAATATTTTGCCATCAGCGTTTAAGAGAGAGATTGGGCGATAAATAGAGGGGAACGAGCAGGCACCATTTTCTATAGATGGGATAATTATAGCCCTTCTCCATGACTGCGGTATTTGTTTGGCAGTTATTATCCTAGTGAACAGAGCAACCAGCAAATAGGACCAAAGATCAGGGTCAGATTTTAAAATCTGATTACTCAGTCCATTGGGGGGGAAGTTTTTATCAAAGCTCTTAGCTCGTCTTGCGAGACATTTAGTTCCCAAGTTACTGCATTAAGGGAAGAGGCCTTCATGGGTTTTGATGTTCCATTAAGTTTTTGGAAATGGTCTACCCATACTGATTCTCATATCACCCCATCCTGTAATGTATTCTGAGGGACTTCCATTGAGTTGATTATGGACCAAAAATTATGTGAATTTCTCAAAGCAATTGTTTTCAATATCAATTCCCCATCCTGTTGTAATCAGTGATAATTGTGAGACTTAGACCAATTCCTTTATTTATTTTTTACAACCCCCCTCAGATACATCTGCTTGTCCTTTGTGTTTTTTTTCAAATCCCTCAAAGACTTCCTCATTTCCCTTTTTACCCCATGTGGTCTCTTCAAAACAGTGACTATGGTTGACGATAGTTTTCTGACCCCATTTACAAGGAGGATTCAGATCCCGTGGGAGCTTTACAAATTTATTTGGATCACACAGTGTTTTTAACTCATTTTCAGTCAGTGAATTAGTGTTAGAATTGAGCGAGTTAATCAAGTCCCTGCCCCCCCTACGAAAACTTACCACTCTATTCCTCCCATTGTTAACAGTCAATTCATGAGAATAGAAATCTTCCCCAGTTTTTATATGTTGAACGAAGACTGCTTCCAAGATCTCATGGTCACTTGGGATACCATTAGTAATGGAGAAGTTAGAACATTGGTCAAATACATTTTTGGAGAGGAATAAATAATCTATTATGGAATGGAAATCATCCCTCTTCCAAATTGGGGCAGGAGGAACGTCCCTGTAACGTATTCTGAGGGACTTCCATTGAGTTGTTTATGGACCACAAATTACGTGAATTTCTCAAAGCAATTGTTTTCAATATCAATTCCCCATCCTGTTGTAATCAGTGATAATTGTGAGACTTAGATCAATTCCTTTATTTATTTTTTACAACCTCCCTCAGATACATCTGCTTGTCCTTTGTGTTTTTTTACAAATCCCTCAAAGACTTCCTCATTTCCCTTTTTACCCCCATGTGGTCTCTTCAAAACAGTGACTATGGTTGACGATAGTTTGCTGACCCCATTTACAAGGAGGATTCAGATCCCATGGGAGCTTTACAAATTTATTTGGATCACACAGTGTTTTTAACTCATTTTCAGTCAGTGAGTTAGTGTTAGAATTGAGCGAGTTAATCAAGTCCCTGCCCCCCCTACGAAAACTGACCACTCTATTCCTCCCATTGTTAACAGTCAATTCATGAGAATAGAAATCTTCCCCAGTTTTTATATGTTGAACGAAGACTGCTTCCAAGATCTCATGGTCACTTGGGATACCATTAGTAATGGAGAAGTTAGAACATTGGTCAAATACATTTTTGGAGAGGAATAAATAATCTATTATGGAATGGAAATCATCCCTCTTCCAAATTTGGGCGGGAGGAACGTCCCTGTAACGTATTCTGAGGGACTTCCATTGAGTTGATTATGGACCAAAAATTACGTGAATTTCTCAAAGCAATTGTTTTCAATATCAATTCCCCATCCTGTTGTAATCAGTGATAATTGTGAGACTTAGACCAATTCCTTTATTTATTTTTTACAACCTCCCTCAGATACATCTGCTTGTCCTTTGTGTTTTTTTTTTCAAATCCCTCAAAGACTTCCTCATTTCCCTTTTTACCCCCATGTGGTCTCTTCAAAACAGTGACTATGGTTGACGATAGTTTGCTGACCCCATTTACAAGGAGGATTCAGATCCCATGGGAGCTTTACAAATTTATTTGGATCACACAGTGTTTTTAATGTTATGTTATTTTATGTTATTTTGCACTTATATATAGCGCCTTATATACCATTGGTATGGTCTGAAGGCGCTGGTAGGTTGAACGCCCTTGGGAACCGAAGTTCATATCAGTAGAGAGAGTAGAGAGAGTCAAAAAGGTGCGTGTGAGCACTTGGTATGTGTACAGCTCGTGCGGTATTGGTGTAATAGCTGCTTTCTAGCGGTAGGTGTGGTGGTTGAGAGGTCAGGAGTATGTGTTCGCTCTGGCAGGATTCATCCACATCGGATGTGGCTGCGTTAGGCCTGAGGAGAACGCTCGCTGGGGGGTGCGTAACCAGCAGTGATTACTTAGAGTGATGTGGGGTGAGCGGCAAATGTTGATATGAGAACAGTTATACCGAATGGTGTCATAGTATCTCTGTGTTCTATTTGAGTGGTGATGTAAGGAGAGAGTAAGCGTGTTGGTGAGATATGATGGGTTACATGCCCTTTCAGAGACTTCTAAATTCACAGAGAGGTTATTGGGTACACTTCTATATTCAACTTTCCACGGGAGGCTATTGGACGTACTTATTAATTCACAGAGAGGCTACAGGGCACACTTCTAAATTCAGCGGGGCTGTTGGGCACATTTCTAGAATCACAGAGAGGCTATTGGACACACATCTAAATTCAACTTTCTAAATATACTTCTAAATTAAACTTTCCACAGAGAGGCTATTGGGCACACTTTTAAATGCAATTCTATATTCAACTTATCACAGAGTGGGTACACTTCTAAATTCAACTTTTCACAGAGAGGCTGTTGGGTACACTTCTAAGTTCACTTTCACGGAGAGGCTATTTGGTATGCTTCTAAATTCACTTTCCACAGAGAGGCTATTGGGTACACTTCTAAATTCACTTTCACAGAGAGGCTATTGGGTATACTTCTAAATGCTGCTTCTAAATGCACTTTCAATTCAACTTTCTAAATGTACTTCTAAATGCAACTTTCCACAGAGAGGCTAGTGCGCACACTTCTAAATGCAACTTCTAAATGCAATTCTAAATTCAACTTTCACAGAGTGGGTACACTTCTAAATTTAACTTTCACAGAGAGGCTGTTGGGTATACTTCTAAGTTCACTATTCACAGTTCTATCTAAGTGTGGGCATACTGATATTCATAATTCCATCTAAGAGTGGACATGCTAACTCTCACAACTCCATCTAAGAGTGGACATGCTATCTTTCGCAATTCCATCTAAGGGTGGACATGCTAACTTTCACAATTCCATCTAAGAGTGGACATGCTAACTTTCACAGTTCTAACTAATTGTGGGCATGCTAATATTCACAATTCCATCTAAGAGTGGACATGCTAACATTCACAATTTCATCTAGGAGTGGACATGCTAACATTCACAATTCCATCTAGGAGTGGACATGCTAACTTTCACAATTCCATCTAAGAGTGGACATGCTAACTTTCACAGTTCTAACTAATTGTGGGCATGCTAATATTCACAATTCCATCTAAGAGTGGACATGCTAACATTCACAATTCCATCTAGGAGTGGACATGCTAACTTTCACAATTCCATCTAAGAGTGGACATGCTAACTTTCAAAGTTCTAACTAAGTGTGGGCATGATAATATTCACAATTCCATCTAAGAGTGGACATGCTAACTTTCACAATTCCATCTAGGAGTGGACATGCTAACTTTCACAATTCCATCTAAGAGTGGACATGCTAACTTTCAAAGTTCTAACTAATTGTGGGCATGATAATATTCACAATTCCATCTAAGAGTGGACATGCTAACTTTCAAAGTTCTAACTAAGTGTGGGCATGATAATATTCACAATTCCATCTAAGAGTGGACATGCTAACTTTCACAATTCAATCTAAGAGTGAACTTGCTAACTTTCACAGTTCTAACTAAGTGTGGGCATGCTAATATTCACAATTCCATCTAAGAGAGGACATGCTAACTTTCACAATTCCATCTAAGAGTGGACATGCTAACTTTCATAATTCCATCTAAGAGTGGACATGCTAATTTTCACAGTTCTAAATAAGTGTGGGCATGCTAATATTCACAATTCCATCTAAGAGTGGACATGCTAACATTCATAATTCCATCTGAGAGTGGACATGCTAACTTTCAAAGTTCTAGTTAAGTGTGGGCATGATAATATTCACAATTCCATCTAAGAGTGGACATGCTAACTTTCACAGTTCTAACTAAGTGTGGGCATGATAATATTCACAATTCCACCTAAGAGTGGACATGCTAACTTTCACAATTCCATCTAAGAGTGGACTTGCTAACTTTCACAGTTCTAACTAAGTGTGGGCATGCTAATATTCACAATTCCATCTAAGAGTGGACATGCTAACTTTCACAATTCCATCTAAGAGTGGACATGCTAACTTTCACAATCCCATCTAAGAGTGGACATACTAACTTTCACAATTCCATCTAAGAGTGGACATGCTAACTTTCACAATTCCATCTAAGAGTGGACATGCTAACTTTCACAATTCCATCTAAGAGTGGACATGCTAACTTTCACAATTCCATCTAAGAGTGGACATGCTAACTTTCACAATTCCATCTAAGAGTGGACATGCTAACTTTCACAATTCCATCTAAGAGTGGACATGCTAACTTTCACAGTTCTAACTAAGTGTGGGCATGCTAACATTCACAACTCCATCTAAGAGTGGACATACTAACATTCACAATTCCATCTAAGAGTGGACATGCTAACTTTCACAATTCCATCTAAGAGTGGACATGCTAACTTTCACAGTTCTAACTAAGTGTGGGCATGCTAACATTCACAACTCCATCTAAGAGTGGACATGCTAACATTCACAATTCCATCTAAGAGTGGACATGCTAACTTTCACAATTCCATCTAAGAGTAGACATGCTAACTTTCACAGTTCTAACTAAGTGTGGGCATGCTAACATTCACAACTCCATTTAAGAGTGGGTATGCTAATATTCACCATTCCATCTAAGGGTGGACATGCAAACATTATGGCAGTCTATGTTATTTGGATGTAAAATAGAGTGGCAATGGCTTTCAGGAGTGGAGTGATTGCTCTACTCCCCACCCACACCACACTCACGGTTTTTGGTGGTGTCTGTTAGTTGCTGGCTTTATTGGCTTCCCCTGCGGACACCTGCAGACACATCTTGGAGCCGCCTCTGTTGGAGCCGCCCTTGGCCTTGGGGCCCTTAGCCGCTGGGGGCTGCCGGGCAGAGGGCTGCCCTGGGAGGACCAGTGATAAAGATCAAGGGGCCTATCAGAGGGGGGGTGGGCGGGAGGGATGGGATCAGGAAGAGGTTTTAGAGGAGGGGAAGTGGGGACTGACTCACTTGCTCCTAGGATGGGAAACAGGTGCAGGAAGCGGGTCGGAACACCGACGCTGCCTCGCCGCAACAACCAATCAGGGGCGGGGGGCGGGATGGGAGGCGGGAGGAAGGGGAGAGACCAGGAAATGGTGGCTGGGCCACGAGAGGCACACGGGGAATCTAAACACTTTTACAGTGTTTTCTTTTTTAAAAAAAAGGGATCGCGTGCTGCTGCTCCACTCACCTTCCTTCTTGATAAGGAAATGAAGTGGGCTGCAGCACTCGAAACGCTAACTCATTTTCAGTCAGTGAATTAGTGTTAGAATTGAGCGAGTTAATCAAGCCCCTGCCCCCCCTACGAAAACTGACCACTCTATTCCTCCCATTGTTAACAGTCAATTCATGAGAATAGAAATGTTCCCCAGTTTTTATATGTTGAACGAAGACTGCTTCCAAGATCTCATGGTCACTTGGGATACCATTAGTAATGGAGAAGTTAGAACATTGGTCAAATACATTTTTGGAGAGGAATAAATAATCTATTATGGAATGGAAATCAACCCTCTTCCAAATTGGGGCAGGAGGAACGTCCCCATTTATGTTCCCATTCGCCATTGATAGGTCCCAGTCCCTCATTAAGTTGTACCAAAGATTCCCATTGTTTGATGGGAATTTACACAAAGACTTACCAGGTCCCCTCAATCTAATACATTGCGAATTCAGATTGCCCAATATAACAAGTTTGTGGAAAGGAAAATGAGCAGAAAAACGTACAAGTGAATCTGACAATGGGCCTCATTACGAATCAGGCGTTAAGGGGTTAATGGCGCCGTAAACGGCGCCGACCCTTAACGCCTGATTCCGAGGTCCCTTTGCGCCATGGTGAGTTTAACGCCTGCTTTTTGCAGGCGTTAAAATCCATGGCGCTAAGGGACCATGGTGCTAATTACGCCACCGTAATTTACGGTGGCGTAATTAGTGCCTTCCCCACTCCCATTATGCCCTATGGGGCAAAAATGGGAATGGGGAAGGGTAAAATGGGAAATGGGGATTTACCGCCCCACTCACCTTGGAATGGGGCGGTAAATCCGCCATCCACCATGGTATGGTGTAAACATAGTTTACACCATGGTGGTAAGGGTACGACCCAGGCGGTAACTTACCGCCTGGGTCGTAATGAAGCCCAATGAATGGTGAAAATTCACGAGGGTGGAACAGAAAGGATTCCAGTAGATATTAACTTTCAAAGCCAAAAGGCCTGGAATTGAGTTGCTTAGCATCAATGAAGCGACAAAGACTGCATTTCCACATGCTATCACAAGACCCCCCGAAGGTCTCCCCACCCCCTCTCCCACAGCTGACTAATAGAAGATTGCAAAACCATCCACCCCAAAGCCTGACTTCAACCATGTCTCTTGAAAGACTATTAGATCAAAGTGATCGAAAACATAAGCCTACCTTAACTCATTATTGAAGCACCTGGATTCCCTCGTGTTTCACCCTAACAATTTGATGTTCTCCTTAGTTAGAGTGGCTTCTCAGGTAGACCCAGTTTTAACAGAATTTGAGAGACAATATCCTGCAGTAAGGCCCACCCATTTGTGTTCGCTTCAGGTTTGAGCGCGTCTCGCTGTCTCATTTGCCCGCCGTTTCTTATCGAGTCGGTGCACGAGTTAGCTTTGGGAGGCAGCTCAGAAGAGACTTCATAGCCCATTTCCAACAGTCCGCCTCAGCTGCGAAGATTGCATTGGCCCCAAGTCTCGATTTCACCCCAATTTCCACTGTGTCTGTAGAAGGACCATAAAGAAAACAAATATACTTGATGTCAACGATGCAAAAAAATTTAAATCAGGAACATCTTTGAATACTAGCAAGATCATGCTCCGGTTTAAATACTTTCTTCTTGAGTTTGTAACTGCCACCCTTTGCATGTACAATCTAGGGACCATCCTTTGTAGCGGACCCCACAGTTTTTTTTCTTGAGCTGTAGGGCGGGAGTCCCATTGGGCAGACGAACATATGCAGTGAGCGGCCCCTTGCTTTGGCAAGCCCCACAGGCTCCTTCGTGGCTCAGCGAAAGTGGTTTTATTAGGCCCCGAGTTGGCGTTAGATAGTACAATATTTTCCTTTTGTGTGGAAATCGAGTGATTTTCTTGTTCACTTGCTATCTCAGAATTTGCACCATCATTATTTTGTGGGTTTGAGTTTTTCACTTCTTCAAGCAAGCTTCCAGGGTGAACGGTCGCCTCTTTTGAAGGTTTTCCTCTAATGAAAATTGGAGCAATCTTCATTGGATCATTTTGTTTGTCTGTTTGTATTCCCACAGTTATCCTATGGACCCCACTTTAGGGATCTCTGGAGTAGTGGGAGATTGAATCTTTACCTTTTTCCTTTTTTTCACTGAGTTTTCTGTCACCTCTTTCGGGACACTTTTAGCGCCCTTTGTTGATTCTCCCGTGCCTTCGGAGTGTGCTGATTTAAGTTTGCGGATGAACAGATTAGCTTCTGAGTTCCTTGGCTTCTTGCTACTTTGGTGTTTTGCTTTCTTAGCCTGCATCTCCATGACCACCCAACCCCACATCAGATACTTCAACTGCCTTTTCCGCAGATTTTTGGTTTTCCCATTTGATTTATGGCCTGAATCCTTGGGCTCATTCGACACAGATTGTGCCTCCATTGGCGAGGAACTAGTGGTTTGACTTTTTTTGGTAGACTTCTTCAGAAAGCTGCCCCAATCGCACAAATTCCTCTAATGTCGATTCAGAGAGCGGTGCGTCATCCATTAGGATTGCTTGGGCCTCACATGGAGCATTATCGACTCCTGGGGTGTCCCTCGTATGATTCAGACAATGGCCATTTAAGATCTCATCCCCCCGAGTCGTACTAAGTACAGTAAGTTCATCCTTGACACCCTCCCACTGCTTCTGCATAGAATGTAATTTTTCAGAATGCTTTTTTGAGTCCATGCAAATCACTGCTAGACCATCCCCGGTGGTGAAAATGATTGCAGACCTCAAAGCTACCAACGTGGTTTCGCTTTCATCCATACCCTTAGTTAATTCTAGAAGGATTCTTGTGTGCTGTTGCACTTCTGTTTGTAAGGATTTGAAAACTTTTACCAGGAAAGTCAATACAACATTTAAGGCAGACAGCGTGGGGGCTGAATCAGTGGGAGCGTTGCTCACCTGGATTTCCTTGAGTTGAGATGGCCGGGAGTTCTCTCTTACTCTACTTATAGATCGATTGTCAATGGCCTCGGCCTCGCTGAGTGCTGGGATAGCATTCAGTTCAAAAGAAGAGTCTGGAGAGATGTAGGGGACCGAGTTGCCATCCCTCTCATGTCGTCTCCCCTATGAATTCTTGCAGTGAGTTGCATTGACATTAACCCCCTCCCTCCAAGAGGGGGAAGATGCCTCCAGTCCGACCTCTGTGACATCATTCAGGCTGCAAGACCTTCTTGAGGGAAAAAATACAGAGATGGTATTTTTTAGGGTGGTAGTAGTTAAGAGTGTACTCAAGATTTGTTGCTAGTACACCCATCAGAGGTGGATGAGTAGGTGTAGAAACAGATGCAAGTCTTACTCCATTGGTCATAAGGACCTTCGTTCCTGAGCCTGTGGGCACTTGGTCATCTACAACAAAGTGGCTTTCCAGAGGAATAATCCTGCAGCAGTCTGTGATGTATGGTTTGAAAATTGATTTGTCCAAGTTAACCACATTTTTACCTGACCAGGCAATTTCATCTAATTCAGGAGCCTTTAGATAATCTTCCAAAACTCTGCTACGCAGATTATACGAGCGGGACATCTGCAAAGAGGGTTGGGGGGGGAGAGAAGACCATGACCCGTTACAAAAACAGACAAGTAGAACGTAGAGTCGTGAAGTCTCTACGTTAAGATGAATGAGCAGGTCAAAGGCTTTGCCGAGCCAACAGTCGCTGCTCACTCAGTTTGTGTTAGGGGACGCTGTTTGTGAAGACTCAGCAATCCTAACCTAGCAGCTCAAAGGCTGTAATAGACTGCAGTTGCTGCTAGGAGCCCGAGTTAGTTGTATAGTTGTGGCAGAGAATTTACTGAGCACAATTAACCCCCCCCCCACATACTCCAATTGAAGCTCTCAAGTCTTCCAGTACTGATAGGGGTGTTTAAAACAAGGGGGGTTCAGTACTTGAACATGGGCGAGACCTCTGGACCAAGTCCTTGACTTTGAAGCTCCGACGGCAAACCACAGCTAACCACACTCGCTCACTGCACTCCGTGCCGCGCACTATCGTGCAAGGAAGCCGTTTTTGTAGTGAATCCAGGTAAGAAAGTCCAAAAGGGTCCGCCTCCAACACCAATGCCACTGAAGAAAGACTGAAGGGAGACCATGGCAAACCACACTCGTTCACCGTGCTCCACCGGAGTTGTTTCTCCCATGCTATTCCCGGGGATCCCTGACTCAGGTGGCCAGGGGAGGGCCATCGCTCTTGGGTCCCAGCCCTGGGAGCGGACAACCAAGGGAGGATCACCTGGGAGAGGGACTCTTGGAGACTGTGGGAGGAATGCCCTCGGGCGAGACATGGTATCTCCCCATTCCAATACATCCCTACCTGAATCCTCTCTGCCATTATGGAATATTATCGCCCAAAACCCATTCACCCACAACAATACATTTACTCCCTGACAACAAAGTATAAAATTTTCCCTTAAACCTTAAGAAAAACTACAACTCCCCCTCCCCATGTTTTAACAAGACTAAGAAGAAAAGGCAAAGACGCTGTTACTTTCAAGAATCCTTCAAGGCAGAAAGCGTAAGGCCAGGAAACCAGACTGAAGAATCCTGCATTGTGTGTTGAAGATACCGAGGGCCCTCCCGCGTAACTGACCAAGGCGGGGAGGAGCAGCAGATGCTGTGGCATCATACTCAGCTCCAAGAACAAAGAAGCGATAAAGAGATCAACACAGCCGGTGAGTTGGGGAGACCGATGCAAGACCGGTCTGTGTTGAAGTCAAGGTTGCAAGCGGCAACATTGTATAACGAGCGCTGGAACGAACATTGTTAAATGTGTGTGATGAAAAATGCGAGTAAAGATAAACTGCTGATGAATGCTTGAACTTGAAAAGGAAAGATACAATACCGTTGACAGAGTGGTCTGGCAGCGTGAATGTGCTCAATCGAAGGCCTCTGTAAGGTATCCTGCCAAGAGAAACGAAAGTAGAAGATTGATGTGGAATACAATTGTGTGAATCAAAGTGGTCCAGCAACGGTTTAAGTCAAACCCATCGCACATACGAAAGTCTTTGATTCTGATATCAAGAGTGTAGGATTGAAGCCTGAACAAGGGAGATCCATATCAAGAGGATCCAAGCCCAAACGAGGGAGATCCGTGGTCTGAGCCTAAATGAGGGAGACCAATTGTGAAAATTGTGACAAAAGGAGTTTGAGCCCGAACAAGGGGAACCCGTGGTCCGAGCCCCAATGAGGGAGACCAGTTGTGAACTTGTGAATGTGAAAACCCTGACAAAGGAAACAAACTTTTGTTTGGTACTTCAGTACCTCTGCAAAAAGAGACTGTCATTGGGAGAGAGACTTTGGTGATAGGCCCTGATGCCTATGTTTTGAACTGTCACCTCATTGCCAAGAAGCCAAAGTGTGTGCGAAGCTTGCACATGCCACCTTGCACTGTGCTGAAAACGTGGGTAAGGGAAGACAACTGCTCAACCGTCCTGACATATTATTTCTTGAACACTTTTCTTTTGCATACACCATTCACCCACACCCTTGTGTATTTAGAAGTAAGGATTGGCAATAGGTTTATTAGTATAGGCCCTCTTATTTTGACAAAGACTCCACTAGGACTCTGTTATTATTATTTGATGGTCGTAGCTTGCTCCCATCCTTAGATTTAGAAGTTCAATAAACATCCTTGAATTGTGATCACTTGTGTCTGTCTACACTGTTTGATAGCATGCCTTCCTCACACATGGTGTTAGAGTGGGATATGATTCAACTGACAAAAATTTAAACCCCATGCAGATTATCATCATACCACCAGGAGGAGAAAATAGGATTATTGAACTCCTTGAGTCTGATAGAATATATACCATAAAAGAGAGGTTGTTTGTCTAGCTTCAAATGCAAATTGGCCAACAAGATTTGTTTTTCGAAACACAGGTATTGTTATACCCTTCTGCTCTCCCGGGTGTAGAGATCAACCCACCCAGATCTTCTCCTCCATCAGAATCGAGGTCAGAGGCGTCAGACGACTTAAAAACCCTTTCGGAGGTGGAGACCCTTTTTTTCCGATTCAGAATGTGTCTCTGAGGGAACCCATACTCCCCCAGAAGACATAGCCAACCTTGAAGATGTCATGGCCTTACTGGCTGCCCATCAGATGCAGGCGGAAACCTGTCTTCAACAGAATTTAACAAAATTAGTCGAGATATATGCCAGACCCCTACTACCTCAATGGATACTACAACCTTATCAGGAGGGTGAAGATCTAGGGAATTTCTTTTTAGATTTCGAGCGATTAGCTGAGCAATTGGGGGGGGAGAAAATCTAAATGTTTTTTATTTGGGACCCTATTGAAAGGCGAGCTACAGACCGCTTACCAGGTACTTAACCTTGCCCAGGGTGCTACCTTTATATTCATAAAAGAGGGACTTCTTAAAAGAGTAGGCCAAACCAGTAACTTCTATCAACAGAAACTAAGGGCTATTATATTAATCCCTGGCAATCCCCCTCGAATTGGGGGAACGAATTAAGAACACGGTAGCCCTCTGGATTAACAACATGACCACGGAAGAATTGGTCGAAATGATCATTCTGGAGCAGTTCACCAACTATCTACCTCCCTTTTTACAGAAAGCAGTATTACAGCTAAATCGACCTATCCTAGTCATGGCTATTAAGACTGCCCAAAATCACTCAGACGCTGCAAAACATTTTCACTCTGTACACAGAGGTGAAGAATGGAAGGATCACTAACCCACATACCGTTCCCTAACCCAGGTACTAGATAAAGGGCTCCCTAAACCCAAAGAATGGACCTCGAAACAAAGAATAGAAATCAGAAGACCAGACCCGAAGGGTAGAGAGGAAAGCAGGAGAGAAGAACTTAAAGGTATTAAACCATCAACCCCTATTTGTTTTCTGTGTAAAGAAACTGGCCATCTGGCTCGACATTGCCCTAAAAATCTAAAAGAAGAAACAATGGAAATAGGGTGCCTCAGTGGGGATGAGTGGGAAGATACAGAGGCTGGTCTAGAAATCTTCAGCATTTGTCTATGCCAGCCTTGAACTGTCAGTACTCACCAAGGATAGGCTGAGGGTATTTGAACATGTTACTGCTATATAGTATAACCTGGACCAGAACTGGCCCAAGTCTCCTCACAGAGGGTGACCTTTCCAGCGATATGCCCCTATATCTGTTTAAACTTACAAGGACAGAGGGATAAATTAATTGAAAGAGCAGGAGCAAAACACCAGCAGTGTGCCAGGCTGTAAGAGAAAGGAACAGGTTTTAGAACAGGTTCAAAGAATCAAGAACAACCTGAATACGAGACTGGAGAACTAACCTCCTAACTTGGCACTGGGTTTTGTCTATTTCTAGGTGATATAAAGGAATTCTCCAGCCTTGACTCTTCCCCTATGATACACAAGGAAAGGTAAGTATGCAATGCCTATGATCGTAATTGAGGAAGTAGGGTTGAGTCAAAAGTAAGCTTATCCAGGGAATGAGAGGTTGAAGGTAGAGTCCAATCCAGAGGCAAGTAAAAATGAAAGGAAAGGGTAAGGTTAGTAAGGAGCTAGGAACCCGAACGGCATGAGGGACGCACTAGTGTCGGTTAGGTGCACGGGATAAAGCTCAGCAAGGCGTCCTGGGTCATTTGCACAAGAGATGTTCTAACGTATGGTTTCCAGGAAAGGGAGGAAGCGAACAAGGGAAAGTACTTGTGGAGAGTTGAGGTAATTCAGGGACAGGCAGGTTAAGTAGCCATGCGGTCAATACACAAATCCAATTCAGCATGCAGAAGAAGTCCGAGGGACAGGCAAAAGGTCTCTGCGTTTTGCGGGCATCGAACAAAACAGTTCTGGTAAGCAGAGACAATCTGAGGAACAGGCAAAAGTTAATCGATATTGTGCGGTCAAACAAGGAACAGTTTGTAAGGTAGTCAGTCTGTGAACTATGAGGAGGAAAACAGAAGATCAGACGGTCTTTTAAAAATGCACTTTAATCAGAAGCACCTTGCTGGATAACGGCAAGCATTTTATGTAAGCAATGAGGGGTCGAGCCTGCATTGAGATGTGGAGAGGGCAGTCACGTGAGCGTTCCGACGCACATATTGTGCTGCAGTGGAACACAGCGGCGTAGAACAACGAATGTGTGTCTTCCAACTGGCATGTCACCTTGGCAACTTCCAATGCTGGTAGAGTGGCAGGGTCACAGATCGGTGTGCATGGAGAGACCGATTCTGTCGTGGGGAGGGCGAGGTAATGGAGTGGTCATGGCCAGTTGTGATTGTGACACTATCCTTCTCCAAGGGTACCAACACACCCCCGGAGGCATGGAACCGCCGCAGCAGCAAAGGGGCATGAATGTTCTCGAGCGGTTCCCAAGTCCTGTCCTCTGGGCCATATCCTTTCCAGTCCACAAGGTAGAATGGGACCCCTGCACACATCTGCATATCCTGAATGGCACCAACCTCGTATTCCTCAGTTCCATGGACAACAATCCAGGCAGGGCGAGAGGGCAAGCGTGTGGTCTGCAAGCACGGCTTGAGAAGGAAGACATGGAAGACAGGGTGCACTCGCCAACGGGAAGGAAGTTCCAGACGCACCGCAACCGGGTTGATCAGGCAGGAGATAGCAAAGGGAGCAACATAGGGAGGGAGAAGTGACTTCTTGCCAGGGATCTTGAGGTTTTTTGTAGACAACCGGACACGCATGCCCACCCAATAATTTAGTGCCACTGAGCGGCGGGTGTCTGCAAACCACTTGGCCTGTTCTTGTAACTGCGTGAGGTGCAGTCGGATACCCTTGTGTACCGAAACCAGATCACAGGAACGAGCAGCTGGGTTGTCCAAAGGAACAGATGGATCAAGAGGAAGGGATCTGGGGTGCTGACCATACAATGCGCAAAAAGGAGAAGCACCGGTGGAAGAATGAAGAGAGTTATTGTAGGTGAACTCAGTGGAGTGCAGAACGGACAACTAGGTATCTTGATACTGTAGACATAAACAACGAAGTTACTGCTCCAGAGTGCCAATTATTCTTTCAGTCTGTCCGTCGGTCTGTGGATGGTAAGCACTGGAAAACCTATCCTTGAGATGAAAAGAGGAACTTAGTGCTTTACAGAAATGGGAAGTGAATTAAGAACCTCTATCAGTGACGATGATATAGGCTAAGCGGAAGAAACAAAACACATGCTTGAGAAAGAGATCCGCCAATGTAGGGGCTGAAGGAAGACCAGCACAGGGGACAAAAACTGCCATTTTAGTCAAGTAATCGACCACCACCCAGATACTATTCAACCCCTGTACTGGAGACAGTTCAAATCCATAGAAATTGTGTGCCATGGCTTATGCGGCACCGGAAGAGGTTGCAATAGCCCCAAAGGTTTACTAGGAGTGGTTTTGCAATGGGCGCAGGCTGCGCAGGAAGAAATATAATCCACCACGTCCCGGAACATCGAAGGCCACCAACACCACCTGCGCAGCAGCTCCAAGGACTTCTGTCTACCAGGATGTACTGCAATCAAAGAGTCATGACACCACTGTAACTTATGGTTGTTACACTTCCTCCACTGTCCGGGGAGCTATCCGCTTGAGGTTCCTCTAGTCCGGAACCCGATAGTGATGCGATCAAATGTAGCCAGGCTGTAAGTGTCACTGCTTTCTCTTCACCCCCTCTGTCTACCGCTTCCCTCCACACAACTGTCTCTGCATCTGACCATTGTAGGAGGTCCCGCCACCAGAGATCTGCATTCAGCTTCTTGCTTGCCTTCCAGCTCATTGCTATCCTGCACTTGCCTAGGATGTAAGCCGGGTCCTTCTGTTTGCTCCCATGGTTGAGTCTGCGTGGTCTTGGGAATCCACCCACCATGCACGCCCACGGAGGGTCCACTTTCAATTTAATCCCTTTATTTGCCAGGAGGTGTGCTAGTTCTTCCCAATATCTCGCTATTTCCGGGCATGCCCAGAACATGTGTACCATCCCTGCATCCACCTCCCCACTATTCAGGCATTTCTATGTATTGGCATTTGTGAATTTAGCAATTTTCTTAGAGGTCATGTATGCTCTGTGGGTAATATATAGCATTTCAGTGCTGGACTGCCTATGTGGATGGGACAAAGACTGATATGGAGATGGATATTTCCACATCTGTGAAAGGTACAGTGAGCAAAAAGTGTGTGCTGCAAACTCTCATCTCAGAACAGGTTATCATGCCATGTTCTTTCTGGAGAGGAGCGCCTGTTACCTTTTTTGAAATATAACTGAATTTGTTGTAGTGTTACATTTCTTGACACTTTCTTGTGATATCTTTGCAGCCTCACCCATAGCCCATCACCTATTGTCTCCCCTCCTTCTTCCTCCCAGTCCCCCCTTATCTGGACCACTTCCTTCCCAACTTTGGACATCATTATTTCATAGATTCGGGAGACCTCGTGGAGTCCTTCTGATAACGCCTGAAATGTTTCTATGGCAGCATCCGGTTGCTGGGTCAGCTCCACCTCTGACCATGTCTTCTTCACCATTGTCACCAGCCTATCATATGTAATATATTGTCCACTATGTAAGCCTGTGTCTTCTCTCAGTGTATCAAATTCTATTCTCTCCCCCTCTTGCCATACATCTCCTATGGTTGTTACACTGGTTCCCAGTGTTCTCTAATGGTCCTCCTCAATTGCTCGTCTACACCTTTCAGTGCTAGTAAAGGCACCTGCAGGGAGCACGGTAGCGGGCTTCCCATCACCCGACAGGCTCTATGCCAGATCTTCCTCCCAGGTCCAACAATGCTGACCCCTTTCCCTTCGGAGGTTCAGCCACCCACATCCACTCGTTCAAAAAATAAGGTATGCACTCCGCCCTCAGTAATTTAGACTCTGGTGTGGGGTCTTCGGACAGCCATTTTGCTACATATTGGAGCTGGCCGGCCAGGTAGTACACCTCAAAATTGGGCAGTCTAATCCCTGCCTGATTGTACAGGTTCTGCAATTTCCACAGTGCTATTCTTTTCCTAGAGTTGTGCCAAATGAACCCCCTAATATACTATGTACCCTGATGAAGAACCGTTTAGGTATCATGTACGGGACATTCGCAAAGTAGTGCAGTAGCCTGGGTAATACTATCATCTTCAGCAGTGCCGCTCTGCCCATCATGGTCAGAGGCAACCGGGCCCAGAACACTATACTATTTTCCCCACCGCCTTCTCCGTGTTATGCTTGTGTTCATCCTCGACTTTGTGATATATATCCAATCCCAGGTACCTAAAATTATCAGTTGTACATCCGATTTTTAATACTAGTAGCTTGTGTTGGACACCACTGTAAGGTACGAGAACGAGTCTCATCAGTAGGGATGTAGATCCTCCCTTGGATATAGGGCAAACCGTTGACAATATCCAGGTTCAAATCTCGGAGTTCGGTTGGCTCGAGGGACACCCAGTCCAACCAGTTTCCTGAGCGTCGGTTGATGTGTACAACCACAAGCAACTAGATTAGGAATAACAAGAGGAGGGTCTGTGCGTGCTGGAACAGGGCCAGCATTGAGGCGAGAGAGAGCATCCGCTTTGGCAAGCAGGCGAGCAGGATGGAAAGTGATGGAAAAGTCGAACTGTGAGAAGAACAAATGACAACGTGCCTGCCTAGCAGTCACACACTTCATAGTCTTGAAGGCCAGGAGATTACGATGGTCGGAAAACACGGTAACGGTATATCTGGCACTCAGTAGGTGGTGTCGCCACTCAGCAAAGGCGTCCTTGACTGCTAGCAGTTGTAGTTCAGGGACCGTATAATTAGGTTCATAGGGAATGAGTTTGCGAGAATAAAAGGCGACCGGATGGACATCACCGGTATCAGAACACTGCTCAGAGAGAATGGCCCCAACCGCTATGCCAGAAGCATCGGCCTCAACAGCAAATGGTAGATCGGGGTTAAGATGCTGCAAGATCGAAGCAGTGGTAAAGGCCGATTTAAGGGTGTCAAAGGCCTCCTGCGCATCAGCGTTCCAGTGAAAAGGTGTTTTACAGCTGGTCCGGGCTGTCAAAGGTGCAACAATAGAAGAAAAAGAATGAATAAAGTGGCGGTAAAAGTTGGCAAAGCCAAGTAAAGACTGTAAACACTTTGTCGAAGAGGGCACTGGCCAGTTGAGCACCACTTTTACTTTGGAATGGTTCATCCTGACCCCACTATCCATCAAATCATACCCGAGGAACTCGACCTCAGTGGTATTGAAGACACATTTTTCATCCTTTGACAATTAAATGGTGTTCTCTCAGTCATTGAAGAACAGAACATACATGTGTGACAAGGGAAGCGTAGGAAGGTGAGTAAATCAAAATATCATCAAGGTAAATGATAACAAACTGATCCAGCATATCACCAAAGATGTCATTCATAAAATACTGGAATGTGGCAGGGGCGTTGCAAAGACCAAAGGGCATCACGAGATACTTGTATAACCCATAACAGGTCTTGAACAGCGTTTTCTACTCATCCCCGTCTCTGATACAAATTAGATTGTAGGCCCCGCGTAAGTCCAGCTTGGTAAAGATGGCTGACGAACCCAGCTGGTCGAAGAGGACGGAAATGAGTGGTTTTTGACTGTGATGGCATTGAGGGCCCTAAAGTCAGTGCATGGCCTCAGGTTCCCTTCCTTTTTTGCCACGAAAAATAAAGGAGAGGTAGCAGGAGACTTAGAAGGATGGATGAATCCCAACATAAGAGCATTGTCGTAGTAATCTTTCAAAACCTGATCTTCCTGAAGAGTAAGAGACTAAACCCGACCAGAAGGGATCTTAGATCCGGGAAGCAGATCGATAGTACAGTTGTAAGACCGGTGAGGCGGCAGCTGCTCCACCCCACCCTTGTCGAAGACATCTGAAAAGGTCCTGCACTCAGTGGGAATAGCAGAAGTGGGGCTCGATGTAAACGAACCAATCAAGGGAGACGTCTCCAGGAAGGCCTTGTCATGATCCACAGAACACGCCCCTTTTGGACCTCATGGTCCTTGTCACAACGGGGCTTGCACTCCTTGATACTCCCAACATGGCTGTCTAACGTGCAACATCTTCCTTGTCCTTACGTCAGACGTAGCGTAATTACAAATAGGCTGCGTCCCCGCAGGCCACGCGTCTCAATGCTACTGCAAGCAGCGACTAGACGTGTGCTCCGTAGTTCGCTACACTGTTGTCCTTGTTCCTGGACCTCCTAATTCCATTCCCACTACCCTCTTCCTTCCTCCTTGTTTCCCAGACTCGTGTGCTGTGTGCTTACCCTCTTGGTTCCTGGATCCCGGAGTGTCTGAATCCTGGAGCTCTGAACGCACGCTGGAGCCAGAAGAGGCTTGCGCGGGTTTATACAAGACCAGGTCCGTGCGTAAGCAGACACCACCCAAGAAATCCTACAAGGATCGCTCCCAGGTGAGAAAGGGGGAATTCCGTGACAGGCCTGGCATGGTGCGTTCCGTATGACTGCATGTAAATGGAAACAGTAGCTGTTACAAAACGATGATGGGAACTCTACCTACCGTGACAACCAATTAATAGAGGGGTTGTGTAACTGTAGCCAGGGTAGACCAAGGATCACCTTAAATTGGGGTGCCGCAATAAGATCGAAAGCAAGAAACTCGGAATGCCCTTCGTTGGTGTTCATTTGTATAGTTATGGTTTGCTCTGTTACCAGACCAGAGCTGTGTCGTCCACGGCATTGATCGGATACAGACTAAGGGACGATAGGGATGCCGGAATCACAGGCATACTGTGGTCCACCTGTGGCACCTGAATCAATGATAGGATGGGCTGTAAAAGGACGCTAGAAGACACAAAAAAGGAGACCGAGAAACAGAGCGATGAGAAGGCAGCAGGAATGTGGGAGTCCGGCAGAAACACACCCAGCATAGGGACCCCTTCTACTGCCGGGCCCTGGAGTTTCCCAGTTTGTGAATAGGTTTCTTTGGGCAGTCACGTAGAAAGTGATCGGGAGAACCACTGTACATACAGAGGTTGTTTCTACGCCGATGTTACATCTCGTTGGTGGTCAAAGGACCACAGATAGCCCCCATCTGCATAGGTTCGGATTCTGAATGGGCTGATATAGATATATCAAGACGAAAGGCCATTGGGAGAGTAGGTTTCTTTTTGCCCCTTCTCTCCGCTCTCCTAGCATCAATCTGGAGTACTAAATCAAATCGTTCTGCAAATCCCATCGGTACTACTGGGATGGTAGCCAGGGTGTCTTTTAAATCATCAGAAAGACCCTTGTAAAACACAGCTGCCTTCTTATCTTTGGGCCAACCAGTTTCGGGGACCAGTTGATTGAACTTTACCAGGTATGACAGTAACGGCGTACCCCCCGTTGGAGGTTCAGAAATTCAAGGTCTGTAGCTTGCGTTTTGTATCTATTATCAAATACCCTATTCATTGCAGTCATAAAGAACGTAACTGTTAGATTCTAACAAAGGGTTAGGACAAAGGCTACTTTGGTGGTGGAATCGGGAAAGGACGCAGGATGACACAAGAAATGCAGCTTGCACTGGTTAATGAACGTGCAATAGGTTTAAGATCGCCATTAAACCGCTCAGGTGGTGTCAATGGGAACTGAGTAGACATCAGGACTGACACTGGGTCCTGTCTAGGTAAGGGGTATCCTGAACCAGAGGCTGCAGCACCAGCATGGTCGTCAGCCCGTGGCTGAGACCACGCTAGGTCCTGTAGTGAATCAATACGATGACGCATGGCGTCATGAGCAGAAGTCATGTAATTCCTGAGATCAGTGACTAACTGCATGAGAGCAGCCAGAGTATCAGATGCGTCCATGTTGGCTTCTGATTCTGTCAGTAGTCACCAAGGATAAGCTGAGGGTATTTGAGCTTGGTACTGCTATGTAGTATAACCTGGACCAAAACTGGCCCAAGTCTCTTCACAGAGGGTGACCTTTCCAGTGATGCGCCCCTATATCTGTTTAAACTCACATGGATAGAGGGGCAAATCAATTACACCGTCAGTGTGCCAGGCTGTAAGAGAAAGGTACAGGTTTTAGACCAGGTTCAAAGAATAAAGAACAACTTGAATACGAGACTGGAGAACTAACCTCTTAACTTGGCACTGGGTTTTGTCTATTTCTAGGTGATGTAAAGGAATTCTCCAGCCTTGAATCTTCCCCTATGATACACAAGGAAAGGTAAGTATGCAATGCCTATGATCGTAATTGAGGAAGTAGGGTTGAGTCAAAAGGAAGCTTATCCAGGGAATGGCAGTGCGGGCAGTCCAGGAAATGAGAGGTTGAAGGTAGAGTCCAATCCAGAGGCAAGTAAAAACTAAAGGAAAGGGTAAGGTTAGTAAGGAGCTAGGAACCCGAACGGCACAAGGGACGCACTAGTGTCGGGTAGGTGCACAGGATAAAGCTCAGCAAGGCGGTTTGGGTCCTGTGCCCAAGAGATGTTCTTACGTACGGTTTCCAGGAAAGGGAGGAAGAGAAGAAGGGAAAGTACTCGTGGAGAGTTGAGGCAATCCCGGGATGGGCAGGTCGAGTATCCGTGCGGTCAATACACAAATCCAATTCAGCACGCAGAAGAAATCTGAGGGACAGGCAAAAAAAGGTCTCTGCATTGAGCAGAGACAATCCGAGGAACAGGCAAAAGGTAATCGGTATCGAGTGGTCAAACAAGGAACAGTTTCTAATGTAGGCAGCCCATGAACTACGAGCAGGAAAACAGAAGGTCAGACGGTCTTTCAAAAATACACTTACTTTAATCAGAATCACCTTGCTGGATAACTGCAAGCATTTTATGGAATCAATGACGGGCTGAGCCTGCATTGCGAAACAGAGAGGGCAGTCATGTGAGCATTCCGAAACACAGATCGTGCTGCAGTGGAACGCAACGGCGTAGAACAACAAATGCGTGCTTTACAAGCGACATGTCGCCATGGCAACTTCCAATGCTGGTAGAGTGGGAGGGTCACAGAGCAGTGCGCAAGGGGGGGGGAATGCTTCTGCTGTGGGGAGGACGAGGTAATGGAGTGGTCATGGCCAGTTGGGATTGTGACATCAACTGACTTTACATACGTAAAATCCCTAGTAAATGGAAGGCCAGTAAATGCGCCAATTGATTCAGGCAGCAAACAGACCACCATAAGGGCTGATTTGGGGACAACAAAAGACATAGAAAATGCAAGTCTAGTTCGAGTCACATGTGTACACGGAGATAATGGAATCTACGCCAAGATACATGTGTACATTAACATCATGGGAGACTCACGACTGGTGTCATCCGCCATTATTCCTGGACTCCCGAAATATTTCATTGTGGGAAGAGACTTTCCTGCATTTTCTTCTCTCTTACAAGATCTCCTAAATTCCCCTAGAGCGTTTGTACCCCAGGGTTGTTGGCAATCTGACTGTTACTCCCAAACCTCTCGGGTGTGGTGATGAACGGAAACCAAATGTCAGGAACCTAGCATTTGCCAAGAGGTACCTTCCAAACCTCAGGAATACCTAATAACAAAATCACCATCCTGATACCAGTTTGTAGGTGTCACATCTAGACAAGGCTGGCAGGTGTGGAACAGCTGGTGTTTCAGCCTGCCATAGCATTTCCCTTCACGTATCCTCACTTCTTTCTGCATCGCTCTAGTGGTTGCACGCGTACACAACCGGAAGTATTTATTCCAATACTTCCGGGTTGTGAGCGTGTTGCATCGTTTCCGGATTTCCTCCTGACGTTGCCGTTGCTCTCTGCTATATACGTTTTTCTCCCGGTCCTTGGTCGAATTGCTTCTCCGTTGTGTTATGTTGCCCTTCCTTCCTCCCGTTTCCTCTTTGAACCTCCCCCTTTCTTCCTTCGTTCTCCCTCCTGAGCCCTCTTGCTCGCCCTTTTTTCCCCTCCCTCTCTCTCCTCCCTTTTCGTTAGGCTTTTTTGGTACCTTTCCCTTTCTTCCGTTGTGATTTCCTTCTTGTTCTGCTTTCCCCTTCAGCTGTTATCCCTACTCTACTAGCCTTACGCTTGCCTCGGTCCTGTCTTCAAGACTTCTGCCCTTTGTGTACCAGTACTCGGCCTGTTTAAAGGACTGCCTTCGTCACGCCCTTCTTACCTACGCATCCGCTGTGTACCAGAACTCTGCCCGTTCACTGGACTGCCTTTGCCTTGCCCTTGATGTCGGACTATCCGCTGGGTACCTGTCCTCAGCCTGCTGCACGAGCAGTTACTGCCACCCAGCCATCCTTGCAGCTGATTTACCTTCCTTCTGCATACCCTCTTCGCCTGGATCTCCGTACGCTGCAAGTACCTCCCGCTCAAGCCAGATCCTCATTCCCTTGGAGCAACATCAGGGTTTTTTGTGCCTCCGGCTTTTTCCCCGCAAATAGCGTCTCCGGAAGGACTGCCCCCGTCGCACCTTTGACGGTGGCACGGTGGAATCCTTTCGGGGCGTCCATTCCTTCATAAAAAAAAGGAGAAACATTCACTCTACCAGAAAGGAAGATCCAAGAAAACGACGGAAGGTGAGAAGTCGGGGGCAAACCTGATTTGTCCAGTGAAGAGGAGGATTTTGTTGACGTTCGTGACAGTAGGATACATTCGGGAGACAAACACAAATACTCCGTCTTTACAGGAACACAGGAAAAGAAACCTATGGAATATGTGAAAGTCTTTGGATACATCACCCACTTCGGGGAGTGGGACACTGGATGGTGAGACGCGTTATCCCTCTCTTCCCTGTAACACCTTTTTAGCCCATCCTACCAGGTAGGATATATGGAAACTCTACCTCCCCTCTTTTCTTGCATGAACACTTCCGCACAGACAGCCTGCTCTGAGAGAAAACAGACTCACACCTGAGCCATGTACCTGACATGTCCCACTACTATGGTCAGGCGATTACTGACAATCACTCACACCTGACTTCCATTAAACTTCCCCATACGGATAAAAGGAGAAGAGCAGCTGAACGAGGGGAGAAAGACAGCAAACTACAAAGGGTTCGTAAGAAGGGAAGCACCCTTAACCTTTTCACCATGACGCTGTTACTTTCAAGAATCCTTCGAGGCAGAAAGTGTAAGGCCAGACTGACGAATCCTGCATTGTGTGTCGAAGATACTGAGGGCCCTCCTGCATAACCGACAAGGCGGGAGGAGCAGTAGACGCTTTGGTATCGTCCTCGGCTTCAAGAACAAAGTAGCAACAGAGGGATAAACACAGCCGTGAGTTCGGGAGACCGAGGCAAGACTGGACTCTGTTTAAGTCAAGGGGCCTCATTACGAATGTGGCGGAAAGGCAACAACGGCGCCGGTAGTTCTACCGGTGCCGTTGTTACCTCTCAGCCACATTACGAGTTCTGCTTGCCGGTCTCGGACTGCACGCATGGTCTGACCAGGCGTGCAGACCGGGACCCGAAAGCAGAACTCGTGATTGTACCGGAACGGTGCAACCATGCTCCCGACCCCCATTCTGCCCTATAGGCTATACCGGCACCCGCAAATGGGCAATTGCCCGCCCACTAATCTCATAATGGGACGTAATGGCCCGTTTGTGGGTGCCGGGGCCGGTAGCGAGTTTGCCGGTAGCCGTGCCCTTAATAAGAGCATGGCTACCGCCAAACTCATAATGAGGCCCAAGGTTTCACACAGCAACATTGTATAATGAGCACTGGAACGAACATTGTTAAACGCGTCTGATGAAAAACACGAGTAAAGCTAAACTGCTGATGAAGGTTTGAATTTGAGAAGGAAAGATGTAACATGTGGGAAGAGAAAGCGAGAACGGTACAAGTTACGTCTGCTCACTCATCCCACACGTAATAAAGGCACCCAAGCTTTTCCTGCCTCAGGCTGTATCATATGAGGAAGCAGTTGCCTAATGCAACTATCGATCTGCAAAACTAGTGGTCTTTTTCAAGGAACAAGAGTTTCTGTCCAATGGGTGGATGGAGAAGAGGTTTACACAGATAATTATGTGCAACTTGACAGGATGGCCAAAAAAAGAGAAACCAAAAAGATGATAGTAGAATATATAACAGATGGCTATAAAAGGAGGGAGCAAATGATAAGTGAACACAAATGACTGCAGTGTGTAGATAAAGAAGGACATAGCATTGCATGGTGTCACACAAGACCATTAATGAGAATAAAAGGGGCCGTGTGGTATGGTGGCCAATGGCAGGAGAGAATAATGCACAATGTCGAGCTGTTTGGTGGGATATGAAGAACATGTGGTGTCCAAAGTAAACAATAGCTGCAAGGCAGTTGGGGGAAGTTTGTACATGTATGGACTTGGCTAGGTGAAACTCATCAACCAGTTTACATAAAGAGCTTTACACTATTCCTTCTGTGTTTCAGGTCCAGTGGGTCCATCCATTTGGGAACTAACACTGGCTGTGCTACGGTGATGAGGAGTGTGGCACTGACGCAGGGGACAGCTATCATAATGGAGCTGTGGTGGACATGTGGATCGAAGGCCTACACCCAGTTTCCTCCTGATTGGAGTGGGGTTTGTGCGATTGTTACACTGCACAGCCCAGCCCTGGTGGTGCCCTGAAGCAACAACAACACTGGGCTTTTGTTGAAGGAGCAGTCAATCGTGCTGAAAGAAGTGGTGCAGCAAGACAAGGCGCAAACAATGCGAGGAGTGATAAACATAAAAAGGAGAGCAAATAACTATTGGTCCAAGAAGAGTGCAGAAAATCTGGCAGCAATTCCTGCTGAGTTTCGACTGTTTTCCAAGGCAACCACTTTTTCATGTCATTACTGCTTCCAGGTGTGCAAACTGCAGCTAATGGCAAGTGGCTGCAACTCACCAGGTTTGAGTTACTTCGACTAGCCAATTCAACAGCAAAGGGCCTAAACGCGGTAAAAGAAGAGCTGAGGGCACTACCTTTGTTGGCACTCCAGAATAGATACATGTTGGACCTTCTCACTGCCATAGAGGGGCGAGTTTGTGCCAAGATATGCATAATGATAAAAATAAACCCATTAACCAACTAACCAAGAGTGAAAAAGTTGATCATGAAGTTGACTGGGTTACAATACCACCTGGAGATATAGAGAACTATGATGCCTATTGGATTTCATGCGATAAGGATGGGCAGGGGTGTGTGCTGATGGAGGGATCATTAGAAGACTGGGACGAAGATAGAGGTGATATGAGCAGACTATAAAGAGTATGGATCCCTAAAACGAGAGCAGCAGAGTGGGGACTGGGAGAAGGAAAAGAGTTAAGTTATTGGTGGATCAATCAAAAGGGGGGATAATGCGGTAAAAATTCAAGTTCAGCGTGGTAAAAAGGAGTGAACTATCAGCTGCAATATTAGCCCACTAAAAGGGGAAGGGCTACGTTGATAAACACACATTTCTAGGCACTAGGCTGGAGAATGCCCTAAATAATAAATAACACATAGGCGATAAAGTTGGGTTACAGGTAAGTATGCAGGGCTTAACATTAGACAGAGGCACTGTAAACAGGCCTCAGAGCATGCTTTTTAATAGAAACAAATTCACATATTATTAACTTGGTTAGTAGCCGCAGAGGCTGGCAGTACATTGCAAATTACACGTACCCAGGATCAAACAGTAGTAAGAAATTAACAGCTTTTGATACTTTCGAGGCCAGGAAACAAAGCTCCTGGGTGCTGGAGAAAGGCAGTGAATACCCAATCATTTTATAATTTGGCATATTAGTTTATGAAACTGGTTTACTGTCGTTTCAAAATGTTCCATGGCGGTTTCAAATTGCTCCTTTGTACATGTGAGCCTGAGAAGAGGTTTGGAGAGTTTCTAAAATGGAATATTAAAATGGTAACTTGTCAGTGGTTCAAGGCTCCTGCAGTGTCATGATCAGTTGTATTCCCATGAGAATCTCGATGTTTTGGCACTGTGATGTGGGAATTGGGAGTTGGACTGTGATACGAGGTGGTCCAGGGTGGTGTGGGAAGGTTTGCAGGACCCAATCAATTCAGCATAACGTATGTACCACTATAGGGGAATTATGTAGCTCTACCAATTAGCCTCACATGGATGAACTGATGTTGCAATGTTGTTTGATGCTAATTAGTTTGTATGATTATAAAAGCTCTTCTCCTATGGTGCGTATCTTTGACAGCACCTTTCGTGCAATTCTGTTCCGCATTCTCTGTGAATTTTGCTTTCCCAGCTACGCTTGGCCCCGAATAAATTGCGTTACTTCTTGCTTGGTGTACACTACTTTTTGGATTACGTTTATAATTTGTATGGGTGAAATCTGAGGACACCCACTGTGCACTTCATTAAGATGACATGCTCTTTGAATATTTTATGTACTTTTCCCAGTTCACCGATTTGTTGTACATCATTGTGTTCTTATTTAAAATGAATTAAAAAAATGTAAAATTAAAAAGATATGCCTTGGAACATTTGAAATGGGATCAGATGTGGGGCTCGTTTTTCTCCTGTGATGGCACTGTTTTGAATTCTAATATGTATTATAATTGGTTAGAGATAATTAAGAAAATCAAAACTGTTTTTAAAGATTGATGAAATAGAAACGTTTGATAAGTGTTTAATCGTATACAGAAATATTATTATTTTGATTGTTTTGATAGCTGTGCGAGTAAGATATTAATTGGTGTCGCCAAAGTTTCCCTTTATGCGGTGTTGAAAGGTTTTGTAACTAAAACACTTCAAATAAAAACATCCAAAATTAATAAAGAAAAAAACATACTTTTTAAAATAATCCGTTTTGTGTTACTTTTAAACGTTGTACACGTGGAAAGCGCCTTATTTTCACAAACGTTGTCACATGAACCGCAATCCACTAGTATCGCAATTCGCTTTTGTTTTTCACACACACAGCTCAACTTCCTGTTGGGTGAGCACGGTGTCGCGCCACGTCCAGCCTGAACCGCATTAAAGGGGAACGTGGATTTGAGCCACGCATTACCCGCATTATTTCCGCAATCTGACGAAAACTGTTCTATGTTTTTTTTTCCAATCTGTTCGTTTTTATGATTGAGGTACACCAAACGCCGTAGCAGTATACTATGCAAAATCACGCACACCCGCAACAGTTACGCAGCGCATCCATTCCCACTTCCTTAATCGCTGCAGAAGTAGCGGTCGCAGACCATTTGACCAGTTCTACTAGGTACGCGCACCCTGTGACGATTGACGAATCGCTGCTTGACGTACGTCCGTCCGTCTCAGACGCAGAGCGTACGCATGCGTAGTAGCGGTCCTCCGCGGTCCGCCATCTTGTGACGGTTGTCCCCCCCCTTTGCCCCCCCTCTGTCTCTGGTTCGCGTTGTGTGTGAGGGGAAAGCGAGTGCCGCTTATTGTCTCAGGGAAGCCCCGCGGCCTACCGCCTCTAGTTGCCGTCGTCTCACTTCGCTGTTGCTGGGGTTGAGTGCAGGGCTCGCGGGGGAGTCTCGGGCGGGACACCCCGCTTCTCACCTAGCGCACCGGCCGCCCCCAGTTTCTCGCCATGATGGACGACGAACTCCCCAAGACTCTGTGAGTATGGCATCTAGGGTGGCAAACTGTCTCGTATTTTGCTCGATTGTCCCGTAATTGTGAACTCTTTCCTGCATTTTGCAGAGTGGTTGTGCGGGATGCAGGTTGTCCCGACTTGCTTTGTTCCCCGTAGTGTGATTATCAGGAGACACAATTAGCCACGTTGGGGCCGGGCCGTAGCAGGCGCATACCAGTAGCTAGGAATATGCCTAAATTCATTCGAGTGCACCGGATTTCCACCTGATAATTAAGGGAGAACACTCTTGAGGGGAGTTGTATTCAGTAACTTAGTATCTCTGTCATTAGTTGAGAATCTAATAATTCAGGTAGCAGATTTTTTTTAAAAAAAGTATTGAATTAAGAAATTAGGATAGTAAACATAACGTTATAATATTGAGGGTTGCGAATGCGCGTGAGTCAATAGTAATCTAGTGGAGCTGTAATGTCCAGTGCTAATGCACCGGGCTCCCTTCCAAGATGGGAACCGGCTTTGTGAAACAGTTCACTTCTGGTTATACCTGGCATTTTCAAAGAATAGTGCATCGAGCACAACGCTGATGAGATGCACAAATGACCAACTCAATCGAGGTTGGTGCTAACGACGGACTGTGTGCATCCATACCACTGACAGTCTTGACTAATTCTGTTGACACAGTCTCAACAGAGATTGTGACATTTTATTTTTATATCTCTGTGGCAGCACATCCATAATTAACTTCAACCCACTGACGGGCTATTCTGACATTACTGCAGGTATGTTTCCCAAATACGTGGTGGATGGTGGACCGGAACATATCATATGTATTTGTCTACCTTCTTTACACTTGTTTTTTTACAATACCCGTAAGGGCAGAAAACTGTCCCGGGTATGCATTGATCTAACCATAAGGTGTTGGTTTGCTTTAGGCATTCACATGTATGAACTCAGTTGCATCTAGAGAAAACCAATTGAAACTGACCACCATTATTGTCATTTGTGGACTAACGGGCAGTGCTTGTTTACACCATTACCATAAGGATTAGATTTCCAATGCCCATAATCACGAATCAAGAGGCTGGTAAGTGCAAGAGCAATGAAAGTGAAAAAATGGAACTAGTGGTAATCTGCCTGCAATCCACTCTTTACTTCTCTGCCCCATCTCCGATATATCTAACTTCCCACTGCTCCTCCTCGGAGGTAGTACCTTTCCTCTCCTTCCCCCAGAAGCTCTCTGTCTCTCGAGCACTGGTCCTCTCTAGGTTGGACTTTTGCAACAGCCTCTTTCTAAATTACCTGCTTCTACTCTCCGCCCTTTGCAATGCATCCGGAACAGGACTGCAAGACTTGTCCCTGGCCTCAAGCCCTGGGGTCGTATTTCTATAGCCCTGAAATCTCTCCCTTGGCACCCAGTGGTTGCAAGGATTAATTTCAAGACCCATTGCCTCGTCCACAGGGCTTTTGGGGGGCTGCGCCCAAAATACCTTCAGCTCTCCCTCCGTAAATACCTTCCCTCCGAGCTCTTCACTCCTCCACCAACTCCCTCAGGGTCAGTCGTTTTTCTAAGGAGCTAGATGGGCGCAGATCTCTGCCTTTGGCCAGTGCCTCCCTCTGGAACAGCCTCCCTGCCACTCTTAAACTTGAGGAGAAGCATCTCCGGTTCCAGAAGCACCTGAAGACTTTCCTCTTTGCTTCTGACTTCTCTTCCTCTCTCCTGCTGATCTGTTCTGTCTTGGCATCGTGTACCTGGTCACCCTCTGACTTTTGGGCCCAGGTACCCGCTGACCCTGCCACCCACCCGCACTTCCTCCTGGCAATCCCTTGCACTGGGGTCTGCATCTGTAACACAACCCCCCCCCCCCCCCCCTTCCTGTTTCTCAGCACTTCATCTGGCACTTCCTGTCTGCTGCCTTATACCTAGCACTTGCTGTCTGCACTACCACTGTTTGTTGCTCTTATTTACTTATTTGTTTATTTTCTCCTTACTCCGCACTTTCCCCTTCTTCCTCTTCCATGCACTTTCACGTTCTCAATGTCACTGGGCCTAGTAAGATCGTTGTTTTGTTTTCCCCTTGTTCCCCTCTCTTGCCTTATCACGCTCTGAAACACTTGTGTATCAGCGCGGTACAAATAAAATATCAAACACTTGGTGTATTAGCTCCTTCACCCCCATCTGTAGCCAGATCGTAGTATTTGGTGGAAGAAAGGAAAAGTGGGGATTGGATAGGGGTGCACAGAACGAGCACATTGGGGAAAATATAATGGGGTTGAGGTGAATGGTTTGTGTGTAATGGTAGGCAGTGTATGAAATGGCCAGCTGATTGTGGAAGGGGGCGAATCATGAGCCATCTCCTGGTAACGCACAGTTTTCCAGTGATGGCAATTATAGTATCTTGGAATTAAGTACTAAATCTAGTCGGAGCATGGTTGTATGATGGCCCAGAGATTTGATTGTGTAGCCCTGCAAGTGTGAAGACAGTTGTATTACCGGAGACCAGTCTCCAGGCGCAAGGCTGGGATTCAAACCTCTGTTGCTCTACGTGTCTTGCTTTCAAGACAAACGCGTTTCCCCGGAGCTATTCTCCTGGCCCTGGTAGCATGTTTTTATCATAGGGTCCTTACTGTACCTCCCACAGAAAATCTGGGAGTGACCGCCAACGATTGACGGAAGGAGACAAATGTGGGGATAGAGCAGTAGGGGAGAGAGGGAATAGAGACGAGGAAGTGAATGAGCCCTGCATAATACCCACTTTTTGTAGTTAGGGTTGGAAGATGATTAAGTCCAAGCGAAATGGAGCTAATGTGGGTGGAGAGATGCTGCAGCAGTGAACACTGTTAAGGAAGCAGTACAACTCCCACCCCCTAATTTCCTGTATTGCCGAGCTCCAAAAATGATAGAATACTTGCTGAGTGAAATACATCTTATTAGAGATGATGGGCGCAATGAGGGTGGGATGCACATGTTGAGGTAAGCAATACCGTTTTTTTGTGTCTTTGCTTCACTGTCCAAATCTGAGGCTGTCAAGAACACCCATATAAAAAATTAAGTCTTCAGAATATTCTGCTGAGGAACCCTTTGGCCGCTAGCTGAAAACGGAAATTTAAATGGCTGGAATATAATTTAGGACATTTTGGCGATTGATCCTGATGGTCTGGATCAGGGGTACACATTTTAGGTTGCGAGCCAGGCTGCTTCACTTACACACAGTGCACCACTCCTTACTCAAAGAATCCAATCTCTGGCGAGTGTGCATTTTGGGCGTTGGGCTACAGTGATTATGGAAGAATGGTCTTGCCAACCCTTGTTGGCCGTCGCATTTAAAACACACCTGTAAAGGATAAATGTGAGAGAACCAGTGGGGCATAAGAGCAACCTGGATGGTACTACCCCAATTTTTCACCCAGTCCACAACTTGGGTTTGAGTGCTCGTATGGCACTTATATGACAATATGACATGCCAACAAATTTAGACAACAATGGTCCAGATAATGGACAGGACTTAAATAAACAAGTTGAGCCATGGGGGGAGGGAGAGAACACCTGTTTTGGTGGAAGGAAAAAGTTGGCTGTGGAGTTTTAAGACCTAGGAATTTAAACAGACTTAGTTCAGCTATGTGTTCTCTTTGAGCTCAAAGGGCCCATGGCCGAAGTGTGGATTAAAAACGTACAAATGAAAGAGACATTGAAGGACAACTTGGTGCAAACTGCACACTGTGGTGTCTCTAGACTTTGTATTCTTCGGCTTTGTACTACTTAATGAAGGCACATTTCTGACACCTAGACCCGGTCTATTCACCTCATATGCAGACCTCCTGCCCCCCTAGGCTCATTCGAAGATCTAACCAACATCTTTTCTGAGGACCTTAAAAATTCCTCACAATGCCTTCTTTTAGGAGATCTCAACATAGGTTTCAACGACCCATTAGATCATAATGCCGCGCACATCAATGATTCCCTCACAGAATTACGGTTCACCCAAAAAGTGACAGGCGCAACCCACACCAAAGGTAGGACCCTTGATTGGATAGCTGAGCATAACTGTCAGAGTCCATCACACCTCAGCCCTGCTCCAACCACCACCTGATCTCCATCTCCTTAGAGGCTACACCTCCCTTACTGGCCAATGGTATAGCTCCTGCCATTCCCACCAGAAACAAAAGAAATATCTCAGTGGAAAAACTCGAACTGCTTCCCCTACTTTGAACTTGCGTACAACAAAGCAATGCTATCATCATTAGATGTTATAGCACCACTGAAAATCAGAAGGAGCAAACCCAAAAAAAACATGTGAACTCCGGGTTTTCTCCCTACTTAAAAGCAATTAGACTAGAAAAAGGCAAAAGCGAACACACCTGGAGACTAGATCCCTCCTACACAAACAAAAACAACCATCGTAAAATAGCAACCTTCTACCAAAAAAAATCGTCCACGCTAAACAATCTTCATACAACCCGTGTATCACTCAAGCCAATTCAAGTACTAAAGAATTGTTTACAATCCTTAGAGATATAAACGCCCATCCAAACCCCGGACACTTGCCTTTAAGGACAAAAGTTGATGCACCAGTATTCAGAGCACCCTATCAAACAAGATTACAACCCTCCAAGCTAAGATCAACAATAAAAAAGACTCCTCGTTGCCCCATACCCATCAAAACCTCAGCAGCTCTGCCCCAACCTGCTATGCCACCTATACCCTGCTTCAACTTCAAGGAAGTATCCATCCAGAAGTTGAACAAGTTATCCTTCCCCTCAAACCCTCTAACTGCCACAGCGACCCTTGCCCAGCACGAATCATAAGACACTGCATGCAACCTCTCCCCATTCATCTCCAAACTCATAAACGCCTCCTCCACCGGCACCACACCCAATAACTTTACAGTCCTGGGTCCTCCCTCTACTTAACAATCGCCCTATCACCACAGTCCCGTTTTTGCTTAAAATCCTAGGTACGGTGGCTTACCTCCAAACCCCCCCCCCCCCACAATATCTGGAATGTAACCACCTGTTAGGAGTACGCCAGTCAGGCTTCAGACCTCAAAACGGAACTGAAACAGCACTTACCATAAGGCACAAATGGACGCGCTGAGAGACAATGGTAAGGCAGCACTATTGCTGCTGCTTGATCTTTCAGCGGCGTTCGACCCAGTGGACCATAAGATCCTATGCAACCATTTGGACTCTGCCGCCCATTTCTCACAAGGAGAGAGAAGATGGATTCATTCCTTCCTTGACAATAGAACAATGCGAGTCTCCTCACCTTCAGCAGCTGCTGACCCGATACCCATCACCTGCTGTGTGCCCCCCACCCTGTACAATATGTTCACAAAGCCCCTAGATGGTCTGGGTATCACCTACACCAATTATGCAGATGATACAAAGATCCTCATTCTGCTGACGGGCAATTACTACAAGTATTTGGCCTTTGTGAACAGAGTGTACCTCATCCAGGCATGGATGGCCTCTCACGGTCTATGCCTGAATGATCCCAAACCAGAACTTCTCATTCTCAGCACCCCTGTGAACATCCACAAACTAGGCCACAACTACTCCAACTTCAAACTAGATGGCAACAAAAAGGTGGTCAACACCATTGGATTCTACCTAGACTCCACATTAACCTTCAAAAAACAAGTCAACTCCATGGCCTCCTCTACCGCTTACACTTGTAAGCTAATCAGAGCAGCCAAGCTCTCCAACAACTGCATCACCCTAGCAAGAGCCCTTGTCTTATCCAAACTGGATTATTGTAATGCTATGTATGGTGGGAGTAAGAAATATATCACCATTAAGATTCAGATCTGAAAAAATAATGCCTTGAGAGCAGCCCTAAGCTTCCCTAAGGAAGCCCACATCTCTGACCTCAGAAGATCCAATAAGTGGCTCTCCATGAAAGACATTTTCCTCAAAACAGCTTCCCTGACGCACGTCTCCACCAAGCCGCCCCACAATACCTCATAGCTAGATTTACAAGACAATCCTCCAACCGTCCCTCGAGAACGGCGAATGCCAACCTCTTAACAGTAGCCAGATTTAAATGTACCAAGACTGGTGGAAGCAGTTTCCCGGTCAAAGCTGCCCAATACTGGAACTCCCTCCCTCCGACCCTAAGGGAAGACCTACCCTACCTAGGCTTTATTTCCAACCTCATCCATTGGATCAAGGAAAATGACCGCTGACCTTTCACCACCTATATATTGCTAGTCCCCCTCGACTGTACATACTGTATATATTACCCCCAGTGCTTTTGCTGCAATGTGCAACCCGCCTGTCTTATGCCTATATGCCTGTCTACAAATTAATGTATATAATGTGTGTGCTTGTCCAGCAATGTAACTGAAGCTGAACAACCCTCTTGATGCTTATTGCGCCCTGATACCCTCGGGTCTGGCGCGCATTACAAATATTAAAACAAACAAATCACCAGGTTACAACTTACTTCCTCCTGCAATGAATAGTAATGTCAAAGTTCTGTACAGATTGGTATCCAGGCATTGTTTCTAGAACCGTAAATGCTTTCGGGATCATTGTCTGGATTCCGGCCAATGGACTACCCTTTTAATTCACACGCCTGTTAACCTGGTACATGTTGCACCCTGTCCCCAGTGTTCCACATTGCCATCAATGGGTAATTTTAGACCCAATTCTAGCCCATCATACCCCAATACCTACACATTGCCTGCTGATAAAGCAATTGATTTAGTCATGTTGGTAATTGTAAGAATTGTTTGGTAATTGCAAGCGCTAGCCCTATTTCAGTCGGGTCATGCACATTTTTTGCATGTTCAAACACAGCTGTGCAGAGATGGCCCTTGCGGCAGGCACATCTTTCTACAGCGCAGCAGCGACTGGCCCATGATGGGTGGTACTCCAAAGCTGCAGTCCCCTTTTGCAACACTGCAATGTCCATCGTCCTGCAACTGGTATTCATCCCCAGCCTTATTGTTCCATTTGATCTAAAACACAAAGATTACTGTGTGAGCCTCTGTTTTATGGACGTGGGCTTTCATTTATCCATGTTAAAGCATGTATATAACTGTTCTAAATTTCCTTGTATACTACATTTATTTTCGTAACCACTCTTTCTTCAATGCCAGCCAGTCCTTCTGTGCAGCACTGTGCCTTTTCCATTGTGCAGCTCCTAACCCTGGATTTGCATCAATGGTCTGGTGTGGCACCATGGCACATCGTACCCCGTAGAGTTCTTACCGTATATTCTTTTATGGACAGTTGTTACATATTCTAGAACAAGGTGCTTACTGTTTTTCCCCCTGGTCCATACTTTCTGACGGTATTAAGTTGTCCTCGTACACCTCATCCCCCTCATCAATCCCTTTTACTTCCACTGTATGCCCATAGAACATACCCCCTAGTTCTGCACAAACCATATGTACCGGATATCTTCCATCTTCTGCTGTCACCTCTTGTGGCAATAATTGCTTCAACGTTCCTGTGCGGTCTCGGATGAGTGAGCACATGTAGCATGTACCTTTGGTGCTTCCTCGCCCCACCTTAATTTACCCATACCCTACATATTCTGAGGCCAGTTCTACTCCTTCCCCGACAGTGGTTATTAATTCCAGTGTGCTAGTCACACAAGTGTGCATTTCCCTCTTACTACCACCACCTGATGGGCTCAATTTATCGTTGTGCTAAATACTACAAGAGAAGACAGAAAAGAAAGATGCAAAACAGTATAATAACTTCTTCTTTTGCCGCACTCTTCTCATAAATCCCAGAGCCCTTTCTTTGTCCGTCATCCATCTTGGTGGGTTTCCTGTAACACCTTATTGTACAGAATGTTAATGTAAATTGGTTTATGCTTCCCGTCAAGTCACGCCTCCTCTTTCTAACGTGCAGCTGGTATCTTGTCGAACATCTGTGATGAATCCATGCCCATCGTTTTTATCTTCACTGCTGTGGGTGTTTAGAAGATAACTTCAAACGGATCACAGAACCGAGGCTCTTTTCCACTTGCTCACTGTTTCGAATGAGGACCTTGTCCTCGGGATAGAGTGGCTGAGTAAGTGATACTGTTGTTTGTTGTTCTCTTCACATATGCCCCATCTCAGGAATACTTCCTCACTAAACATTTGCCTTGGCTTTGGCATCATTACTTGCGCAGGATCCCGCCTCAAGCCAACCTGAAAATGGACACACGACTACTATTGGGTACCTGAAGGGGGCACATCTCTCTTGCAGTTGACGTGCAAGTGCCAGAAGGGCCCTTCCAGCCATGTTATTGTTCCCTTTAAGGTTTTCACTGTGTGACCAGACAGAAACTGCACACCATAAACTCAATTTACTCGCTCCTGCATGTTTGGAACGTACTATGCCTCGCTCAGCTCTGTTGCTATGCTTTCATTGGATGCATGAGTGGGGCAATGCAGCTGTTAAGCTACATTTAATACTTTTTTGGGCATCAAAGGCTTCCCTGTGCTATTATGCCGCCAAATCAGGTCTGTTGGTGACTGAAACACCCTCTGTTTATCCATAATTCCCTTTTCTCTTTTGGTGGTACTTGTAATTATATTGTGTACTATTGGGATCATATTGAAACTTTGCTCCCTTTCTTCCTCCCCACTCTTCTTTCTTTCTTCAATCAGTGGCACCCTTTCCCCTTCTTCTGCTTTTGCCGTCCTCTACGCCATTTCGTTCCACATTGATATCCTGTCTTGTTTCCCGGTATGGGTGGTGCATTTTATTACTGCCATCTCTACTGGAGATTTTAATGCCTCAATTAATTCCCTTAATAGTTCTGCATGTTGCACAGGAGAACCAACACTTTTAAATCCCCTCCTTTCCCATTGTGCTGACCCAAAATGGATAGTTGATGTGGCATAGGCAGAATCGGAAATATCATTTTAGTGTTCTTATCGCCACCAATTCTGCTGCTTGTGCTGAATGTGATGGTAGCCGTTGCTGGGATGCTAATACATATTCCCCATTTATGCCGCATGCCACTGCCGCACGAGTTTGTCTCCTACCTGTCTCTGGGTCAATACTTGGACCGGTCGGTATAGACCATGTCTGCCCGTACTATTTCTGCCTCTTTTACCTGTACATCCCCTTCCATCCTGACCATGTGTGGTGCAGTCAAGTATGTAATCCCCTTCCTCTATTGGTTCTGCTAGGTAGACTGCCAGGTTTATACTTAGACACCTTATCACCCCTATTGCTGGGTTTCAGGATGACGTCATATCCTCGTCTAAGTGCTTTTTGATTTCTCAAGAAGAGCGAATACTAACACCCCATGATAATCGTTGATGACTTCTCAATTGTGACTGAGTCTAAGCTTCCACCGTAGTAAGCTAGTAGTTTGTCCCTGCGGCTTTTGTTTGAAGACAGCCATCATCGCTGAGTGTGTCACCATAGTTTGGTGTTGCTAACACTGCTGCATGCGCTAGTGCCCCTTTTAGTTCTGTGAAACTCTCATTCATGTCAGGTGTCCATTTTATGTTCCTCTTCTCTTTCTGCGCTTTCTGTAGACCCTACAGTAGGGGTTAAGTGAATGTGGCATAATCAAATGCCGAAGCTCTGCAGTGATTGCATAAACCTAGGAACTTCTGCATTTCTTTCACTGTTTGTGGGCGAGCGGTTGAATGAATGGCCTGTGTTCTTTCGGGCATTATTCCTCGCCCTTCAATAGAGATTTGTCCCAAGTAAACTATCCCTGAGACTATACTGTATTTTTTCCGTATCCACCATGTGTCCTTTTTCTGGGAGTAGTGACAAAATGTGTACTGGGTCGGTTCTACACTCTTCTACACATTGAATCACTGTGCTTGATGTTTGCACATTGCATAGATCCATTTGTATTCTATTGAAGGTGCTGGGCGAGTCACAATACCCCCGGGGCAATGTTCAAAGATGATTGTATGATACGTGAAGGTGTTCAGGTATCTTTAATCTGGATCCACGGGTTAGTTGAGAAAAAGGTGTTTTTTAGTCAATGACTGAAGTATTTTGCCTTTGCTGGTATATTGCACAATATTGTGGCAGGGTTTGAAACTACAGGCAATTTGGATTCTACCACTTCATTTAGGGGGTGCAAATCTTGAATGAAAATTGTATCTAGGACACTCAAATCATCTACAAAATCGAAGACAATCAAGCTGATCACTCAACCCTAATCGAGTGTCGATGCCAACAACTTGAACATCAACCCAGGAAAGACAGAAATCATGATTATATCCAAAAATCAAGAAAACGCCTATATTCCATGGCCAACGGAAATGGGAACTGCACATATTCCATCTAAGGTGGTAAAAAATCTTGTCCTGATCGACAACATCCTAACCTTAGAACCACAAATAAATGCAATAATCGAGAAATGCTTCTTCCTCCTTCACACAAAGAATAATCTTACCTTTCCTCTCCTTCACTCAAAAAACACTCACAATCGTCGCTCTAGTCATGTCAAGAATTGACTAATCTCGGGATACCAGATTACCTCCTGAAGGAAACTACAACGGATCCAAAATGCAGCAGCCAGACTTCTCCTCAAACTATCCAGAAGAGACCACAACACTCTAGCCCTAAAAACACTTCACTGTCTCCCAGTCAAACATTGCACTGCCTTCAAAATAATTTGCATAACACACAGGGCAATCGGCGGACAAGGAGCTGAACTCCTGCAAAAGAAACTAACCATCTACAAGTCAACGAGATTCCTCAGATCAAGCAACGAAATCCGCCTGGAAGAAAAAACCTACCTTAACAAAAAATTCGGGGGTCGGGGCGGCAGTGTCCTCCTTCTCCCACTTAGACGCAAAAACCTGGAACAACATTCCGAAAGAAATAAGAAACATTAAAGACCACCTACAATTCAGAAAATTAATAAAAACCTGGCTCTTCAACATCAGACGCAAAACTGAAAAACCAAAACCCCCAAACGAGAAACACAATGAAAGCGATGACAAATCTAGGACGACAATGGCATGTAGAACCAAATAAAGAAACTCTTTCTACAACAAGAGACAACACTGCCTAATAGGACACAAGTGACACCCATGAGGACAGAATCCAGCGTCCCTAGTCCACTCCCAGCGAACTATCACTCACTCAATAAATGCTACTATAGATCATACCTGTATAAAGTTGCCACACCAATTAAGCTGTGGCTATTGGCAGGGGCATGGACTTGTGAATGAAGGCGGATGCCATCCCTGACATAAGTGCAAGCGTTAGCATTGCGACATACCAAAGTGGGTAGGAGCAGTAACATGAATGAGCAACTGAATAAGAATGCAGAGCAGGCCTCAACACATGGAGGGAGTAAACCCGGGTTTACCGATGCAGCCCTCCTACTAGATTGGGAAAGCTTTTTGGGCTAGACTGCAAGGGACGCACAAACACCTGCCCGCCCCGCATACAAACAGGCGCCACGTAGGCAGCCAGCTGCCCAACTTGGGCAAGATTATGTATATGAACGGCTGCCATATTAAAAAAGGGGCTGTGAGTGTCGTACAGCCCCTGAGCTGGACATAGACACGGAGACCCCCACACACCCCACCTGATTAGAAATGCGGAAATGTAGTGCCTCACCTCAAGACAGGAAAGCCAACTAACCAACCCACTAACAACTTCACCCTCTCCATACAGTTCTCAAATTCTAACCAAACACAACCACAAACTTACAACATAACAATCCGTACAAACTTCATTACACCAACAACAAAACAAAGCACACATAGACCCGCACAACAGCACACAACGTCTGCTGGCAGTATAACACCCCAAGCCCAGCCAACGGAATTACGTGCTGAGGCCGCCAACAGCATATTACTGCTCTCTTGCACTTCTCCAGCTCATCCCCACTTAACTCCCCCTCACCCCTCCTTTCTTTCAGAACGACCAGAGGGCCAGGGAACCACTCTAGGGGTGGTAGCGTGCGGTACAAGTATCCTTTAACATTAAAATCTTTCCTTCCTTTGTCATCGCTCCTGTAATTATCGTGGGGTCATTTCACAGCACTGTTGCCACTCCATGTCATCTGTGCCACACAGAATCACCATATCCTTGTGTAATACTAAATCCTTTCTTGCACTGTCAGTCGGATCACCTTCCCCTGTATTCCCGGGACCCACCCCAGCAGAACTTCGGCCCCATACAGGAACATGTGGATAGTGGCTGTGCTCCCAAGGTGCTTTGTGCATGTGCTGCCAAGACGAGAGCTGCTACCCGGGCATAGTAAATGCTCTGTGTGGAGCACACCATCCCTTCTCTGAATTATACAGTTGCGTTCAATTTACTTCTTTTGGGGTATAGTAAGGGAGCTATGAGATGTTGTGTCCCTATAGTTAATGGTATTTTGTTACTGGAATTGCAGCCACTTCCCCGGAAAATCCCTGCATATCCATGACTTTTAGATAGTTGACTTTTGTTGTGCGCCTGGTAATAGCTGTCTGGATACATGCTGCTTAGAACTTCTCAGACGTGCTCGACAATTGGTAAATGGAGTTCCATCATGGGCATTGGTGCCATATTTTCTTTTATATAGCCCGCCTGATTCCAAATGTTGACTGCCTGTTCTCCCTTGATTGCAGCAAACAGACTTTTCATATCCCCTGTGGCCAGTGTCATCCCTACTGTCTTTCTTTAGTGCCTGTATCCATTTACTGGCCTCGGCCACGAGAGAAAGTAAATAACATATTGGGTTACCCCGCTCCATTGTTTGCCAGGACACATAACGGTCTCCCCCGCCCCCTCACCCCCTCTGTAATAATGGCATTAACCGCGCTTTTGGTCCTGCCCCTCCTTCCCTGACAATGTTATCCCCATTTTTCCCTTCCTCGTCCCGCGTACGGAGGTGGACCAATCACTACAGCAACTCTATCCTGTTGTTTCTGCTCTTTTCTTCCCCTTCTTAGTTTGTTGGGTGTCCATTCGTCACTGTCCCTGTCACTCCACTATTAACCCTTTGTCTGGCGCTATGTCTTCCTCGTCCACCCTAATCGTCTTTTTGTCTCCTATTCTCCGTCCTCCCCATCTATTAGAATTGTATTCTTCCCGATACCCTTGTCCCACTCCCCTCCTGTTCTTCCTCCTTCGTAAAAGACATTCTGATTCACTGACCAATGTGTCCACTTGCTGGCGCGTGTTTCTGCTTTTTAGCTTGGAGCCTTAAATTTTGAACGGGTATAAGAATGTTTTTTTCTAATTTACTGTCAAATGTCCCTTCTGGTCAGAAGTGGAAACCCAGCCCTGCAAAGTTTCCTCTGCCCACTGGAAGTTGTATTTTACGACAATTAACACGTCCAAAATCTGACTCTCCAGCAAGTGCAAGCGCTGTTAAACAAATGAAAGTTACAATTGTAATTGAAATAGAAACCCAACAAAACCTGTCCCTGTGATAATCCAGTCAGGTATTTAACTTTATGTAGCACTTGGTTCGTCCAACGTCTAGGCACTGTGATTATTATACCTCAGTCGATACTCAGTTAACCGACTGCTGGAGGATGTTAGCCAATAAGATAGCTCAGCCAGTTGAGCCCTTGTTGCTGCGATCTGTGTGAGATCTGTAGGTTCGAATCCTGGCAAGACCAACTCAGCCTTCCATCCTTTCGAGGTCAATAAAGGAGTACCAACTTCAGTTTGGTGAGAATTGTGATATATATGCTCTATGTACAGTGCTTTGCCAACAGCGTTGTATAAATAACCATTTGACCATGAGATTAGATATATAATCAGATACTGGGGCAATTTACAGCTCACGTGGTCTACGGGGCTGTGCACATACGCCATTATTTCCTTTTCTTTTTTTATTCCGCTGCCCTGTCTCGCCTCCTATTCCCTCAACTCTTCCCCTCCTTTATTCCCAAGCAACCCCTTCAATGTTCACTCTGGCCCTCTCCACAGGCCCGACCACTCAATCGTTATTAGTATCTGACGGCCCTCTCCACAGGATCACCATTCACTAAGTTAGTGCAAGAGTGTACAGTGTCTACCTATGCACCACCGGCACAGTCCTGCTGCTAACCATGTGAAAGGCCTACTATTTTACATGAGATACCCCCTGGGTGCTGATAACATCTCCTTCTGCTAGTATACACCTTTTGTGCAGCATCGTCTTGCACGGTTATACTCGTACTCAAGTCCTGGACACTCTGAAGTCTCCTCGGCACGGAGCCTTCCACTGAAACGCAGGACGACTCTCTGGACCTGGCAGACCTTTGCTAAAATGGGCATCTGAAGGGCCTCCTTGGTGATGTGCTGTGAACAGGTCTGCGGTCGCCATACCCGCACCCACGGGGAGGGCGTCCTGGATACCCTGAGTAGTCGGTGGAGGACTGAGCCATCTCGTCTGCCTTCCAAAATGTGATCGGGAGTCCGCCACCACATACTCCAAAAAACATGCAAACCGGGCAAGAAGCAACAAGGTTTATTACAGCCGGGTGAGCTCAAATCAACCAGAACAGTGGACTAGCTCTTATCGAGAGGCTGACCTCTGAATGGGTTATGATCAGCAGTTTCATAACAAGAAATGCAGTAGAAAGTAAGGGGAAATGCTTGTAAATTGGAGGATTTGTTTTTGCTGTGCTTCCAGGGATTTGATTGGTTTGCCATCTCCTCCTTGATAGTTGCGTTAATTAGTGTCATTAGAACAAACAGTTCAATAGTTTCCCATCACCTCAACTCCCCATGTGGTACCAAATTTATTACACTGCCATTGGTCAGCACCTTTGAGAACAGAACACGACACCCTGCAGCTGGTGGGAACCGGGATATTCACACAGTACCTCTTAAATGACCATCGCGGACTCTGTGGTAGATACTTTGAAGGATGAACCCCTTGTCTGAGCTTCGGCACTTACCGTTTGATTGTCCTCCCCAGAATGCCGCTCCATCCACTGTTCCTTATCGGCGGTTATATGACCGGCACACTGGTAAAGAGCCACCCTCCCCACTACCATGCAGGGCAGCCTGTTTGGCCGACCGCCCTGCAATTACCTCACCCAGTTCCGGCTGTCTTAATTCCTATATGAGTACATTGAGCGTATCACCCTTCCTGCCCCAAACCCTACCCCTTTGCAAATCCCTGTCGTCACCTTGAGTTCCCAGATGCAGCCCCCTCTGAGGGATTTCCCACTATACGTATTTGTGATTGTGCTTTTGTCCCTCCCCTCCTTTAACTAATCATAGAGCAATGTGTTGGAAGTTTACATGCGATGTATCGTTGCCCCTTAGCATTCCCAGTTAAGTCCTGTATAGAGCCTGTCTGTGGCTCAGAGTATCTTGTGTTCCCCATGTGGCCACCCCCACTGTCAATCTTCTCTACTCCCGTAGTTTGTAGGTGCGTCCCCCTATCTGCGCTGATTTGGAACCTTTAACACATGTCTATGGTTATGGACAGTATCTTCCACCCTGGTCTCAGCCAGTGTCCAGGAATATGGGACTGTATTGGTGCTTACCCAGTAGTTTAAAAAATGACAGGCCCCAACATTAGCAGGAATTTTTGTCTGACCTGGTGCTTTTGTTTCTTTGAAGGTGGATAGCATCCTTAACGTCCTTCAGAGTAAACTTTAAGCATAGATCAATAGAATTCTACAACAAAATGGTACATCAAGATTAACTTTACATTGATGTATTTTCTCCTTCTACAGGCCACTGAAGTGATGCCATTCGTTCTTAGTAATGGAAGTAGATATTGTTTAACTGCGGAGTACTTCCGCTTACAATTAGCTTTCAGAAACTCCTAGACTCAACCCATGTTTTCCTTAGAAAGAGTTGAGAAGTAGTTCTAACAAGCTGTATGAAATGAAGACCGTTAAGAAATTGTGGCTATGGGCTTTTCGCATGACCTGGCAATATGGATTTTATACCTGGCTTGCACACTGGACTGAAATGGTGGAATTTTGGACACTTTTTAAAACGCATGCGCTAGTTTATTTCCCAAAATATTTCGGTGCTTAGAAATAAAGTAGACATCCAAATGTTTACAATCTGCAACATTAATTTGCAGTTAGTGGTTTTGAGAGGAAAGGGGCCAGCAGGGAAGAGATCTTGTTTGGAATCGGAAGATTTAGGTTCTAGTCAAGGCTCCCCCATTTGACAAATTCTTTAACTATAAGCAAATCTTTAAACACCAGTAAAAGACTATCACTTATGGACTTAGTTTATCCTTCAGACCAGATCTCTCCTCTAAAGTCCATTAATTGAGACTTCATTTTGGTTTAGTAATTGCTACTCCAGCGTTGCTGGTTGCAAATACTTGACTGTTTTTCTTAACCCTGATTGGTCTGTATAACATTTTAACATTTGGTAGCTTGCTTAGATGGTTGTGGGCGCCCATTATCAACCAGTTCATTAATATGCAGTGCCAGAAGTCTTATTTAAAAAAAAAAAAAAACCCTACTTAACCATCAATTGGGTTGCTGAGCATCATATCATGTCTCTTCTTTTGTAATTGATGGGTTAAGTGTTTGACTTTTCCACAACCCTTTTGATTAGGGTGAAGACACTGATTTTAATCTCTATTACATCTTATCCCACATTGTGTAATCTTGGGCAAATACCATTATCAGAATACTTCAAATTCTTACCTGATGAATTTTTGAACTGGACACCAGTGTCAATGTTTTCCACTCATATAAAAGAAAGGCAAGCAGAGGAAATTGGACTTATGATATGGTAGTTTATTATATAGCGCCTATAAACAATGTGTTTCAAAGTGCTTCACGACAAGCAAGGTATCGAGGGCAAATATAGAACATTCTTACAGGCCATGAACAGCAAGAATATTAAATTAACCATTATTCTCGGCCTAGTGACATTTCAGATAGTGCCAGTTCTAAGAGACAGATGAATTAAAGGGGAACAGACGGGTGACTACCGTACTAGGCCTGATGACCTTTCCAGAGGAACCAGAGTATTTTACACGAGGTGAGGTAGACCGGAGTGAGAGGATCAAAACAAGTGACTATCGTACTAGGCCTGATGACATTTCAGATAGTGCTGGGGGGGGGGGGGGGATGCAAACATTTTTACTATCATACTAGGTCCAGGGACCATTCTGTAAGTGCATAGAAAAAAGTAAGGGGGTGCAGGTGTGCAACTGAGAGGGCAGGGACCTGGGCCCATGGTTGAGGGTAGCCAGGTAACCCGTGCAGTATCAGACAGATCAGCAGGGAAGCGGAAGAGAAGGTAGAAGCAAAGGGGACATTCTTGAACTGCTTCTGGAACCGGGGATGGTTCTGCTCAAGTTTCAGAGAGGCAAGGAGGCTGCTCAAGATGGAGGCGCCAGCAAAAATGTATATATATTTTTGCCCCATGTTTTTTATTTTAAGCACAGTGCATTTTAATGGCAAACTTAACGTCTACAGGTTTTTGTTTGGTGGTGGTGGTAAGCTCACTTTTGCCATCTGCCCCGAAGTAGCATGAGTGGACACATGCACAGTAATTATCAACATATTAATTGAGCCCAAAAAGAGCTTTGTGAAGCAAGAGAGCGTTTTGCCATTTTAGGAGGAAGAACACAGTGAAGGAAGCGGAGAAACGGGGAGCTAACTGGGGAGGTTGGTCAATTTAGCAGCAAGGGATCTACAACCAACCAGCGGGGAGCAGACCATGCAGTCTTGCATTTGGTGAGGACAGTACGCCCAGTCAAAATGGCTGTTAAGCAGCCTGTCCTTAAATATTTTGGGCTATTAAATGGCGCTTGAGCCACCTATAAGCTGATTGCCATTGCTGCCTCGCTGCACACTAGTGCAAAGCATAAATGAGTCTTGCAATATTGATTAGTCGACACAGCTAAATTAAAATTTTGATTAGCAATTCAACGTACATATTGGCAGATTTGTATATCCTTACTTTGAATCAGGGCCAATGCAAGACATGTGCCACCCTGTATGGCAGCGGAGGGTCTATGGGACCTCACAGGCTTGTCTCGCCCTGGTGCTATAAGGATGCCTTTTTTTGGACATGTTACTAGACACCTCTACCTTTTGAAAATTCAACAGGACTTCTGTTAGGACTGATTTTCTATATTCTTTTCTGGCAGACAGATGTATAGAAGGCCAAACTATATTGTGACAAGGACAACTCTGAACAGTTCCAAGGGTAAGGACAGTGTATTCTAACTAATGGAAGTGTCCCCAACTTCCGGAAGGCTTGCACGAGCAAATGATGGCAAAGCCACAGTATAGCAAAAGTGAGAAACTTTTAAAGGGGGTTTAGGGGCAGGTAAGAACTACTGTAACTTACCCCCCCATACTCGGATTCTTCCCAGGACTTGGTAGGTCAGTGGAACCAAAGTCTGAGGTTGCTTTTCCCGCCGTCATCCTCCGTCCTTGATTCGCAGGGGTTGCATGTTCGAGCTGATCTTCCATTGTCTTTCGCTGGTCAAGGACTCTCGGATGAAGAATGCAGGACCCCTGTCAGGACTGCACTCAATGCAGGTAAGCTGTTTCTGACTGTGGTCACTGCAGCACAGCAACGCAAAGGGCCTCACTTGTTGCGGTTTCCCTCCTATCTTGGTGTCCCCTTGACAATAGGACTCCAAAATGTTGCTAAGGTAAGTTGTTAGGCAAAGTTTGTATGTAGTACCCTCTGGGAACACTACAAACAACTCTGACTACAGGTATAGGAAACTAACCTTTGGTATAAGCTTGTACTACACAGATTTGGTAGCGTGTTGAGCAGCCACGCTCTTCTCAAGAGGGGTCAATGTGAGTTGTAGTTGAGTTACAGAGATTCACAGTTAAAAGTATTCAAAGTCTTACACTCAAGGTTTCTTGCTTAAACAATTATTCGTTTATCAGTCAGTTAGAATAAGCCTTCTTCAGAAGGGAGCAATATTATAGTATCACACAAATATACTTCAATACTGTACACTTTGTTTCTAAATCAGTAAAGACACTTTTGGGCTGGCCCACAGACGCAACCTACACCCACCGGTGACTTCAATAGCTAAGTTGCTGGGGACATTAATATCTTACTTTTGGCATTTAGAATACTCTTCTTAAGCAGGCAAATACTTCTGGATCCCTCAAGAAGAGTACAATTCAGTAGGCTAAGCCAAAGTCAATGGGCAAAAGTCTTGTATAGGATGAAACACTTATGGTAAGTAAATGGAAAAGTCTTTGCACAAGTTCTTGGGAGTCTTTGATGAAAAGAATCAAATGTAGGGCAACAAGCTGATTGGACTTGTGAGTTGTAGAAGTTGAAAGCACTCTACAGTAAGATGCAAGTTCTCTCACACTTTTTACAGTTCCTTAGAAATGAAGAAAAGAGGCAGCCGATGACTTTTGTTCCTGTACAGCTCTGCAGATCTCGCTGTTCCTGGACCTCCCTCATGGGGACAAGAGGGAGGATGTTGGGGGGTGGGGGGGGGTTGGCAGGAGTCCTGCAATGCACTGGGGCAGTCAAAACTCGCAACCGGCAAACTTCACTTTTAGTGGCTGGTCAGTGTTTCAGCTCCTTGGTCTACCGCAAATGGAAACACTGCGGTTCCTGGCTGTCGAGATGGACTTTCCTTGTTTCTGGGGTCCCGCACTCTGTTGAGGGGGCTCAGGCTCGGTTAGTCCTGCTTGAAGCCCTAGGCCAGCTTAAAAGCAACGCACACAATCTGGTGTTCCTCTCCCTCGTTATATGGTTTCCAGCAGCAACTCTGTGGAAATTCAACCAGCTTCGAGATAGATGTTCAGGTGGCTTACTTTGGAGTTGATTGGTTCCACCAGCTCAAGGGGAGAAGTTGTCTGTGCAGGGGCTTCTCTGTTGATGCAAACTTGGCGTTTCGGGCACTGCAGCAGGGCTTAACCAGGCAAACCAACGGTCCAGGAGTTGCAGCAGGCGTCCTCTTAAAGTTCTTTTTCGGTTCCTTCGTCCAGTGGTCGACTGCCTTCCAAGCCAAAAGACATGCTTTTTATTCAGTTGTCTCCCATTCATTACAGCCGAGCTGTCAGTCACCCAGCAGGGTGGCTGTCCTTGCTGACAGTAATCCGGCCAATCACCACAGAGTGCATTTGGGTCTCCTAGGAGACTAAGCACAGGGAGTTTTCGGGCACCTCTCTCACTTCCCGCCTACCCCAGACACCCTGGAGCCTGAGGCGGGTTTCACTCGTGAATCCCGCCAAAGGCCAAATGAACAGAGGCCAAACCGGGTTTGGCATGCAGAGTAAATCTCAAGAAGAACCTTTCTGCAAAGAAATGGCGGGAAAAGGCCAGGGCCATTTTGACAAAAGAAATGGCACCCTTGGATGCTTTACTCCAGCTGTGACCGCAGCCTGCGGTAAATGCACACAATGGCAGTTAAAACGAAACCATTGCCACCAGCCATTCAGTGAGAAAAGGGTAACATAAAAATGTTACATGAGAAGCTAGACAATGGGGATACTCGGTAACCCCTCCAGCACTCTGTTGTAAGATGGGGTGTGCTGGGTCTAGAAAGTTACAATGGTAAGTAGTCAATTTCCCTTTACTGCTCTTCGAAAAAGGAGTTTATCCAAGAGATGGTATTTAAACCTTGGGCAAATCTGAAAGCCTGTGCCACTGCACTGAAGGTGCTGTCTGACACAATGTGAAAGATGATGCCTATGGAGTTTGTCAGACTGCACAACCAAAAGAAAGTGTTCCAAATCACAATAAAATACATGAGTGGGGGAAAAGGACACACTCTCTCCAGGTTAAAAAAATGAAGTCCTCAAAATCCAGCAAAGTTGCTGGCGGTCTCTAAGGTGGAGGTAATTGGCACATTTCTGAGAATTCTCAGTCTTGTAGGACAAGCTGAGGATCCCACAGGTTCCAGGCCTCAACTTGGAACGGTGACGTCGGCAGCACGCTAGCCCAAACTCCAAGCTGGTCAGCCTCAGGATGGTCCCGGGATACTTCAGACGGCTCTTCATTGCAGCGTACCGAGCAGACATCAAGAATGCTCCCTCCACTCCCAGGGGTCGCAGCTCCCCCGCAGGACTGCTGATCAATGGCCAGATAGGGCTCTGCCAGGACAGCAGCAGAAGTTGGTTGTCGGGTCTCCTATCTCTTCATGCTTATCAGCTGGACAGGACTCTTGGCTCCTTCAGGTACTCGGGATCTTTGAAGAACGGTTGCAGGGAAACTAAAATCACCAAAATAAATGGTGGTCACATGTCCATTTAGCACACATGGAGTAACCAAACCTTGAGTGTTCGTCTAGGGCAAAAACAAGGGGCACCCCATTGTACTGCATTGTAAGATGCCTTGTACAAGGACATGTCAGTTTCCCCACAGATGAGTGAAAGGCAGTGCAATGCTTCACTGCACTGTGAAAAGTACAGGTCAGGATAAAAAATAAAAGCAAAAAGTTGGGGGGAGGGGTCCATGAAAATAGAAGGAAAGGTGCAGAACTTCCCACTAGTGCCTCGCAAATAGTCGACGCACACATCGCATTACTCAGGATTTGTGTGCCATTTAGAGGGGCCCCAAGTAGACTATTGTAGGAATCCAGATGAGAGATAAAGGTCTGTCATTGCATTCTTACTAGCATGTTCAGCGAACAGATTTATTTAGTAATGTCTTGAATCTGTGGTGAGGACAGAAGCCCTTCAGAAACTACTCCCTATGTTGTTGCTGCGGGTTAGGTGGTAGAAACCCTTAGGGTGGTTGGTAACGAGGACTGGGGTGATGAAAGCACCAGCTAATCTCAGTTTTTCAAGAGATTTAGGCAGCTGCCCTTATTGATCATTCAGTCTTGGAGCTTAAGGTGTGACACACAAATTAATTGGTGAGCTGTCTGTTTGCACACAATCTGGGTGGCCTCCACATATTTTTTGAAGAAGGTAAAAAAGAGCGTTTGTCTGCTAAACAGCAATGACTGGAACAATCTCAGGGGACAGTAAAGTTGTGGATGGCACCTTTTGGAAAGGAAAGGGCTTGATCTAACTTGCACTCTGCCTTTTAAGTGACTGAGCAAAGTAGAATGATACCGCCAAGAAGCTGCCAGTAGATTTGTATAGATTTGGGAGAATGAGGATGGCAGGATTGAGACTTGTGTGTTGTGCCCTCGTGAAGAGCAGGGCAGATACTGTGCCTCTGAATTACCTGAAAGCCTCATAGTGGCCATACACCAATATGGTATGTTTATGTGGTCGTTCTTGCCTTTGAGTTTTGCTGAGTGGTAATTTACATTAACCCCTTAAGTGCCCTCTTAAGTGCCATGGGCGCAGTATCACGTCCTTGGGATTACCTCCCTGTTGCCAAGGACGAGATACCTCGTCCTCTGCACTTAAGGGGTTAATGAAACACAAAACATTAGAAGGCATTGAATGGCGAAATACCAAAATCACTAAAAAAGGCCTTGGCACTGGGAGGGAGGGTGAGGGCAGGGCAGTGGGATACCTACCACATATGTTTAAATGACACTTCTTCTATGGTGAAAAGAAAATATCACAAATTAACTAATTGAGCTTACCGTTTCTGTATCTCACCTACTTTCAGGAAAAAGTAGGGTTGTTGGGTTGTTGAGCATTTACTATCCTTTCTTGCGTGAATTGAAAATAATGTATATTTATTTATAATGTATAATTGTACACCCTGTCCATGTGTTTGTGCTTGTTTGAATGTAGGGTGTGAATTTGGACCTCTTGAATCCAAGGTGACGGCACACTGGAACATACAAGACTTGTGCTTGCTATTTGCTGATTCTCATTTAACATCAACATCTACTTAGTTGGATGTTGGAAAAGTTAGGACATTTGCAAATTTCCAATCGGGTTTTTGTATTCTAAATATTTAATTTGATAAGGCAGGCCTCAAGTTAGATTAGGGAAGTACAGAGAGATGTGTAGAATGCTTTGACGGTGGTTATTCAGAAGAGAGTTAGGGAGATTGGGTTTAAATGGTGAAGTCAGTAGTGCGGAGAGGAAGATAATTCCATAGTAAGGGGAGATGGTGAAAGCGGAAAGGGGAGGGAGCACAAGGGGCCCGAGAGGTTGCGAGTAGATGGTTGTAGGTAGTAGGGAGTGAGATGGGCATATAGGTAGTGTGGGGCACATCAGTGTATAGTTTTGAAGATGATAATGAGTTTACACTTTGCTCTCTATTTGACATATAAGCAGCCCTACTGGCATGGGAGAGATGGAGGTGAAGTGGGGAAGGAGAAACATGGTGTACGTACAGAAATATTGAGTCGCCGAGAGGTGAAAAAGCATAGTTGAAAGTGCCATAGAGGAGACTAGCACAGTAGTCAGATCGAGAGAGTGCTAAAGAGATTAGGTGTTTGTGGTGAAGGGGAGAAGATGTCTTATTTTTCTGATGAGATTTAGTCTGACTGCAATGGCCGATTTGAAAATGAGAGCGAGAAGTTGAGATGTGTTGAAGATGAAACCAAGGTTGCAAGCAGAAGCGGAGTATGGAAGGTAGTCCGGAGGATAGAAGCGGCGAAGGCCTGTTTGCGGAGGCTTCCACAATAGTTCTCCATTTCCCATGCAGCCCTTCTGTATAGTTTGTTCTGTAGATCCGATAGTTGTATATGCTTTTTGGTGATTTACTGACTTCAATTTACAAATAGAAATGAATCTATTGAATGAGCATTGATTTAAGTGCACCTTATTCGGTTTAACGTATAAAAGCTTAATCGCATGAATGGTAATGATGCGTTGTGCTTGTACTAATTTTCTTTTTCTTACATCCAACAGATACGTCGGGAACCTTTCAAGAGATGTAACGGAAGCTCTGATTCTCCAACTTTTTAGTCAGATAGGACCCTGCAAAAGTTGCAAAATGATCATGGATGTAAGCACTTTGTCTTTTTTCATATTATTGCTTTGAGTTATTTTGACTTGGCCATGCTGTTAACTGGTACAAATCTTGATCTGTGTTTTATGTAGCTGTGCATTGACTGTAAAGCTAATCATTTTTTCAATTTCATTATGCTATTGGACATGTACATATATTACTAAAACTGCCCAACTTTTAGAAGTGATAATGTCTGTAGCTGCTGCCCACCTAAATGGAGATCTGAAATAATCTTTTAGTGAATCGGGGCACAACAAAGGGATAGTACTCAAACATTAAATCTGCATTGCTTCTTCGTCTGTAGTACCATCATTCACCCTCCTTTTGTAGACCGATGTGTCGTAGAGCAATCCGTCCCTTTGATTTACAGTATTGATTTCTCTTCTTTGTGGACTTTGGACTTAAAATCCAGTAAGGGGATCCTATTTGCATCAAGGCTCTGTGGCTTACGGTGGACTGACCTATTCAATACTCTTTCCTACTATCTAGGCTCTTTGTTACCAGAATGACTGACTTCCTTTTCCCCACCTGACACCAACTCCTGTTTGTGCTTTCGAACCCTCAACAACCTTGCTGTCACATGTCTCTCCCACCCACTTATCTACTGGATCCTTCTCACCAACACTCTTCAGCCTAACATCAAAGTTGTTCTATTGGATTAGGTAGTTGGCTGAAGCTCCAGCTACTAGCTGGAGATGGTGCTCCGCCAAACTCCCTTGTCCTCACCCAGAATGCTTTGCCCACTCAAACTTGTGTATATCTGCTGCAAGGTCTGTCAGTGTAGCATATTTATTTCCCTTTTTACTCGTTATTTGTCTTTTTTTTTTTTTTTCTGGTTTGCTGTCTCCTGGCCCCAACAACCAGCTCACCTATTTAGTGGTTAAAGTTCCAACCTTCTAAACGTTTTGAATACAGATAAATTCATACCTCAGAGGTTTATTTCCAGGGCTTGAGTTGGTATCTATATTCCCAGTTAATGCTCCAGACATCCTTTCACACTTATCCTATCTGGGCAGATTCCAAGGAAAACCTACAATGGCTCTTGGCCTTGGAATTTTCTTATAAGGCTACTTTGTGGTCCTCTTTTGTGACCATGGTTCCCTTGTTTGCCTAACAGATCTGTGTAGATGAGAAAGATCCCTGACATCCTTTGCATTATTCACGCATACTTGGGCTTCCAGATCTGTCTGCACTATGCCAGGGTGATCTGCAGTGTCCTCTACATGTGCTGGAAGTGCACGTATATAACTATCTCTGGGTACTTGATGTACCCCGACAGACCTGTGGGCTCTTAGGGCAGATCAGTTGCTGTCTTATTCCTGGTGAGACCTCAGATTCACACTTGCGTGTGAAATGACGACCAAGCTGGAGGAAAAATGAAAATCTATAGGTTAGGTGCCTTTTGCCAATGCCTTTTGACCTCCCAAACTCCATGGCAGCAGTGCCCACTGTTGGGACTGATTTTCTGTACTCTAACGTGGTAGACGGATGTATAGAAGGCCAACCTATGTTGTGACTGGGACAACTCTGGGAGCTGTAGCCAAACTAGTTCAAGGTAGCAAGGCGAGGGTAGCAAGGCGAGTGGGCTAGGCTAAGTCTCAAGAGGTGGTGAGCTTGTAAGGGGTCCTCAATGAGTTCATGGACTGAAGCAGTCTAGGAACACACTTGTACAATCTGGTATAAACATACTTTACTTTATGGCCAAATCAGCGAAAAATGACAATGGGTAATACAATTACTGGTCTAGGTCAAAATACATATCCCTGAAAATAAATGTACAGTTAGCATTAGCACACAGAATCAACCCTAACTTCAGCAGTCCAACCCCATGTTGTCTGGGGCGTTGTGCCCAAGAGTTCAGCAAAGTTTTAACAGTTTGTGAAACTGGAAAAAAATGAAGGTAGGGTCTCGGGGGTGGGGGGGGGGTAGGGGGGGTTGGGGTGTCTAGTAAACAGATCCAAGTGTCTGGGGTTGTGTTAATTTAGCTAACTAACGTGTTACCAACTTTCAGAGTGCTTGTGTGAACAAGCAATGGCAAAGCCAAAGGGGTAGAAATGTAAGTTAGCAAACATTTTAAAGGGATTTTAGGGTGGTAGGTAGGTATCGATATAACTCGCCCCCGTAGTCCGGTTTTTCATGACACTTTGCAGGTCGGTTGAAGGTCTGAGGTCGCGTTTCCCGTAGTCCACCTCAGCACTTGATCCCTAGGGGTTGCCGGTTCGAGCAGATCTCTGGTCGACGTGTGATGCTGGTGCAAGGACTCGGTGGAAGATTGCAGCAAAACTCGATGCAGGCCCCCTCTTAGGACCGGAATGGGTGCATGTAAGCAATTTCAGGCGACGGCAGGCGATGCAAAGGGACTCACTTGAGACAGTCAGACTTTCCCCTCCTATCTCGGGTCCCCTTGATGCTAGAACCACACAATTCTGCAGAGGTGACTTCCAGGCCTCCACTCGGAACAGTGACGTCTGCAGCACGATAGCCCAAACTCAGAGCTGTTCAGCAACAGGGCAGTCCTGGAGCTCTTCCGAAGCTCTTCTACGTAGGACTCATAGCTGACATTGAGAATGGATGTTCTCTCCACTAGAGTCGCAGCTTTCTCAGGACTGCTGGAGATCTTGCTCTACCAGGACAGCAGCAGAAGTTGGTCGCCAAGCCGCATTCAGACGGGGTCCACAGTCTCCTTCTGAGTCTTGTAGCTGGACACGAGTCTTGGCTCCTTCAGTTTTTTCCAGGATCTCTCTAGATCTCTTCTTAACCAAAAAGCCAGGTAAGAGAAGCAGCCCCCCACTAGCCAATGACAGATTCGCCCCACACACACTCAACCCAGCAGTGGTCCAATCGGGGCCACTGTTGGCAAAACTCATTTATTCCACCCAGACACACTGGCACTAGTATGTGGGTTGGGACAAGACTGTCCCAGCCCACTTCCTGGCAGCAAATGCACACAAGACTTATCCATAGTGTAATCTAGTACACAATTTTAAAGTTGCCCCCTATTTCCCGAACTGTGAAATCCCCCCCGAACCCTGAGCCTGGTCCCTCGTTTGGGGCATAAATCGAAGCCAGAGTAACTACACTGGATTGTGTCCTCCCACGTATTGCTTCCTTTGATATTTCCAATATCCAGCTTACCTGCTTGGGAAAAACATTTGTTTCAGCAGAGGGCGTGGTGCGTCGATGCCTGTCGACTCGATGTCCCTCTGAGGCCTCCGTCTCAATGTCTGCGTCACTGAAGGCATATGTAGCGCGCGCAGCGTCGGTTAGCTTCAGTTCTGTTCAATCTTCGAAAATGGCTTCGTCATCGGCGTCTTCTACTCTGAAATCGGGATTTAGGAATTTCTGTGACTGCGGGTTGCAGATGTCCATTACAGAACCCCGCAGAATATGCTTTAGGTGTCTGGGATCTGCTCATCCTTTGAGTGCGAGGACTGCCTGTCCGTGACATCGAAAGCCCTGAGAGAGTGCAGAGGGAATCTTGTGACAGATAGGATCCAGAAGTCCCCATCAACTCTGTCGAAAAAGACAGACCGCGGACGAGTCGACTGGTTTCTCCTTGCTGTAAAAAAAGTAAACTATCCCGAAGTTGCTCCCACCATTCATCATCGTCCAGACACTCTTAATAGCGCCATAGGTCGCCATCTTCAGGTTCCTCTCCAGAAAGGGTTGTATGTCCAACAAAAACAGCCTATCCAGCTGAGTGGGAAGAGTTTAGGCTGAAGATATTTGAGAATGCGGCCTCGACCCCATCTCCTTCAAGAGGGCCTACATAATGCCAGTGGTATCGACCCCTCACCAGAGGTAGACCCATCTGATCATGCAGAACTACCCTATAGGCAGTTATTGTCGACTGTTGAGTACATGGGATGGAGTAGACCAAGCTCAGTTTTCAAACAGGATGACCTGGCAGAATTTGTGGACAGGGGACCTCGGTAGTCCCAATTGTTCCTTTTTATGCTGCTTTGCAAATATGCATAAGCACCAATCGGGAGGTGCCTGAATTGTATCTGGCAGTCAACAAAAAAACTGACTTCTGAATACAGGGTGTCCAGCAGTGACCCCTATTACTTATCTGAGCACCCAACCCCAAGAGTCTGCTGGTACAGGCTGCCACCTCAACCGCAAGACAAAATGCCTACCCCGCTATCCGTCCTGATAGGAATGATGGCCATTACGATGCTCTAGCCAAGGTTTTTTTTTTTTTTTTGGCTGGAAGTATGGCCCTGAAGTCAGCAAATGCCACGTGCACGTTGGCTAGGTGCACTCATACCCTTTGGTAGTGTATATCCATGGCGGCTGAAGATATCCCCGAAGGGGAAGAACAGGACTGGTTTTTGAACAAATTCAAGGATGGTGAAGACTGAATCCCTCCAGACTGGTCTCAACTCTGCTGACTGTATCAGCAGAGCAATGGTGGCTAGTACAGTTATGTGCAGATTTGCCTGGTTGTTGTCAGGATTTGCTCCAGATGTACAATCCAGAATGCTTAACATGCCCTTTGATGGCACGCATTTGTTCGGTAGCAAGGCTGATGAAAGTCTGGAGAAACTGCATACTTCAAAGGCAGCAGCCAAATCCCTTGGTGCTGCGATTAGACAACCTCCAAATCGCCCACGAGTACGCTCTGGACGGCTAGGTCCGTTCGACACTATTCCACATTTGGAAGAGGCAGAGGACAGTCTGTTCAAAGAGGCCAAAGAAGATTTCCCCATGGTGGATGGGGAAGAGGTATGAAGACCGCCTCAGCAGAGCTACTTTGTCAACAGCCACTGCGTCAGCCGCCCCAAAACCTCTGAGGACTTGGTTTACAAGACTCCAGTGGGGGCAGACTCTCGCAGCATCTGGAAGAATGGCAGGCTATTCAGATGCATGGGCTTTGGAAACAATTGCCTAGGGTTGCTGCCTTCCCTTTCTAAAAAATCCCTCGGGAACAGCTTTCAAAGTTTCAGATCTGCTCCTTGTGCAGGAAATATTAACCCTGCTGGAGAAAGGTGCTATAGAACTAGTACCTGTAGCGGAGAGGAACGAGGGTTGGTACACTCCTGTATTTTCTAATCACCAAGGAGGACTGAGACCCATCTTTGAGGCTTGAACAAGTTCCTCAGGAAGGAGTTCAAGATGGTTACCCTTTCTCAGATCCTTCAGGCCCTCCAGCTTGAGGACTGGATGGTATCATTGGCCCTTCAGGATGCTTACTTTCATGTGCCAATCCATCACAAGCACAGAAGGTACCTGATGTTCGTGATTGGCGGTTCTCATTCTCCGGTTTGAGTTCTGCAATTTGGGCTGATCTTGCCCGAGTGTGTTTACCAAGTTAATGGCGGCGGTGGTGGCAGCGAGTCTCTGGAGCGGGAATTCACGTCTACCCCTAACTAGACGATTGGCTGATCGGGGCACAAACGGGCCCTGGAACTTCTCGTCTTCTCCCTCAACTTCAAGAAGTCTCGCATGATACCATCCCAGAAGCTCCTATTCATTGGAGCGGTTCTAGATGCATCCCTGGGAAACGCCTTGCCACCTGAAGTGAGGGCTCAAGACATTCTGCAGATGGTCACCAAGTTTCAGAGTGCCCAGTGTCTCCTCGCCTTCGACTTTCTGAGGTTGCACGGCCTCATGGCATCCTGCATTTTTCTGGTGCCAGAGGTGCGCCTGAAAATGAGATCTCCAGTGGGCTCTTGGGACTCAATGGTCTCAATTCTCAGGCAGGATGTCGGATCTCCTTCAGGTTCCAACTGTCGCTCAGGATCTCCTGTGGTGGGCCTGCAAGGACAACATTTTAAAAGGCCATTTTGAGTACCATGGCCGGAGATGGAGGTAGTAACGGACGCCTCATTCACAGGGTGGGGAGCGCATACCAACGACCTGACAATCGGCAGTCGATGGTCTTCATCAGGGTCCAAATTACGTATAAACCTGTGGGAGCTGAGGGCAATCGGACTAAGTCCTTTCTGCCCTCTGTGCTGGGCAAGAAGGATAATCATGGACAACATAGTGGCCATGTACTACCGCAACAAGAGAGGTGATGTAGGGTCACTATCACTGTGCAGAGGCAATGCAGCCCTGGTTCTGGGCAATTCAAGAAGGAATCTCTCTATCGGCAGTTTACCTAGCCAGAGTGGAGAATACGGCGGCAGGCGCTCTGAGCGGGCAGTGTACAGTCTCCCACGAGTGGGAACTAACTCGGGAAGTCCTTCAAGAGATCTTCACCCTTTGGGGAACCCTTCAAGTGGATTTGTTTGCGGCCAGTGTCAACCGGAAGTGCGAACTGTTCTGCTCCAGGGAATTTCCCCCAAGAGGAACTCTAGGAGACTCGTTCGTGGTGGACTGGGTGTTTCCACTCCTGTATGTGTAATGGAGATTTTACTTTCGGTCAGAAGGCCAGCAACGAAGTCTTTGTGCTGCTTGAACAAATTCTTTAGCTGGTGCAGGGATATATTCCTACGGCCATCTGAGGCACAGTGAATGTGAATAGGACCCCAGCCCCATAGTCTGCCCTGAAATGGGTTTTCTGATGCTGGAAATGCATCTCGAGCGCGGTGCACGTGTTGGACTCCCTCTCCCCTTGCCATTTTTGGGTTTCACCATACCCCGCCTCCTGCCCGACCAGATTGGTCCACAAGGCCTACCCACAACACAGGCCTACTGACCTGGTTGCAGGCACACCCCCAGCACCATTCCTATGGCCATCTGAGGCACAGTGAGTGTGAGCAGGCACCCAGCCCCATAGTCTGCCCTGAAATGGGTTTTCTGGAGGATGTTACACAGAGGTTTTACAATCACAGTGGTTCAAGGAGACACTTGCACTCTGTTTCTTGGTAAAACACTTATTAATGTAATTAGTCATTTGGAAAACATTCACTAGAAGTAGGCAACTTCATATCGTACACACATACACTAGGCTCCCCTGAAATAGGAGGAAAATGGCATTTCAGTTACTTTCAATGGGAGCAAAAAGGCACAAGTTAATAAAATAGATCATACTTTCTTAGGCAGTGCAAATAGTTTCAGTTCAATAGGGCTAGGCCAAAGTCAATGGACCAGTGTCTTGGATAGGAACGAGCAGTTCTTGAAGTAAACTGTAAAGTCTTTGCCAAAGTTCTCAGAAGTAGTTTGTACAAAAAATAATCATATGTTGGGTCACAAGCTGATTAGGCCTGCAAGTTGGGGAAAGTTCCATGAACTTTCACCGTGGGAGTCAAGTCCCCTCAATCGGGTTGGCACAGTACCTTTTGATATGAAGAAAAGATGCAGCTGAAGACGTTGGCTCAGTCGTGAGGACAAGAGGTAGTATGTCGGGACTCCTGCACTGCACGGGGACTGGTCAGACAAGCTGGCAAAATGGAAGATCTTCGGTTGGAGTAGCTGTCGTCAAGCACACAAGCTGGTGTCCTTCCGCTTGGTTTGTATTTGTTTTATATAGCGCCTTAATACAAGGAGCTTTACAGTTAACAAGAACACATAAACATCCTAACCAGCTCCAAGAATGGTATCCAGGTGGCTTATGAGTCGATTGTTCCCACCAAGTTAAAGGAAAAAGTCCTTGAAGGGGCTTCTCTGTCGAGATTAACTTGGCAAGTCGTACCTGCAGCTGGGCTTCACCGGGCAAACCAACGGTCCAGGAGTTTCAGCAGCCGTCCTCTTCCAGCTCGTATTCGGTTCTTTCGTGCCAGTGGTCGACTCTGCTTTCCAGTCCAAGAGACTTGACTTTTAAACAGTTTTCTCCCATTCATTTCAGCCTAGCTGCCTCTCACCCAGCAGGGTGGCTGTCCTTGCCGGACAGTCAGCCAGCCAATCATGCCAGAGTGCATTTGGGTCACCTAGGAGACTAAGCACGGGGAGTTTCGGGCACCTTCCTCACTTCCTGCCCATCCCAGACACTAGACGCCAGAGGCGGTCTTCAGTCCTAAAGCCAAACCAAAGACCTAAAAACAAAGGGACCAAACCTGGTTTGGTGCGCAGAGACAAACATTAGAAGCAACTTTCCAAAAAGAAATGGTAAAAAGAATACCGTGACCTGTTTTAAACAGAGGGGCTTAAGGTGTCATTTTGAAAAACATGGCTCCCACGATTTTTAGCTTCCGGTGTTCGCGGTCGCGGAAAATCATGGTAGTTTGTTATGAAACGACTGCCACCAGCCATTTCGTTAGGATAGGGTAGCATTTGACTGCTACATGAGTTTCTAGACACAGGATAATAGGTAACCCCTCTAGCACTCTATAGGAAGATGGTCTGCTGCGTCTAGGAATTTAAAAAGACTAGTAAAGTCAATTTAACCTTACATTCTCTGGGAAGCAGTAGGATGTCCTTCCCAAAGGTTTAACATATTTAAACCTTTGGGAAGTCTAGAAGACATCCCTGTCTCGCTGCACTGAGGGTGCTGTGTAACACACATGAAAAGATGCCTATGGAGTTCTCAAACTCCATAATCGGAGAACACAACGCACATCAAAATACACAAGTGGGGGAAATAAAGGCTCACACTTTTCCTGGTTAAAAAAAACAAAGTCCTCAAAATCCAGCAAAGTTGCTGGGGGTCTCTAAAGTGAAGAATTGGCACATTTATGAGAATTCTCCTGAACAAAAGCCCCATCTATATCGCATCTTGGTGATGGCCAACTTGCCATCACGTTGAGTTTATGCCTGTTGGCCATTGTACGTGGAGAAAGATCATGAACTAAGGCAATTTGTGCCCCTCTGAATTCAATGGGCCCTTTGCTCCTCACCAGCAGCATGATCTTCTCATTCGGCTGAAAAAAGTGCACTCTGTTTAGGACATCCGGCAAAAGATTACCGTTAAGATGGATTTCTAAACTCTGACTTGGTGGGCAGAAATTTGGGAGGCCACCCTAGTTTAGTGGAACAGGGGAACCTTCTGGACAAAGAAGACCAATCTACAGTAGCTTGGCAGGCGGTCAAGACTCTCAGGAGTGGTGAGGGTGATCGGAAGCCCACAATAAGCGCACACAGTAAAACTCCACTGATTACCCTTAGACTAATGTATATCAAAAATAAATTAAACTACAGTTGTCAAACAATTACCGCCCACGCTTATATTCACTGTGTAACATAATGCGTTTAGCCTAATGCTGCTGATAAGGGAGAAAATAACCACAACCTGCAACAGAAAGGGGTCAGTTCAGCACAAATATCAAATTAGGCCGTTCTTCAGTGTCGATCCCG